>NC_067482.1:9935856-10243356 GCF_947179515.1 Apodemus sylvaticus | reverse complement strand
GACCTGTGTGCATCAGACAGCGGGTATTCAACTCACTTCTGCCTACATAGCATCAGGTAACCAACAAATGGGGCTAGTGATCGCACGACCGGCCAGCTCCAGAGCCTCAGAAGCCATGTCTTGTCCAAGTATTAGCCTTCTTTACCCCTGAGTGCTTTGTTAACACGTTGGTGTAAACGTGCACACATCAGTGCAAAGTGAACTTGGTTTGCTGGCAGGATCAATCTTAAATCCACTTGCTTCATCCCCTCTCCAATAACTTACTGGGTTTGGTTTGATTCTTTAAAGAACGCCATCCTTCAACCAACTACCATATCCAAGACCTTCTCTGTTTCTAAAAGCATCTCATCTTATTATTGGCTTCTCCCAGAAGATGAGCCTACCATGGTGCTGGCGTGGCAGAGAAGGGAGGAGCTTCAGGAAGGCAGGAATTTTTCTAGGGAACCCTCAGAGAGGACTTCTCTAACTCTGTCTCCCAAGGACTTTCCAAACATGGACAGCTGCCTGGCCACTGCTGTGTTCTCCCAGAGGTTAAAGCAGGGCAAAGAAGGGGGGGGGGGGGGAGGAAGCTGTGTGTTGGTGAGAGACAGTCTCCTTTTCCAGAAGAGTAGGAAGAGGAAAAGTTGAAATGATTCTTCCTGTGCTTCTGGCTATCAAAAGGGAGAGATTACGAGAAATTAAATAATTCCTAAACAAGTCTTTGTACATGTTCTTCTCATGAGGGATCAGATGGGATAAATAGGAGGTGGGAAGAAAAACACTGTTTATCCAGAACAGGATAATACTAGATTGGCTGGGTTATGCTCACCTGTCTAGCACATATGCATTTAGCCTTTGCTTTGCCCTAGGCACTAAAGGTCTATATTTAGTGGCTGTGAAGAAGGGAATGGCCGGAGGCTGTCACTCAGGCGATCAGCCATATACAGACCAGGCAGAGGGAGCCAAGATGTGAGAGTGAGTGACCCTAAGACATGGGAGTGGAGTCACCTGGAGGACAGAGGCAAGGAAGGCGCAGCGGCAAGAGCACTGAGGTGTGTGAAGACATCAGCAGGCCTCTGTTAGGCCCTTGACACAGGACCAAAGGGTGTGTTGAGGAGGAAGCGTTGGGTCTCAGTGGAAATGAGACCCTGGGAACCATTAATTATTACTGAATTTTTTTGGTAATTACAGCAAGTGTTCATGCAGAACTGAACACAGACTTGTCATTTGTGTGGAAGTAGAAATTCAAACAACCCAAGAGAGGCCAAGGGAGCTGAAAGCACCCTGCAGCTCTGGAATGTTCCAGAAGATGCCTTATAGTTCTGGAACAATCCAGAAGATGGAATCCCTGTACTTTTTATGTCAGTTCTAGAGAACCAACTCCTTCTCTATCAAATATTAAACTTGTTTAGTTTTAATAACGATTACATCATTGGCCATACAAACTGTTTGACTTTTGCTGTCCCCGAACATTTGCAAATCTGTGTTTGATTCAGGCCTCCTGCTTATTTCACCTTATAAATAAGAAAACTGATAATGCTTGAATTAAATAAAACAAGAATTAAAGAAGGGCCCCCTGCCCAATAATGTCCCATTACCTGAGCTCTGTGTGAATAAAGACATTCACTCTATCTACCCATCTGACTGACTGTCTGTCTGTCTTCCTGTCTAATTGGAAGGCAGCAAATGAATTGCAAAAAAAAAAAAAATATTAAGATTAGAATATCTAGGCTCTGACTTTCTACTTAAGATCTCAAACATATATAAGAATAATAAATAATAAAAATAACTGTAAGCTAAGGAATGTTTCAGTTAGCGTCTGCATTTTGTTTTTACCTCCTGAATATTATATAATCATAACTCAAATTGGCATCAGGTAATCCGTATTTTTCAGTGCCCCTCTCTTGGTTCCGTGACTGCCTGTGTCACCGTGTCCGCTCTCTAAGCCATTCGGGGTGTTAGACATTGAAAGCAAACAACAGCCAAGTTTTAAATACGATCAAGCACCCTGCTCTACTCAGGCTGCCCTCTGCACACATTCCTCTGGAAAATTCACTGCAAGTGTCTGTAGGCATTGAGCACCGGCAAATTACGTGAGAAAATCTGTATTCCAAAAGCCATGAAAGAAACCTTGCCCTGGACGTTGGTGAGATGGCGGCCCAGAATCAGAATAACACTTATTGAAGATGTTTAAAACCCACGAGACAAAGCTCCCGGGACCGTGATGTGAAGATCAATTCTCCTCCAGTTTAAAAAAAAATGGACTAGGTGATTTAATGTGCTTTTCTCATTGCTAATTTCTAGGACCTGGAGATTAATTTAAATGCAGATATAATTTATTTGAATAATGTCTCAAGGAAAGAACTCGGTTGCTATTTCAATAGGTGTCAGGGTGTGAAAAATTATTGTCATAATTATAGTAACTAGAATTGAGCTTGTAAAAATATTTTTGCAGAATATTAAACAGCTTTATGGTGTCTAGGACCACACACACACACACACACACACACACACACACACACACACACACTCATAGTAAGATCCCATTTACCATTCATTTATAGTCTTCCTAGACAAAGGGGGAAAAAAAGTTGTTCAGGCTGCTGTTGAGTTAGAATTACCCTATAATAGCTCAGTTTGATTTATCCTGGTTCTATAAGAGATGAACAGGTGCTTTCTGTGTCCATCAGCTTTCTGTAGATCTGACAGACTACCTGAGAAAACAGTTTATAGCAGAGAAGGTTTATTTTGATGCATGCCTTCAAAGGGTTCCGTCCACAGCACCACTGTTCTGGGCCTGCAGTGAGACAGATCACGGGATCACAGAATTGTGTGGCAGGGGGGCATTGCTTACCCCTTGGCAGCCGGAAGCATAGACCAACAGGAGGGTATGAGGAACAAGGCCCATCCTCCAAAGGCCCTCCCCGAATCAGACCGAGCTTCTCAGGCTCCACTGCCTCCTACTGAAACATTCAATCATGAAGCTATGGATAGAAAACCACCGACTAAATCTGTAGTCCACGATTCAGTCAGCTTCTAAAAGCCACAGATGTGAAACCTGCATTGAGGAGAAAGCTTTCAACACTTGTGTGTGTGTGTGTGTGTGTGTGTATACATATGAGTATATATGTTTATTTTTACACACATGTATATATATATGTGTGTGTGTGTTTATATCCTATGATATATGTGTATACCATCATGATATATATCATACTGCATACACCATAACAGTACTTATGACTGGAAGGTGACTGAAAGCTATAAGAAATTCTCAAAACTACAGCCCTGAGAACATAGGAATGCCTCATGCATTACACTCTAGAATCCTTGCATGTTCACAGACCTGGGTTTGCATCCTGTCCAGTAGCAACCTCTTGAAAGTTAAAATAAAATACTCTAGTTCCAATAAGCATACAACTGAACGCTTGTGTATGTAGCCCCGCGATGATGCTAAAATAGCGGCATAGCCAGAACGTGGAGATGTAACTAATCAAATGCAGCGCTGTGACATCACACTATATCCGCTGAGCATTTTCGTAAAGGAAGTCATGTCATAAAGGGTCCATGTCTTATTTTCCAGACACCAAACAGAAGTGCTGTGATGCTGTGCACAATTGGTTGCGTGTCTGCTGCTACATAGTCTGTATTTTATGGACATTATATAAAATCCTTATTAAACCTGTTTAGCAGAATCATAGCCTTCACCTTAGAGAGGAAGCTGAGAATCAGGGAGGTTTGTTAATTCTACCAAATAATTGAGAGAATAGAATTAAATAATTAGCTACATCAAATGTCTCAGGATCCATGAGAATGTGTCTGAGAAAGTTGCCCCTATTGAGAAACTGATTGAATCTGCCTTTTTAAGGCTTATGTTTTCCACTGCATAGTACTTTTTTTCAAAGATTTACTTATTTATTACATGTAAGTACACTGTAGCTGTCTTTAGACACACCAGAAGAGGGCGTCAGATCTCATTATGGATGGTTGTGAGCCACCATGTGGTTGCTGGGATTTGAACTCGGGACTTTTGGAAGAGCAGTCAATGCTCTTAACCGCTGAGCTACCTCTCCTAGTTTTTTTCTAGGAAATCATTTTGCAATTCCAAGGTTAACACAACAGCCCCAGGAGAGAATGACATCACCCTTGATTTTGCAAAACAAAAGTCTAATACTGATTTGAATGTAATATCTCTGATGCTGGCTGTATTTTAACACACACTTCAGTGGACTCAGCTCACTGATAATACTGTGAGGTATTAGTAGGTACAGATAAATACTGAGAGAATTCCAGGTAGATGGCGAGGAATATTGAGTCACACCCTGGGACTCTTGAAGTCCTTCGTGGAGAGTTGTAAAGCTTCCCAGCTATTGGCCTAGAGTCTCACTCAGATGTCCCTGCTGGAGAGCCCCGCCTGTTTAGGTAGGTTCTGCCTACCTGCTTGTGACAAATTCGGGTCACAGTGTTAACTACTGTTGTCAGTGTATCCAATGACAACAGACTGCAGCACAAGGGCAGTCAGACTGCCTCAGACACCACCCCCGGAAATCTTCTAAAGCAGCTGCTCATGTGCCGGCACAAGGTAGCACTCACAACTCACGGAGGCACACCGAGTAGCTATGACAAGTACCTGGTCTGAGGAGAGGAACAGGCAGCAGGGTAGGTGACATGTCTGGAGACCCTACAATCCAGTCAAGGATTTTAAAGGACAAGGAGAGAGAGAGGCCGAAGGGGGCCTGGATCCAGACGAGAATGAACATTCTTTTACACAGAAGGGATGCAGAGTCAGTCCTTGGCACACAGCAGGTACACAATGACAATTCCTTCTCCTCCCTCTCTGACCCAGGACTCCAGGGAACCGCAGGAAGCCGTCCCTACAGTTCACCCAAGCCTGATAAGATGGCTTTTTTGTCCTTTTGAGGGCCAGTGTGCACTGACAGCCTGGTTCTGTCTTGATCACCTGCCCACAAGCCATTACCTCAACAACTGAGTGTTTCTGCTCGTCACGCTCTAGATAGCAGGTGTCACAGCCCAGTGAGAGGCCAGACCCCTGCTCCACCGATGGGCATGGCCTGCTTACTGTCACTGCTTTCCAGCCTGCTCCATGACTGCTTACTGCCTGGATGCAGCTGCTCTCTGAGTTAGCCGATGAGATCACAAGGATACTCATGGAGATGTGCTGTCTCCCTAGAGTAAGTGCAGCAAAGAAGCCCAGAGCCACGTCCGCGTCCTAGGGAGCAGACGGTCAGCGTGATGGCTCTTCTTGGGATCGAAGGTGGGCTCGGTGCCCGAGAGACGCGCCCTTCCTTCCCTGTCGTGTGCTCTATCATTTCATAGCTGCCATCCTCAATGCCGTCTGTGTTGAACTGCCACGGTTACCAACTTCCCTGCTTATTACATCTATCCTTTCAAGCCATACCAAGGCCAGGAATGGATTCCGATTCAAATCCAAATCTCTGGTTTCAATATTCTGTGGAAGAAACCCCAGGCTCGGCACAATTACAACTATATCAGTGGGGAGCGTCCAGGGAGGTAGTAAGAAGACAGTAGGGAAGCATCCGTACGCACTGGAGGACATAGATGTGAAGATGTGATCCAAGAACTACAGAAACAATGAATGCATCGGAAGCCTGCCGGGAGGGGCTGGCTATGCCTTCACGTCCGCCGTCGTGACAATGCACATCAGAATTTGAAATCTATTCTCTAGGATCAATAATCTCTTGAGCTATTCGAAATCTTCACCAGAGATGTTAATTTGCCATCTAAGTTTAGCAATATAGAAATTCGGGTATATTTGCAGTGACAGTTTCCCAGAGGCCTCTCACACATGTTTGTCTGCTGCCCTAAGCTAATTAAGAACTGTTATTTCCATGCATATTTTACTTTGCAGGTTAGTTAGGGAAGTTAATTATCTACTCTTTTTACTTAGCCTTCCTGCCTTAATGAAACAAAGATAACAGCTTGTCTGAACCAAAACACAAAATCACCAGGAAGGAAATCCAGACTTAACAATGGGCAGGCTTTTAAGGGGCAAGAGGTTTGTTTGGTCTACATGACAGATGGTATTTGCCACTGAAAATCTGTAAGAACTGTAAAAGAAAGAGCTACCGAGACATTTCTGGAATTTTCTGCCCTGCATTTTCCTAGACTTCCCTTCAGTTTTATTCCTTAGAGAAGCAAAGTTTACATACCAGAAAAATTGGTATCTCTTCATTTAGATGGTCCTAAGGTTTAATCCATCACAGTGATCCCAAGATACATCCCTGTTTAACCAAACGGTCTCCACTCGGGCTGGCTTCCAGGAGTGTGCTCTTCCGCTGTTTGCAAGGCTGTGCGACATAAACGGGAAAGCTGCCTTGTCTCTGTAGGAGTCACTTGGGTGGGGCAGAACAAGGGTATCCTACGATGGGAAAGACCATTCAAAATCTGAACATTAAGGGGCAAGTATTTCCCTCAAAGCTATTTTGTTACAACATAATGTTGTAAAGCTGTTAGGATAAACTAGAATCAAACTACTAGTCATAACTGGACCCTCATGTCCAACATGGGACACCATATGCATTTGGAAGTAGTCACCACAACTCTTAGCTGGTTTTGATCCATCCCAGAGGCTTACAACCTTTTTTAGCAGACATCTGAGTTACATTTGATAATAACACGGGAATATTAAGTGGGGATGTTAATAAATACTAGTATTTTTCTTAGAGACTCTTTTGCGTAAGTCAGAGAAATGGTTCCCCATCGAAGATCATCCATGTCTCTATGTGCAGTTGTATACTCAGAGAACAAAACTGTCACATCCAGGAGCCTCAAGAAGGAATACCAAAGAACCATGTGACCTTTCCTTAGGGTCACGACATGCCATGCTCAGCCCAGGCCACTCCAGGTTCTCACTGGCAGATGTGTAGGCAAGTAGACGTTCTCCCAGCAAGAAGAGGTTCTCCCAGCTGAAGAAGCCCACGAAGCTGACCTGTGAGAGTCCAGCTCACAGGCTCCAGATGTGTAGCTCACAGCTAGGAGTCTGTACTATCACCACCTGCTAATAAACCTTTACCCCAGTCACCCACCTTCTAGTCTGCCCTTTTGTACCTGTCTATGCCAACACTCTATCTTGAGATAATAAAATCATTGCCCTAGTCAAATACTCTCTTAGTCCCTATTGGGTGTGCCCTCAGAGCCTTTATCCCAAGAGACTAGAATTTACATTAAGCATATTGAAATCACATAGGTACCAACACATACATGAGTATAATGTCTACCCTCTGATTTTCTCGTGGAACAGCCTCATATTCATAAACAATGTCTACCAAATATTTCAAGAGGATGAAACCACTTCAAAAGCTGGAGATGATAGTGAGACAATGAGAGTGTTCGCACCGTAGACCTCGGCAAGTGCTCCTCCAGTGCAGCCTCTGGTACAAAGGCTGGTTGAGAGTCAGTGCTGAAGACGTGTGAGCTGTTAATAGAAAAGATAAAGAAGGGAGGCTGGAGAGCTGGCTAGGCAGTTAAGAGCACTAGCTGCTCTGTGAGAGAATCCTGGTTCAGTTCCCAGCACCCATAAGGCAGCTCACAACTGCTCTGGGCTCCCCTTCTGGACTCCGAGGCCACAAGGCATGTAAGTGTCCATGCATACATGTAGGAAAACATTCAAACACATAGCACACAATGATTCTTTTAGAGAAACAAAAGATAAAGAGGGGAAGCTCTAACAAGTTAAAAGATTTCCCCTAACAAAAGCAAAAACAAAGACCACATTCCAGTTATACCGAGAAAACTATTCTTCAATACTAAGGGAGCTTGAATTAATCATACACCAAACTCCTCTGCCCACAGCAAGCTTTAACAATTCATATGCTCTTAGCCAGAATCGTCTTGCATGTTTCAACCTATGACAAGACAGGTGCCTCATAGAAAATACATCATACGTTTCTCTTTTTGCATCTGCTCAATGATCCTGCCAAACTCAAGGTCAGGCCAGCTGTACATTTCTACTGAAGTCTGCAAGTGAGTGCATGCATGGGAACCAGTTCAAGGACCAAACAGATAACTCTGTAATAAAAAAAAAAAAAAAAAAAAAACTCAAAGATATTATTTTAAAGAAATGACTGATGGACTTTTTCAATCCCCCCACTTGGAAGAAATCAATGGGCCTGGCTCTTGTGTGTTTCCAGTTTGACTGTAAAGCAGACGGATGCAGGGTAAGAGAATCAATCAAACATGGGTCCCCTTTCCTTTTCACGTTTATCAATAGAATTTAAAATCAGGTCTCATTTCCTGCAGGTCTTACTGTAGCATCTCCTTAGGAGGGTGGGGGAGGGGATGGAGCAAATGGATTTTCACTGTCTTACTGAATATATTTGACTTTTCAGCATTAGCAGGGGATTAGAGGGGATTGCAGAGGCCCAATTCAAATTACCAAAGATCATGAATGAACCAAAGACCCAGAGATATGACAGTGTACTTGAGAAAGCCTACGAAGCTCAGAAACATTGCTAACAGTGTTCTAAAACGTCCCTTTGCAACCCAGCCTCAAAGATCCCATGTTGTAACTCGGGCCCATATGATGCAACAAGACAATGAATGACCACCAGGTTCTGCAAGTCTCTGCCAGTCATTTATACAGAAGAGGCGTGAGGCCTGGCTATACTTCTATAGAAGGTATTTGTTGATTTTATATTATCCATATAATTCAGAAAAAAAAAGAAAACTAGACATCATTAATGTACAAGCCCCACCTCTCTGCTATAACCACTGTGAGTTTCTCTTTGCACAGAAAGATTATCTCTCAGCATAGGGCACAGTTGACCTGATGTTTCTTCTAAGCGGTTGGGAGTAAGTACGGCTGGGCAAGATGTGTGGCCTTACCAGAAGAAAGAGAAAGGCTTGCAGCATTGTGCATCAGGATAAAAACAAAGAAATTGTGTTGCCCCAGAGATGAGTATGACCAGGGAACCTGGTAGCCTCAGAAGCTTGCGTACATTAACACAGGTTCCTCTTCACCCAGCAAGAAGACAAAAACACACAAGTCCGCCCTTTCCTCTCTCTCTACCCATGCCAAAAATAGAAAAAAAAAGAAAAAGAAAGAAAGAAAGAAAGAAAGAAAGAAAGAAAGAAAGAAAGAAAGAAAGAAAGAAAGAAAGAAAGAAAGAAAGGGAAAGGAAAGGAAAGGAAAGGAAAGGAAAGGAAAGGAAAGGAAAGGAAAGGAAAGGAAAGGAAAGGAAAGGAAAGGAAAGGAAAGGAAAGGAAAGAGAAAGGAGAAAAACCCCAACTACTTGTTGACCATGGAGCTGTGGGAGTTCTTATCATGGGGTGGTGTCATGTGCTGGACTCCTGCACCCTGTAGGGCTCACAAAAATGCAAGAGGAAAGTGAATGCCCCTGGAGACATATTTATGGGGGTCTACTGACTCAGGGCTTCCACCAAAAGGTAAATGGAGCCTTTCCCAAGTTCGTGTCCCGCTGCCTACAGACAAAGTAGAGAAGTCAGCCAGCAGCCCGCAGCCTCTTCCCCCAGGTTGACTGACTGTGTGGGAGGGCAGCACCTGTACCACCAGGGTCCCATTCTCCCCGCTGCCTTTCTTTTCAGAGCGCTCCATGCGCAACCAAGTTTGCCCCTGCTCCTTCCCCACCAGAGACTGCATGCTCTGCTCTGCTCGCTCTCACAGCAGGGGGTGGGGGGGAGACGCATCTCAGCGGGGAACTCATCCTCACACACTTCCGAGACTGCCAAGAAGTGGTACTTGAGGTGAGCCACTTGTCTCTGAGCCCTTGAACAGATAGGCTTTGGGGGTGAAGGATCACGGGAGTTGATCCCGGCTATCCGCTATTTAAGGTCTCTTTCATTCCGGAAGAATTGTCCTCTCTCTGAGACACGGTTTTGACATCTACAAATGAGGATAGGTCCTTCCCTATGCCTGCAGATTGGACGAGATAATAGGTATGTGGTCACTGGCACATGAGAAGCTATAATTCCCACTGAGCATTAAATACAGTATTAATTACAGCTGATTTTAAGTAAGTCAAGAAGAACTCACGAGGACTGAAACAAAGAGATAGCTCGATGTCTTTGAGATGAGGAGACGATCAGAACAAAGAAGTCCTGTTTGAACCCAAGATCTCTTTGTTTGGCCGAAGGGTTGGGGACAGAGAGAGGGGATCAAACTGCACAGAACATCGGGGAAGCAAGTCAACAGTTAACAGGAACACAGTCTGTTCTCGAAGCCTTCTGAGTGGAGGACGCAGGCCCAGTGTCATAGCCATGACCTCTAGGAGTGACTTAGCTCAAGGCTACACTGTGAGGGATAAACCCAGGCACTCAGCATGGCTGTTCCCTGTTTTCTGTTGTCTGGGGAGGGCAGTCAGGTGAGGTAAGTCTCTGCCTTCCTGAGAGGGAACACAGTTTCAGAAAGGAACAGGGAACAGCCAAATGACAGTGAGGCAATCCAATAACACACCCAATGATGGAGAGGCATCTGAGTAACAAATACAGCACTTTGAACTCTTCTGCGCTTTCCTACCATTTTATTTATTCTCTTATTTTAGACGGAGTCTCTACGTAGCTCAGGCCGGCTTTGAACTGACAGTCTTCCTTCCTCAGACCCTCAAGCTGGGATCTTGGTGTGGACCACAAGGCTGGGCCTTACACTCTTGCTTTAAGTTTACCTAAACTTGCAGGCAGTGTAAACGTGCTATTTACTGGGGCCCCTCCAAAGAAACCACTTTGTCCTCTAGGTATTCATAGATTCTAGAAAACTAATTTTAAAAAGGGCTGGAAAACTCAAACCAAGCTAGCTATATCAAAGTAATCCTAATCATACTGACTGGCAGAAAATAACACTATGAATAAGTCATACTCACAGGGACGGAAAAATACATCATTAGTGTGGACCATCCTGGTTTCCCCTTGATAACGTCTAGGACTATAACACTGAATGCATTCTAATGTGCTTAGGATTCCTTTGATCGCCTACAAGAGAATGGTAACTAACCACTCCAGTGGATACTGCTTATGCAATGTGGTTTAACCTTGGTTTTTGTCCCCAACTGAGACCTGTATATAGAGGGCTTCCTGCTCTGACCTCAAGGAGGGTCTCACTACTTAAGTTAATTTCACAGGCACCAAGGGGTTTGCACCTTCCACCCCGGGGAGGTGGTTATTTAGAGAGACAGCAGTAAAAATGTGAAGTTCATCAACAACAGAAGTTCTCGATGGCCCAGAGGGCCTACTTGCGGAAGAGAAAATTAGATTTTAATTGACAGGTTCCATCCCAGGTCCCTCTCTGGGGCCTCGACATCGAGGTCATGAACTGTGGTACTGCTGGGGGCTTCAGATCACTTGAGATGCAGTTCACACTTGACCTCCCAGCATGCATTTCAGGCTATAAAGTCTTCCCAAGGCCCAATCTCAACTGCTCAATCCCATCTCTCAGCCGTCCTATGCTCATGGCTTTAATTTGAAAAACATAAATTGTACCAGTCTCCCTTACTGATCATGAACCTTTCCGCCAGACCTTTGCAGAGGCATCTGCTCAGTCCCAGCTTTAGCAAGCCTCCCGGCAGGTCTACTGCTCTTCCAGTACAGATGGAAAGACTCAGTCAGCTCTGACCCATGACTGTCACACTGGGACCATGACTTATCCTAGAACCCGACTAAGGATGCTCTCGGTTCAGGGGCTCTGGTCTGGGGTGAAACCCCGAACTTTGGGCTTTGTTAATTCCTCATTCTCCCTATGCTCAGATGAGCAGCTGGCGTGAATGTCTGCGAGATCCTTGCAAATTAATAAATGAAGTACTTAAAACTTTGAAAAGCAAATCCCTGCTTTGAAACTTTCAGGAAATCAAATTAGAAAGCTGATGGAGATGACTCAAGGGCCCTGGCTATAATGTGGTAAGACACTGTAACTCCAGCTCTGCTGCATTTTACCACACAGGAAACATTTCGTCACTGGCAACCAGATGAGCTGAGATTTAGTAATTTATTTATTTTGGTTGGTTCTTTTTTTTTTTTTTTTTGGTTTTTTGTTTGTTTACTGTATTTGTCTTCTGAGAATAAATGACTCCTCCGGGCCACCTGTGTTCTCTGGCACCCTGTACCCCATCAGGCACAGGCATGAGTCGGAGATGAACTTTAGAGAGCAAGGCTTACCAGCACCTTGCTTTCCCTTGGCTTGTATGATTGGCTCAGAGATAACCGACGAGGCCAAGATTCAGTCTAAAGCCATGAGATGAAGAGCTGCTTTGTCACGTTTTGAAGAAATTGCTCTTTGTGTTTCGGTATCTGCTGCTTAGAGTCAGGCCATGCCCCCACCAAGACAGCCATCTATAAACTGCCAGCACTATCTTGTGACCATAAGATATCCCTAGAGGAAAGCAGCCACAACAGACACAGAAGAGAGAGGCAGAGATAAGCAAAAGCATCAGCGAACCACTGGCCACCTGACCTACCTCTGGACCGCCTCAGTTGCCTGAGCTAATAAAGACCTTACTGTTCTAGCCAACGGCAGATCCGGTTTTGGTTACAGTCACATGGCAAAGTCAAAACTCACTGAACTAAGGAGGCTGCCAGAGACGTCTGCAGACCACAGGGGAGACGGCAGGGCCACTTTCAGGCTACTGGGTCACCCCTGTTTCTTCCAGCATCCCTGAGGTCTGTCAATCAGATCACACTGTGTGATCACACACAATCACACTGTGTGTGCCAGCGCCCACAGTGAACCTGCTCTCTAGAAACTTATAAATGACCGTACAATGTACAGACTATTTAAAACATTAAATAATTAAAATATAAGTTGTACTGGTAGACTTCCAAACTTCTTTCCTTTCTTTGTGTGTATCTGTGTGTGTGTGTGTGTGTGTATTTGTGGTGTGTGTGTGTGTGTAAGGGTGCTGTTTTGTTGTTTGAGACAAAGTCCTTATGTCACAAGCCTGACTGGCCTCATACTCAACAACACTCCTGCCTCTGATTCCTAAGAACTGAGGTTACATAGACTTGAGGCGTGCTAGCAGTGAGTTCCATACAGCGTGGCCACTGCTGAAAAAGTTAATGCATAATATCTGTAGGGGACTGGGGGATAGCTCATGTGGTGAAGTGCTTTTTAAACAGGCATAAGGGTGTAAGTTTGGATCCCTGACACCCATGTAAAAAGCTAAGCTTGGCACAGCTGGGGAATTAGAGACAGGAAAGTCACTAGGACTTGCTGGCCAGACAGCCTTGGCTAATACAACAGAGAGGAACTGGAGAAGAGACGCAGCATTGACCTCTGGGCTCCAGAGGCACATGTGCATGCACACCCATGCATGAACACACAGACACAGACACACACAGACACACACACACACACATACACACACGGGTGGGATGGGGGACAAGCTTTAGAAAGACATGTCTACAGACCAGCATCCATACATGTATATTTGCACAATATATGTCCAACATGTATTGGACACCCGCCCTGTACCTGGTATGTGATGAGCACTTGGTGTGCACTTTCTCCGTCTCTAGCATAAATTATCAGTCACATTTCAAAGTACAGGTAAGCATCTGGAAGGGCGATGTTCCCAGCAGGCTCATGTATGTGCAGACTTGGTTCCCTGGTTCCTGCTGCTGTTTGGGAAGGTTGTGGAACCCTTAGCAGGTGGGCTTTGCTGAGTGGGCAGGCGATCAGGCCTTCGGTTTTACAGCCCACCCCCTTTCTGTCTGCTGTCTGCTTCCTGACTGTGGACGCAAGCAAGCAGCTGCCTCCCTGTCCTTGTCCCGCTGCTGGGCCCCGATGGGCTGTGTCTTCTTAAGTTACAAGCCAAAATCAATCCTCCCTCCTCGAACAGCTTCCTGCCAGGTCACAGCAGCAAGAAAAGTGGCCAATATAAGTCACCAGCATACAGAAAATGCCCCTGACTGACCCAAACTATATAGGTAGAGGGTCAGAATACAGGCAATCTGGCTGCAGACATGGGCCTCCTGCTACTGTCTTATTCTGCTGAAAGACTTCACAGTGTGGGAAACAGACTGTCCTTCCAAAGATGTCCACACCGTCATGCCCAGAACTTGTGACTATTGGATATGAGAGCAGAGGGGGTGGCTGAGGGCATGAGCCTCTGATTATGAATCCCCAAAATCCATGTAAAGTGCTGGGCATGGTCATGAGCATCTATAACTCCAGAGTTGGGAGATGCAGAGACAGGAGGATGGCTAAGAGCACTGGTGTAGCCCAGCTTCAGTGAGATACCCAGTCTAAAGGGAATATGTTGAAGAGTGACAGAACAGACATCCATTGTCGTCTTCTGGCCACTGCACACATGTACACAGACACACACATCCACATACATGTGTGTGCATGCACCACACATGCACTTCACTCCTATGTAGTCTCTCATAGACACATACATTCACATGCACAAACACACACACTCAAATATTTGTGCATATACACACGTGTGTACATTATATCACACCCACATACACTACACTCATATGTACTCTGTGTCTCTTATAGACATAAGCACACACACTTACATATACACACACTCATATACAAACACATATATATGTGCTCACACATACTTATGCACACAAATACACATACTTGAGTAAGCATGCACACACATACTTGCACACTCACACATACAAACATGTGCTCATAGTCGTTTGTAATGCAACCAAGTGTGTGCACACACTCACTCACATACACACACATTCACACACACACATACTCACATGAAATTTTAAAACCTTGAGTGACAGGAGAGAGGAGAGAGCCAATGTCAGCAAAGCAGGTGTGGCAGAAGCAAAGTCAGAGCGACACGATGCAGGCACAGTTCGAGCAGCCTGGTGACTTTGATGATGAAGACGGACAGAGCCGTGAGTGAACTTGTCGGAGCGGAAGGGAAGGGACCATATTCTCTCCTACAGCACCAGAAGAGACCTCCAGCCTGAGGGCACCGCCATTTTAGCTCAGTGACACCCCTCTGGGACTCCTAACTCCCAGGAGAGAAAATTTGTAATTGCATTGTGTTTAAGGCACTGAATTTGTGGTGCTTTGTTAGGACAGCAGGGAGAAATCTAATACAGAAAGCCACATACAATCTCCTGCCCTGTGTGGTAAGGGAGGAAAAAAAAAAAAACAATTTTCTCTACCTACCTTAAGCTCAAGGTGGAAGGGACGCCAGAAACACATGAAAGGTCACTGACAGGAAAATCCTAAGTTTATTGACATGATACGTCATACATACATGAGAGACAAACATGTATATCTCATATATACATGGGAGACAGTCAGAGAATCAGTGACTCTTTAAGAAGGGGCTCAAACCCCAACTTGAAAACATACTTTAAGAAGAAGAGAAAAAACTTAGAGAGGAAGGAGGGACCATGGGTCTCCGGGAAGAGAGAACAGTGGGAGGCAGACACATGGCTGAGAAAGCCTGTGAGGGGAGTCTGTCACGCAAGCTCCAGAGCTGTCTTCAGCACTTTTCCCTTGAGTATCCTGCTTACAGACAAAGCAGAGGGCTGGAGAGCCCGCCTTCCCTAGGACTATGGCTTCCTCTTGACACTCAGCTCAAACTGATATAATAGTTAGCATACATATTCTGATTTCCTTCAGTCGGTGAAAGTTAGATGAGAGGAGATGATCTGAGACCCCACCGGGAAGTGGTGTTAAAATTCAACTCCTTGAGAACATATGCAGTGGCCTAAGACGGCAGAATTTTGTTCAGACCAGAAAGTTAATATCCTGGCTCTCTGCATTTCTTCCTCTGTAAACTGGGCTTATTCAGACTAAATGGTAGGTATAGGTGTATGGTGTGTATGGTGTGTGTGTGTGTGTGTGTGTGTGTGTGTGTGTGTGGTGTGTGTGTGTGGTGTGTATGGTGTGTGTGTGTGTGTGTGTGTGTGTGTGTGTGGTGTGGTGTGTGTGTGTGTGTGTGTGTGTGGTGTGTGGTGTGGTGTGTGTGTGTGTGTGTGTGTGTGGTGTGTGTGTGGTGTGGTGTGTGTGTGTGTGTGTGTGTGTGTGTGTGTGTGGTATGGTGTGTGTGTGTGTGTGTGTGTGTGTGTGTATGCATGCATGCATGCCAGGTTTGTGTGTGGAGTCAGAGGACAACCAGGGAATCTGTTCTCTCCTTCCATCGTGTGGGCTCCAGAATCACACTTAGACCTAATGGCAAACGCCTCTGCCCACAGAGCTGGCTCACCAGCCCTGAAAGTGTTTCAAAACAGCTCACACAATCGTGATCCCTGGACTAGAGAGTCTCTTCTTTATAAACTCCCAAAAGAACACTAGGAAAACTCAGCTCTGCTAGGAAAAGCTTATAGCTCACTTGGTAGAGTGCTTCCATAGCAGGCCAGGACAACTCCCCTCCCATCCCTGCCCCCAATCCCCAGCTCTGCATAAAAATGTGATTGTGAACATCCGTGGCCCCATCACTAGACAGGTGAAAGCAGGGGAACCAGAAATTCAAAGCTATCATCAGCTACACAGCCTGGGCTAAATGAGGCCAGCCTGGGCTAAATGAGGCCAGCCTGGGCTAAATTAGGCCAGCCTGGGCTAATTAAAAACCTTGTTTCAAAAAAAAAAATAGGAATTTACACATCATCAATGACAGTTGGTAAGTAGAAATTACAGCTGTCTTAAACTTAAGACCTATGGTCCCCACACCAGCAGCCACTCTCTAGGCTTCATTCCTTTGTGACTACACCAAAGCCAGGTCTCTTGATACAAGGATCAAATTCAACTTATAGTAGAATGGTATTCAGAGATTAATCTATGCTCATCTGCCGAGCAATAACCCATCCTGCATTCGTTACAACACAGGCCACTTCGCAGGAGGGGCATACATTCTTAAATCAGCTCCCTTTGGGGTTCGATTCTGATCTGCATATCAAGGTTTTATCCTTTCCCCCAATGACCCATTTGTCTGAGGGAGGCATTCAATTAGACTGCCAGAGCAAATTGATTCGGTATCGACCAGGAAAGGCTTCTCACTTGACAGATAGATCGTGCCGGGTAGAGCGGTTGCTGTCAGTTCTCCAAGGGTTAGGGCCTGGCTGTTATGTGAGTGTGGGATATGGAAGTGTGAGGTGGACTTTGGGGCCCAAAGAAAGGCTCCTCTCTTTGATGCAGGATAGCCAGGGTGGGAGGGAGAACCTGCCGGTGCCGGGTCCTGAAGTCGGGCATTGGCTCTCATCTCTGCTTGGTGGAATGGAAGAAGAAAATGGTTTCTTCACTTCCAGAGCCAACACTGGGCTTGGGAACTTCAGTAGCTTCCTCTCTCAAGGTCTTCAGAGAAATAGCTTCGCTTGTCCCAAGCACCCCGGCGCACCAGCCTTTACTGCAGGCCTGCTTTTCCATCCTCTCCACGCTGCAGGAACAGAGCCCACTCTGCCAACCTCATTAAAACGCTGGCTACCCTGCTTCACACAGTGTTTACCTTTACAAACGAAAGATAAAAGCATTTGTATGGCCCACATATCATCTCAACATGCAGCCTCCCAATGTCCCGGCGAGAGCTGAAATCCATTACCAATTACAGAAATGAGCCCCATCATGCTATTCACGATTCTCTTGGAGAAAAGAATTAAGAGGTTTAAGCTCAGATCTACATAATCCCAGGAAGAGGGGAGAGAAACAGCCACAAATGACACGCAAACCACGGGGAAGAGCTACACCCATGAGAAGGCAGAGAGCTGAGGGGAAGGCTTACATAAACAGCCACAGAGCCAGCCCGTTCCATTGCTGTGAACAGACACCATGACCAGGGCAAGTCTTAAAAGGACAACATTTAATTGGGGCTGGCTGATAGGTTCAGAGGTTTGGTCCATTACCATCAAGGTGGGAACATGGCGGCATACAGGCAGGCATGGTGCAGGAGAAGCTGAGAGTTCTCTATCTTCATCTGAAGGCTGCTAGGAAAAGACTGTCTCCCATGTGATTAGGAAGACAGGCTCAAAGCCCAGTCCCACAGTGACACACTTCCTCCAACAAGGCCACACCCACTCCAACAAGGCTACACCTCCTAATAGTGCCACTCCCTATGCCAAGCATATTCAAACCTCCACCCAGTTCAAAGCAGTGATGCCATTTGTGAAGTTATTTGGTGAAGTCCCTCAGACTCACATGCCCAGTCTGCAGTTAGCAGAATGCAGCTGCTGTTCCTGCTGCCTTCATTTGGAACAAAGTGTCCATTAAAATTTAAAGCTCTAACTCTAATGCCATCTAAAGAGATTCCCCCTTGGAGAACACTTCTTTTGTTCATTATTGCTCTTCAAATACTACTCAGCTGTCTAGATGAGGATACATTTTGAGTATCTTATAAAAGGTATAAACATAATGAGAACTTGAGTGAGCACACGTCCAAAGGTGAACAGAAATATGACCTGTAGATTCTAGAACTTTACCTAAATAGAAACAATTTTTCTCAGAGAACAAATGTGTTGGTATCAGGAACTGGCACAGCAGATCATCTCTGAACCCAGTAACATCACACATCATGACCCGGCCCCTTGCGTCTGTTGCCATAGCAACTGCCCTGCATTCCCAGAATCCACTTGGCTCACCTCCCACCTTTACCTGCGAGCAACTATGTCACAACCCAAATAAAAGGCACACCCGCTGACCCTTCTTTCTTTCCCTTTCATCTTTGTCGACACCTTTGCCCTTGTCCTCCCACAATAAACCCCATGTGGAACTGTATTGGCCTGGGGTGCAGCCTGTCCAGACACGAGCCAAGATTCTAACACAACAATATGACTATAGAGAATTAGACCAAGCCTTCCCCAAGTATGCCTCTGCGGCATGAGGAATATTTTAACATGGTTATTTTGAGAAAATACACACACAGTAATAGTCCTGAGAAGTTGCCCCTTTGTAAGAAGAAGTTTGTATCCACAAGGGGAAGTTGCTTTGGCGAGGAGGGTTCTCTCTGTCTTTGAGGGACAAACAGTACCCAGTCACTCAGGAAACAAAGGTATTTGAGCCTGAAATCTGGGACACCACTGAGGACCACAGTGATGTCTTCACATAAGTGAGAGGCTTCTTCTCGGCTATCTCCCATGTCTACAGAAAGCACACATGCTGGTCAACGCCCATTTGTTTTTCTGTTGTCAATGCGTCTTTCACTATCGGGGTCTATCCCAACTAAGAGCTATGGAGAGTAGAAAAATAATTATTCAAGACTGGATCTCAAGTATTTTTGAAGGGGAATTTTAAAATTCTCATTATTTTCCCAAAATGCTAAATCCATAAGTTCAATGCTCACAGCACAGCAGCACCATCAAGGTCGGATTCATCTATAACTCAGTACATGCTCATTATGCAATCTGTAAGTTGACAAAGACTCCACCAGCCTTGATATGAACGAACCCAAGAAGAAGCAGGGCAGGCACCATCATGGCTACCGAGACTCCCTAGCTGTTTTCTCATGGTGACGAAAACATTAGCAGACATGGCCAGGTCCAAATTGCTTTGGGAGAATACTGAAGTCTTCAGTGGGCAGGACTCATACCAGATTGACGTGGCTGCCCTCCTCCTACTCAGTGTTCAAACTCAGGCCCCTGAGTCTCCAGTGTCTGAGAGGAAAGGTGTAACGCTGGGGCATCAACATCTGAGAGGCTGTGAGCAAATGGGTGGGACTATTTTCTGCTGCTGTGATAAAAACACTCACGAGAACCACCTGGGGAAGGAAGCGTTTATTGCATCTCACAATGCAGTCATCAACACACTGACCAAAAAAAAAATTTTTTCAAGGAACACAGTGGATGAGCTCCTCATAGACTGGAAAGTTCTATTAACTTGTTTAGAAAAGCCAGCATAGACTACTGTTTCCTTTTTATAGGTGCCTATAGCCTCGGTCCCAGCTTCTTGGTAATAAGACAAGAGCCTTCAACACTTACAGTAAAATCAAAAAAGACCCCCTTTTCACTTCTCTTTTTGGAAGTAATATGGTGGAAGCCCATGACTTTTATATAATTATGGAAAATATAGGGTTCTTCTTTGAGAGTCTACACACAAATTAACCAAAGGGACACAAATAGGAAGCAGTACAATTAACAATACTCACATGTAATAAGATACTAAACACACACAGATGTGTGATTTTGACAAGACGGTTGACTAGGGGTGCCCAGTGTACCTACCTACCACGACAACAAAAGACCAAAAGAAGTTTAAAACAAGAGTTTGATGGGGATAGTCAAGACAAACTGCCCATATCTGTGTGGATGCATCAAGAGAGATGAAGGAGATACAAAATACCTTATTGAAAAGAAAACTGAGCTTGTAGCACACACACTGTTCAGCTCAGAGAACAACTATGGACAGAGACTGGCTTGATTTAGCAAGGAAGGGTGGCAAAGAGCCAAGACGTTTCTCAGGAAGTCCTGAGAATACAACAGATGTAGTTTATGTAAAGGGTGGTTTGAATATGCTTGGCCCAGGGAGTGGCACTGTTGGGAGGTGTGGCCTTGTTGGAGTAGGTGTGGCCTTGTGGGTGTAGGCTTTAATACCCTGTCCTAGCTGCCTGGAAGTCAGTATTCTGCTATCAGTCTTCAGATGAAGACACAGAACTCTCAACTCCTCCTGCACCATGCCTGCCTGGATCCTGCTATGTGACAATGGACTGAACCTCTAAACTGTAATGGAGCCCCAATTGAACGTTGTCCTTATAAGAGTTGCCTTGGTCATGGTGTCTGTTCACAGCAGTAAAACCCTAACTAAGACAGGTGGACATAGCCAGGCAGGTCCCAGAATCATTCTTGGCTTTACGAAAAGCTGCCATCCATGTTTTCTTCCATTATCTTAAAGGTAAGGCAGGGGTCTGAGGCATGGACACAGGAGAAGAGAACTCACTGAGTGCCTCCATCTTTATGCCTGTATCTCCACACACCTCTGATCTCTCCTTATATCCTCGGCAGTTTTTACACGCTTCCCTCAAGCATCCTCGAAATATCCCGCCTTCGTGTCTGAATACTTGCCCCATCGTTTATTAGTTCTGAGGTTCAAGGAGAGCGCACTCCCCTTGAGTTAGCCTCAAACACCCCGACCTATATGTTCTTGCTCCGCATGTGAGTCTGGACCCTTTGTAGAAAGGAGGACGAAGAAGGCCTGACTCAGCTCATGGCTGATGAGCTACCCTGACTTGATGCTTCACCACGATCCGTAACTTTTCCCTGTTTAAATTACAACTCCGGGTTTAGAAAGCACCTTCAGACTGTGCAGAATTGGATTTAAAACTCTAACTCAGGGCCACGTCTCTGGGGTAATTAGCAGTTAAAATCAATATGGACCCCTACTGGTAGGCGGTCACGGAGGGAATCCTTAATGTTAATCGAATAAGGTGGATGAGGTACTTTTTCACTTACACAATTTATCCTCTACTATGAATTCTTTCCTTTCATTGGATTTATTTAAAATACTACTGCCTTCCACTCTTAATGAGTGTCAAGGAAACCTGGCCTATCTATTTACCCAGTAAATCAATATCCTCATCACCATTTATTGAGACTAAACTTCATTTGAAAGAGTTTTATAAGCCAAGGTGAATAAATTTCTTATTGTCTATGTGGAAATCAGTAGATAATGATGTGATATCTTAAGTCTTTTTCTAAAACATTTACATGTTTAGACATAAGGCTTGAGTACCTTCCAATATTCTACTGTTAGGAAAAAAAACACAGAAGATTAAAAATGGTGTAAGATATAAGCATAGAACAGACAAGTAATTCTGATTTAACACACCTCTGAAACTTTAATCTTAAACCATCACTGAGGAGAAAATGGACATAATTTTCTCATACTCATGAAGATTTCTATAATTATTCTGTACCTCCAAAAGGAGTGGAAAATTGAACAATGTTGAAAACTATGAAAGTGGCTGCACATTAGACATCTAAACAGACACTCCGCCATGCCAGCCCACCCATACACATACCCACACACCTACAGAACGTGTGGATTCACTCCCTAGCCAACAGAACAGACTACGAGCTGGGGAATACCTCGGATAAGCAGTATCAAAGATACCATGTCGGTAATAGACTGATTCCGTGAAACCAAAGGCGGATAGCTGAGCACCCCAAAGTCTCCTTCACCCCTTGTCTCTGGAGCTCAGACAACTGGCCTCACATGTGCATCTCTCCAAACAGACAAGAGTCTGGAGTATTTCTCAAAAATTAACTAGCCCCACAAAAAAGAACCACTATCGGCACCAAGGCTGCAGGAACAAAGAGTGGATCAGAGACTGAAGGAAAGGTCATCAAGAGTCAACCCCAACTGGGGATCCATCCCTTCTGCAGATGCCAAACCGAGACACCACTGCTGATACCACAAACCACTGTCTGACAGGAGCCTGATACGGATATGTTCCCTGAGAGGCTCTGCCAGAGCCTGACCAATACAGAGCTGGATGCTCGAAACCAGCCATCAGACTGAGCTTGGCCACCCCAATAGAAGAGTTAGGGGAAGTCCTGAAAGAGCTGAAGGGGTTTGCAACTCCATAGGAAGAACAACAATATCAACCAACCAGACCCCCCAGCTCCCAGGGACTAAACCACCAACCAAAGAGTACACATGGAGGGACCCATGGCTCCAGTCACATACGTAGCAGAGGATGGCCTTATCTGGCATCAATGGGAGGAGAGGCTCTTGGTCCTGTGGAGGCTTGATGCCCCAGTGTATGGGGATGCTAGGACAGTGAGGCAGGAGTAGGTGGGTAGGTGGGGGAGCACCCTCATAGAGACAGGGGGAGGGGGCATGGGATAGGTGGTTTGTGGGGGGGAATCAGGAAGGGGGACAACATTTAGAATGTAAATAAATAAAATAACAAGTTTAAAAAGAGAGAGAAACAGTGGAAAGCAATGGCGTAGCCAATCATCCTGTACAATTTATCAAAGTTACCAAAGCACACGCAGAACATCCAGGAAGTATATTACTGCCCTATATTTAAATATAAAAAAACAGGGAAACAAATCAAGAATACCTTCATTTGTACAAACATGTAGAGAACATTTTTTTTTAATCACTGCAGTCAGCTAGCCATCACTGTAATTACATGCCTACAATGACCAATTTAAATGTGAGGTCTGCAGACTCACATTTCTGGATGTTGGGCGCTCCTGCCAAAATGAAACAGACCTACGGTTTTCAGGCTCTGGCGGGAGTGCTGGATGGGAAGGGCAGGTTGCTGTGGCAGAGCAAACTGCTCGTTTCATGGTCCGACATGGAAGGGAGAAGGGGACAGAGTCCCCCAGTGGATGGCTTCCCCCTCACCCACCCCTACACCCCACGCACACACTAGGCCCCACCTCTTAAGTTTCTACCACATCACAAAGGTTCCCTTCTGAAGGTGCTGAATTCAACCCTGAGTACAATAGGTACATCAGAGGCAGGGTAAAGAGCTATGTGGAGAATTATTAAGAGGACCTTTGCTAGGCATCAAGTTTGGCAACAATGAGGTGCTAGGGCGAGGGAGTCTCTCACAGGCCTAGCAGGATCCTAGCCTAGCTCAGCAGACTGCGGCCTGGAAGAAAGACACTCAGCAGACCTGTCCCAAGCTTACCCAAGGAGAAAGTCCTTGTCAGCATTCGGGATGGGGAGTGAGTTGCTGGGAATCTGACTAGAGTCTCAAATACAACAAAGTTCCGTGTGGGAGCCGGAGGGGGATGACGTCAGCTGGACAACCGGAAGCGGAAAGGATTTGAAAACAGAGACGGCCAAAGGCATGATGGGAATAAAATAGTAAACAAACAAAAAAGCCCACAAAATGACTAGTAAGGTGAAGGAAAAGACTGGTACCACCATGCATACTTATGAATATCGGGATAAAGGAACTTTCGCAGAGAAATAAGGTCCGCACGAGTTGGAATGGCATTAAACATTTCACTTAAAAAAAAAAAACTTTAAATTTAAAAAAATTAAATATTTTAAAATTTACAAAGAACATTGTTTCATGTCTCAAATTCAAGTTATTAACCAAGTAAATTGATAGAATAAAATAATTTATAAGAATCTCATATATTTTACGCATACATTCATTCCTTTTCCTTTTAACATAATTACCAGAAGATATATTCTACCACCTGAGAGAATAAACTGGTAAGTATGAACCTGCAGCATGTAAGAGAGGAGACCTGCAACAGACACGTGTGACTGTGAAGGAAGTCCATGCACCGACATCTGCCCTCCGGCCCTGAGTGCAGCAGCAGCCCAGTCAAGTGGGAAAAAGCTGTCTGAGAGACTGGATTGTGTGAAAATGGGCTACTTGGAAATTCACAGCTCTACTAGAGTCTAGGAAATGATTCATGATAGGTTTACACACACACACACACACACACACATACACACACACACACACACGTTATCGTCCTGGAAAAACCCAAAATAATTTTCAAAAAAACATTTTAGTAAACCTCATCCACAGTTCGTGATAGCATCTGTACAGCCCAAAGAAGAAATATTAAATATTGATTTAACTACATCAAAAAAATAGAGCCATACTGAGGGGAGTGAAGGTTGCTGGAACTGTGGCATACAGTACTAACTTTCCATCTGCCATGATAATCGGTCAATAATTACTATGAAAGGAAAACACAGAACAATCTCGCCTTCCGGCAGACCTCTCCTCACTCCCTAGAGTCACCCAGGCCTCAGCACTTCTGTTCCTCAAGACACTGCTCTGGCCTCTGTGAAACCAGCAGAGCATCTCACCAGAGAGCATTTCCACCCGAGGCCACATCAACCCAAATCTCTCCTTCCAAAGAAGACAGCATATAAGGTTCAAGTAATCCAAAGCCTTGCCCCTTCCGGAACAAACCCACAACATTACTTGTCAACATTATTAGCATGTTTTCTTGGCATGCGTCAAGATTTTAGGCTAAAACCATAGCAACAAATGCATGCCTTGAAAACTGTTTGTTCCTTGGTCTTTGACACCAACAATTTCAAATGTCACCTACTGAGTAACGCAGAAGGTTGCAGGATGTCTTAGTTTGGGTTTTACTGCTGTGCATAGACAGCATGACCAAGGCAACTCTCACAAGGACAACATTTCATTGGGACTGGCTGATGGGTTCAGAGGTTCAGTCCATTATCATCATGGTGGGAAGCATGTTCCAGCCCAGGCAGGCATGGTGCAGGAGGAGCTGAGAGCTACATCTTCATCTGAAGGCTGCTAGGAGAAGACACACAGCCTGAAATACGTTCCTGGCTACAGCAGAGAAGCAGGCTCAACTCTGCAAAGTGAGAGCATGCCTGAGGCCAAAACTCCAGCAATCCTGCAGCATGCGAGGCTGGCTGATACTTCCCAGAATTCATGGGTGGAACAGGGCTAGCAGGAAATCTTCTAGTAGCTTAGTGGTGCTGTGTTTGCTTAGTGTGTGTGTGTGTGTGTGTGTGTGTGTGTGTGTGTGTGTGTGTGTGTGTGAGCGTGCACACACACACCTGAATTCAATCCCAAGCACAAGGGAAGAAAACAACAACAACCACCACAAAAGTCTCTAAAAGCAAGAGCCAATGTTCCCTGTCACATGGATAGAAAGAGTTCTTCAGGTGTAGTGTTCTGGCTCTAGGAAGGGCGGGGAACTTTGCAGAGTATACGTTCTAAATCGGAATTATGTGCAGTTGAAACCACACCTCCACCATCTGTTGCCTGGTAGGGTGGTCTCAGCAAGCTACCCAGCTTCTCTAAGCACCTACACCATAAGCATGATAATAATCTATTCTTCAAGTCCTGAGAGGGCAGTTGCCTGGCACACACACACACACACAATGGCACAGCAACTGTTACAGCTCAAAAGTGTCTGTATGGTTATTACACTTTATACTCAAGAGACGGTATGCAAATATCCACATTTTAGTATAAGGTCTCATCCATCTGAACTCACCTTCCTTTTCCTGGGACATTTTGTTATATCCTACTCAAAACCTGAAATTTGTTATATCCTAAGCTACTCAAAACCTGAAATAAATGTATACTATAGAAGACTTAGGTCTTGTTGTCCTACTGAGACATAAGCTAATTTGTGGAGAGCTTTTGGTGCCGCATCTAGGAATTTGGCATTTGTCACTGGGCTTGGACAAGGAAGTAGGCTCAGATAAGGATATTAGAAACAGGGACCGTGGGGATTTGATGACTGCTTTGCTGATTACTGCCATGTGTGATCTCCCTGCTTACTACTTCACTTATTACCTTGTGTGATCCTTTTGCTTAGTACTTTTCTTGATTACTATCTTGTATGATCTCCTTGTTCACTACCTCACTTGATTATTTTGTCTTTGATCTAAGAACTGACCAAGTTTTTGGATATACCTAGAACGATATAAAAGCAGGCTGGGAAGAATAAAGCTGCTTCAGCCTCAGTACAGGCTGGAGTCATGTTCTAACTTTTGTCTAATTGTTTTTCTTCTTTTGCAATCCTCACTCCCTCTCTTGAGACCCTGTTGACTGACTGAGCTGGCTTGGTCACTAATTAATCATCATCTCTTAAAAAGTCAGTTTGACTGAAAGCTATGTAAAATACCCTGAAAAGTATCACTGTTCAAATGGAAGAGTCAAGCTGAGGGAATGCTTCCCAGTGGTATAGTGGAGAGAAGGGCACTTAACAAGAGGCTGGAAGGAGACTGGAGAAAGAAACAATTCTACTAACAGAGTGTGGTGGTTCGAGGTTATACCCCTGCTGTTAGGAAGCTGAGGCAGGAGGATTTCTATGACTTTCAAGCCAGCCTGGATTAAATAATGAGTTTCTAAAACAGTCTAGGGTGAAGAATGAGAAGGTCTCATAGGAGAGGAAAGTGAAGAGGAGGAGGAAGAGGAAGAAGTGGGGAAGGAGGAAGAAGAGGGGAAAGAAGGAGGGGAGGAGCAAAGGGAGGGGGCAGAGCAAAAGGAGGGGGTGGAGCAAGAAAGAGGAGGGGTAAACTATTACTAAACAGAGCTGACTTGGGAGGCTCTTCAGGTGGCACAGAATGGAGTTGAAAGGGAAGAACTTGGAATGAAAGAGTCATCCGCATGCTGGTACCTAGTGAAGAGCAGATGGGCTGTCCTAGGACAAAGACGTGAGGTCAGAGGAGAAAACATCTCCCTGCTCTAAATCATCAAAAGGCAGCCACCAGTGTCTACTTACACAAAATGGTGCCTTGTCAGCAGCAACTTCTACAGCTTCCGAAATGGCTGCTGTCTAAATCCTTGAAAACCAGATGACGTGGTCAGCGTGAGAGGAAGCGTAGATGACTAGAGACGGCTGCTACTAAAGATCAAAGATGTCTGGAGAGTTCACTCCGTGGGAACAGGGATGCGTATCCCCAGCGCCACATAAAATCTTAGCACGGCCACGTGTGCCTGAAACCCCAGTGCGGGAGGGCAGAGGCTGGCACATTCCTAGAGCTCACCAGCCGGCCAGCCTAGCTGAACAGGGCTTCAAGTTCCATCACTGATCCTATCAGGAAGGGATGCGGTGACTAGTAATGGAGGAAGACTCCCAAGATCACCATGTGCACACACACCCGCTCACACGTACATACTCACATTACATACACATACACAGTTTTTAAAAATAGTATTAAATAAATAAGGAACTTCGGCTAGGGCAATAGGAAAAGGACGTGAGAGAGCTCAATTATATTTATTTTCCCAGATTATTAAATGGAGGTGTGTTGCTGCTTTCTTCCCCTCAACAACAGGTAAAATTATTACTAGACAGAACCATCCTTCACAGTGAGGTCCAACAATGTTTTCACAATATGACTCTGCAGGAGTGACCCCGATGTGTGCCGCAGTGGATAGAGTAGGGGAGACACAGATGAATTCTCCACTCCTTTCTCACTCACCCAGACCACTGCTAGCACTGCTTCCAATCAATCTTAAAATGGGAACAAAACCCACAAGGTTTCAAGTGGCCAGGTGACATGTTCGTGTCATTAATTTCCTCAAAGAAAAGGAAAAAAAATTACAAGAGACATTGGACGGGTCTAATTGCCATTTTTTGCTTTAGCAAAAAACAAAAAACAAACAAAACAAAACAAAAAACCTGAAAAGGCTTTTTACTCTGAATCTTTCTATCCTGAATGAATTTTAAGACCAATAAAAACAGTAAAAGGTCAGAGAAAAAATAAGCGCCCGTGTCTGCTTCCTGAGACTTATAAAAAGTGGCAAATGTAAGATGCCTTTCCAAGTCTAGTGACTGACTAGGATGAGTCTCTCAGGTTTAAGCTAAGGGGAAAGGGCGAGGCTTTAGGTCATCTGTGCGGGGGTGGGGCGGGTAGAGCAGCCATAGAGTTAATTTGAAATGCATAAAAGTGGTATGAGGTCATATCTGTAAAATGAAGTAACAAGGAACTAAGGCAGCCTGTGTCACAGACAGACAGTCACAGTCATAGCCACCCTGGTCACAGACAGACAGTCACAGTCATAGCCGGAAGAGTTCACAGCCGCGGGGAAAGGACCCCACCAGCGCCACCACCCGCCAGACCAACTGCTTATTGCCACACTCTGGTGTCCACTTCAGTAACTTTCTGGTAATGAATTCCAGAGACTGTTGACAGTTCCTCACTTGGGACAGGAAGTATGAGAAGCAAGACTGGTCAAAGGGGCCTCTGGCGTGATGACAGTGGTTGCAATATAGTTTGTTGATCTCCTTACACACATACAGGCACGCACACACACATGTGAGCACACACACAAGCATACAGGACAACTACAACACAAAAGCCATGGGCAGTGCGTATATCAAATGGTATCTCTTAGGTGATGGGAACCTTTCCCCAGGAACTTGAACACGTGACCAGCGGGTGATAAGCCATCAGCCATGATAGGACTCTTAGGCTATCTGCTGCTACAGAGGAGGAAATGGGGGTGGAACATGCCTGCTAGAGAATGGGAAATCCTAAAAGTGTCATCACGTGCTCAGTGGAAGGTCCACCCAGCCCCCATGAGGCCTGTGTCTGGACTAGAGATGAGCGCGGAGTGTCGCCGTTTGCGGCGCCGCACGCTCTCAGTAAGGCTCGCTTAAGGAACCCGAGAGCCTGCTTCCCAGAAGCTCTGAAAATTAACTGTCCAAAGCCTCCAGGACTAAAACCCATAGAGGATGAACTGCAAGGGCAGTTTGTGGCAATGTCAAGTCTAGCCTGGGCTACATAGTGAGTCCATGTGGCAAAAACAGAAAAGAAGAAAGTAAGTCAAACACTGGGAACAAATGGTGTTTTGGTTTTTGGTTTTGGTTGTTTTTTGGTTTCTTGGTTTTAATCTAGTTGTTTAGTAGTCTTTGGGGAACACCTGATGATACGAAATAAAATGAGGCCTAAGAAGGAAGAAATGACCTCACAGATGTAGTTTTTAACTAGTTATGAGAAAAACAAGTTGATAGACTAAAGACCATAAAAGGTTTGTTTTTTAAAACATCTATTTTTATTTGAGTGGTGCATGTGTGCATGTGTGTGTGTGTGTGTGTGCACTCATGACATTATGCCATGTGTATGCCAATATCTACAAAGGGCAGAAGTAATTGTTGAATCACCTCCAAGTATTGTGAGCCACCTGACCTGAGTGCTGGGAACGAAAATCTGATCCCCTATAAAAGCAAGAAATATCTCTCTAGTCTCTCTCTCTATCTCTCTCTCTCTTACATACACACACTCATATACACATATTGTCATATACACACACATATACACACACTCATACACATATATACACACATACATACACACACAAACACATATACACACCTATATACACATGTACTGGCTGGTTTTGTGCCAACTTGACACAGGCTGGAGTTATCACAGAGAAAGGAGCCTCCCTTGTGGAAATGCCTCCATGAGATCCAGCTGTAAGGCATTCTCTCAATTAGTGATCAAGGGAGAGGAACCCTTGTGGGTGGGGCCATCCCTGGGCTGGTAGTCCTGGGTTCTATAAGAGAGCAGACTGAGCAAGGCAGGGGAAGTAAGCCAGTAAGGAACATCCCTCCATGGCCTCTGCATCAGCTCCTGCTTCCTGACCTGCTTGAGTTCCAGTCCTGACTTCCTTTAGTGATGAACTGCAACATGGAAGTGTAAGCTCAATAAACCCTTTCCTCCCCAACTTGCTTCTTGGTCATGATGTTTGTGCAGGAATAGAAACCCTGACTAAGACAACACACACACACACATATACACACTTACATGCACACACATACATATGCATATACCGCACACACACATCACACTCATGCACAGACACATACACACACATACATACACACTAATACAATTCCCCTTTCACTTGTATAGCACACTGTGTAACAGTTCTGAGGGGTGAGCAGCCCTAGGCCCTATACCACATCATTTCCATGACTGGTTGTGTTTACTCGAGGTAACGACTATTTTTACTCCCAGTGTTTTGCTTTACTTTGTTCTCTTCTGTTTTTGAGACAAGGACTCACTATGTAGCCCAGGCTAGACTTAACGTTGCCACCCTACTTTGCCATTTATTATTCCCATTTTAAAGGTGGGTGTGCTGGTTCCTAATGCACCTCAGGGACAAAGCAGTTGCTGTGAACAGTGCACGGGAGGAGGACGGGTTTGTCGTCTTCACGGGTTTGGTCCACAGCCCTGTGCTCTGCTGACTCTGTACCCATAGTGAGGTAGGAGATCTCAGTGGCATGAATGTGTGGCAGAGGCCACTCACCTCAGGGTGGAGAGATACAGCCTCCACCAACACACCCTCAGTGACGTAGTTATTCAAATAGCACTACCGATTGGGAACAAAGTCTTCTACATCTAGTCTACAGCAACACACCCAACAGAGGGCAGAACCAGGGCTGGGATCCACGAGAGTCTAAGCTTCACATATTTGTTATTTATAATAAAAAACAGTATAATAAAAAAAATAACAATGTCAAAAAATTTTTAATTTTTGTGTGTGTGTCCAGGGACTGGGGAGATTGCTCAGTGGTTAGAGCACTGGTTGCTCTTCCAGAGGACCTGGGTTCAATCTCCAGCACCCATATGGCAGTTCACAACCATCTGTAACTCCAGTTTCAGGGAATCCCACAGACATACATACATGCAGAACACCAGTGCACATGAGATAAAATGTATTTAAAATCTGGTATTATTAAAAATATATTTCATTTCTATATTTTACTATATCTTTTAAATGTTCTAATATAATAGATGTGATTAAGCAAATGTAGAGTATTTATTTATAATTATAACATAGGCTAATATGTAGATCGGTCCCTTATAATATTTAGTAACAAAGGTCTTTTTTCATTCATATCTCTGTGGACAGAAGATCTCTTATTATAGAAATATGGTCATCCTGTGTATATACCAATGCTGCTTAATATTCAAATCTCAGAAATTCCCATCTTCTATGACTCTTTCTCCTGTCACTTGAGAAGTGATGCCTTAATTTCTACAGCTGTACTCATTGTACTTAGCACATGGTTTAATATATAATTATTCCCCAATTATAATTAGAGTGTTTGCAGTAACAGAAACCCAATTTAGCTTACTTGCTGAAACTACAAAAAAAGATCACACAAAATATGCGAAGCAACAGTCTTGCAACAGCTGGAGAACAGGGCTTTGGATCGCAGGCAGAAATCCTGAAGGATGAGAGACAATCAAGGTGCCAGTTTGTCCTCTTGAGAGAGTTTCCAGACTGTGGCATGGGAAGCGGGAACTTGGGGTCATTCTCTGAGCCTAGAAGACAAACCTAAGAACCTGGAAACACCAACAATGTTAAAATCTATGCTACAAACGCCAACCAAGAGATGTTGTCATGGAGTGAGACCTCGGCAGAGCTCTCTGAAACCTTGAGCGTGGTCCTGATTTGTCCTGAATGTGACTTCCCCCCACACTTCCAGTGGACTATTCAGAGAGCAAGGGTAATCTCAGAGACTTCATCGGCAACAAAACAATGACACAGAGAAAGGAGAATTGGTAGAGAAGGGGCCATCTTTACAAACAAACCACCTTGGGTATTAGCATTTAATTAACAGTAAAGGGACCATTATACACATTATGGTCCATACATTATACACAACTCTAAGTAGATCACTGATCTAAATGACAAATGGGAAGCTAGAGAATATCTACATTAAATAAGAATCTATTAGCTTTAACACCAAATGCCATGGACAAAAACAATAAGCTTCATCAAAATGTAAAGTCTACTTATCAAAGTCTGTTAATCAGATGCAAAGACAAACCACGGGCAGGAACAAAAGACTTTCAAACCATTCATCTGAGGAAAATACTTGAATTTTAGAATACATAAAATCTCTCAAAACTGAGCAAAGGGGAGAACAAAATTGGTAGGTCATTTGAACAAAGACTTCAGCAAAGAAGTGTATGGCAAATCAATCTACCACAGGATGCTCAACAGCTGAGGCAGAGTTAAGTCAGGAAGTACCAGGCTAGCTTGGGCAATGTGGCGGGACCTCATCTCCACAAAGAAAAGAAGAAGACTGACGTTGATAATGCAGATTATCAAGGAACCAGGGCACTCGTACCTTAGAAAAGAGAATATAAAATGGGCCAGCCCCATTGGCGAAAAGCTGTTCACCAATTTCCTCAAATGCAGGCCTATATACCACAAGGGCCAGCCATTCCATTCCCAGAATTAACCGAAGAGAACTAAATGATAGTGCATTTGCACATGAATATTCATGGCAACTGTATTTATAAGTCTCAGAACCTGTACATAATGCAAATGCCCATCAATAGAAGAATGGACATAGCAGCTCTGCCATCCCACACAGTGCGAGGCTCTCGGCAAAATAAAGGCTGGAATGCTGGTCCACACCTCAGCATGAGTGGGCCATAAAATAAAGGGCACAGGTAGCTTAGATAAAAGTGAATCAAGAAATGAATCAGTCGCTGGGCAGTGGTGACACACGCACACCTTTAATCCCAGCACTTGGGAGGCAGAGGCAGACAGATTTCTGAGTTCGAGGCCAGCCTGGTCTACAGAGTGAGTTCCAGCACAGCCAAGGTTATAAAGAGAAATCCTATGTCAAAAAACAACAACAAAAGAAAGAAAGAAAGAAATGAACCAGTCTATCAGTCTACAGTATAGAATCCAAAAATTAAATAGGAAGTAACCCCCAAGAACAGAGAAAAACTGTCATGAGTTCCTTGGAACAAATGAGAGAAGGGGGTGACATCATAAGACAGGTCGGGGGAACTGAAGAGCACTGCCTGCACTCAACATCTCAATGTGGTGAGAATTTTACACATGTTCACTTGTGTTAAATGGATCAATGGGTCTTGTATTTTCATAGCAACTTATAATATGTCCACTATGCCCCCAGTAAGGCTGCTTAAATAGTTTTATTTTGTGTAAACTAATTTATAAGATTTTAAAAAAGACAATCCAGGAGTGTCATGAACAAATTAACTTTCACCTAACAGAGCTATGAACAGATACTATGTACTTATATGATATAAGAAATATGTGGCCTTAAGTTAAGTAGAATCCCTGCATTTTTCCTACAGACCACATTTGCAAGACATAACATCTGCATCTTTCAAAGTGAAATTCAAGTAATTGTTTGTGTATGTGTGTGTGTGTGTGTTACCAAAATACATTCCAGTGTTTCCAAAAGACAAACCACGACAAAAAATGGTAAGAAAAATAAAACTTAGCAAGCCAGTTTACAAGAACGTGCTAAAGAGGCATCTGAAAAGATCAGGAATGGAAATAAACTCCCGCAGAGCCTATTCTACTGAGCATAATGTTGGAAGGGTAGCTTGTCTTTTTCTCAGAGTTCTTACCGAGTGGTTTCATTACTAGCCTGAATTCTGTACCATTCCCAAACAGATTCTGAATTTAAATAGCTGTTTTTAAGATAATGTGGTAATAGTTCATATTTGTGACGTGCCCCAAAGTCAGTTAGAATTTGCAAATGCCCTTCAAGGTATTCTAATTGGTTTCAAACAGGAGTTATATCTGCCCAAATAATGTTGTTACAGGTTGATGAATCTTATCAGTGCACCCAATGAGGCAAGAAATATAAATAAATGTCTTTGTGCCCAACAGATTTTCAAAGAGTTATGACACAGTGGCTTCTTTCTGAAGTCTAAACTTCTGTGAGTTACTCCAAGCCTGAAGGCCAGTTGGCTGGCTCGATGAAGCAAGGCAGCCTCACGGATTGGCCACAGCAAGCCTCGCCAAAGAAAGCAAATACATTTAGCACTCCATCAGCCTTCAGTGAAAATGAGGGTCACACTAAAAACCTTCCGCGCACTGCCTTTGCGACCAAGTCCAAAAGGACAGCATGGGTTCAGCACCATGGACAGACACAATGGCCCTGGAGACGGGGCAATGGAGTAGTTCATAAGATTTGTGTAGCAAAAGTTTATAGACTGCTTTAATGTGTCAGATTAATTTGGTGTTTATGATAATGAGGGAATTTTCCATTTTAATTTTCTTTAGTGCTTTTCAAAATGATGAGTATCTTGGAATACAGCAAAAGTAGTTTGCTTTGAGGAGGAAATTACTTTTTTTTTTTTATCCAAATGGTTGAACTAATAGATTGGAAATTTGTACAGAAAAGTCCTCGAGAGATGAAAATGACAGAAGAAAGTTACAGAAAAGGGGGGAGCAAAAGTAATTTAATGTCACATTTCTGTGCTTTTCAATCAGATAATACTGGTAAATCAAAATGCGTATAGTTCCTACTCCCTCAACTTAAAAAGTCGGCCAGAAACATTTTTATCACTTCAAACAGTGCTAAGTATTCTGTAATGGTGTGTGTTTACATTTGTATCAGGGTCATTTTCTCTCAAAGAAGGACAAATCATATTAGTAATGCTAACATCCCTTCCTATCTGCCATTAATATTTGAAAACAAGTGGAATCAAATTAATATTGAAATCTTCAAAGGGAAAGAGGGCAAAAGATTCTATTGAGAAATCTTCTGTCTTTAAATATGTGCATACAGTAGAACAACTGAATTCCTTCTTTGTGTGGAGAAGAGGGTAGAAGAAAGAAGCCTACCTGTGACGGGAAGGCGTGGCTGTGATGGGAAGGCGTGCCTGTGACGGGAAGGCATGCCTCTCTGCATTTGTTCATCCATACATTAAAACCTGCATTATTTGGGAGCATCTCTGGTGGTGGGGCTACAACAGTGATGACCAATGAACACAGTTCTAACTATCTAGCACTGAACTCCTTCTGTGTTAGTAGACCCTCCGTCCCGTGTCACGGAAGGGGAACAGTAGATCTAGAGTTATCGAGAAGCATGCTGAAATAGCCAGCCCTGAAAGTACACATACAAGTAGCCATTGTACAGACTCATCGGGTTATATGTAGGAACATATCCATCTATGCATATATATATATATATATATATATATATATATGCATAGGATAACAATTAGTGGAAAGGGGGCAAGAATTTGAGAGCAGTGAGGGCTCTGTGGGAGGGTTTGGAGGAAGGGAAGGAGAAATGTAATCAAAATACAATCTCAAAAATAAACAACAATGCATGAAATGGCTTGAGAAAAGCAGCTTTATACCAGACAAAGCCAGGGCAGGTGGCTCTGTAATCTTGCAAGTGGGAGTTTCCTGGTCCTTACAATTGAAAGAAAGAAAGAAAGAAAGAAAGAAAGAAAGAAAGAAAGAAAGAAAGAAAGAAAGAAAGAAAGAAAGAAAGAAAGAAAGAAAGGAAGGAAGGAAGGAAGGAAGGAAGGAAGGAAGGAAGGAAGGAAGGAAGGAAGGAAGGAAGGAAGGAAGGAAGGAGAAAGAGAGAGCGAGAGAGGGAGGGAGAGAGGGAGGGAGGGAGGGAGGGAGGGAGGGAGGAAGGAAAGAGGAGGAAGAGCAGGAGGAGGAGGTGAAGAAGAAGAGGAGGAGGAGGAGGAGGACGACGAAGAGGAGGAGTCAGACCTAGACACACAGTGACTAATTACTCACTGAGATGGCCCAGTCTGGACTCTTCCCACCACCTATCAGACTTGTACACCTAGAGAGTAACAAAGAGGCACTGGGCACGCCCTCTAGAGGACAGTCGTGGAACTTTCTAGTCAGCGATCACAGGGTGCCCGTCACATCTGAGTGTGCCCTTCACACTCCTCCAACCCTTTCAGCAGACATGTTCCTCAGGAAGCCTGACAATTCAAAAGGTAAGCAAGTCAGTGTTGATTCAGGAAAAGACAAGGAACCCTCTGTGTTGTCTGAAAGAGAATGGGCTATGTTTGCATCACACCGTGGCAAATCAGTTACTTTCAAATTCTGACATATACTCGTGGCACAGTAATGGTATGCTTTGCCCAGAAAGGGAAAAAAAGAGCAGAAATTGTCCGTACATTGTGGCCAGCATGGCTAACTGATATGAACAGTATCACAATGCAAAATCCATGGCCAATGAACAGCTCATGTGCATGGCCATTTAAGGTTTAATGCATGAGAAGTGTTGTTTGTAGCAAATGTATTTAAGCCACCACGTGATGTGATGTTGCTTTATCTAGTGGTTTCGCCCTTGTTTACTTAAAACAGAGTACTGGGGCCAGCGAGATGGCTCAGCAGGAAAAGGCGCTTGCTGCCAGTCCCTAGCGACTGCCTGAGTTCAAGTCCCAGAACCCACGAGGTAGAAAGAGAAAATCAAATCTAGAAAATTGTTCTCTGACCTTCACACATGAGCTGTGGCACAAGAATGTCCACACACACATAACACACACATGTACACATGATAATAGATAAATGTTTAAATTCTGTCAACTAAAAACAAGATAACTTTGAATTGATAATTTTTATGTGCACACACATAAAATGTGCCTAAATAAGAAAGAATTCTCTTCCTTCCTCCCCGCATAGAAGGTAATATTCCAAGGACATAAGCTGTCTAGCTTAGCAACTATTAGTCTTTGATTTACACAGCAAAACCTGTTCTTGATATAGAACACCAACACCTATTGCGACTTCATTTCCTTGTCAGCCATTTTCCTAATTATTATCATTTTCCCTGTCCGGCATGCACGTGGACAAAAGAAACTATGACTGGATGTAAGTCATAGTTTTGTCCTTGACACCAAGGCTAGCACTGTAATGGATAGCAGTATCAGATAGGACCTCCTAGCCACTGACACCCACAGAAAATGCTATCATTTTCAGGCTGGATATAATCTCCATCCAATATCCTCTGCATTAGGTAGTTATTATCATAAAGGGAGACTGGTAGTCTCACTGCAACAGACACTCCAGTCCTGGGGGTGGGGGGGAGGGGAGTACCCTGACATTCAAATGACCCTTCCTGATGTGACACTGAAGAGAGATCGGTTCTCTAGAAACCAAAAGTAGTGGGGTATATTCAGGGATTGGACAGTAGGAGCATCGATAGACACTGTTCTGTTCTGTGAGTGTGAGAGGTGATTTACCCTGAAGTGAAATTTATCACTTCTGGTTAATTTCTTTTAAAACTAAATTGAAACCCACCTACCACCCTCAAGCACCTATCTTTAGTGAAAGCCCAACCCCACATATATTTCTAATGAAAATTAAATGTAATAATTTCTCATGCTTTGGAGCATTAAAACAAACAAACAAAACAAAACAAACTACTAGTATTAGAGTCACAAAAGATAGTTAAGACCCAGCCTTGCTCCAGACTAGTTGCTGTGGTCTGAATGTTTGAATCAGCCCCAAATTACTAACCCTACTTCCTTACCCTTAATTTGGCAATTTTAGGGAGTGGAGCTTTGGGAGATGCTTAGCTCATGGGAACGGAGCCCTGCATGGGGTTAGTGCTCTTACACAGGTGGATGGAGAAAAGCCCTTCCTTGCCCCTGGCATCAGTCAGAGTCTTGCAAGTTCCTTCATGTGAGGCAAACAGCTCTTTCATGAATTGGAAGAAGTTACCATGAGCCAATCATTCAAGAAATTGTTTTGTTCTTTTGCTAAGTTTTCTACTCAGGATAGAAAAGGCACAAGGCACAAGGCTGGCCACAAGTTTGGGGCCAGCTTAGGCAATAGAGTGAGTTCAAGGCCAGCCTCAGCTGCCCAGAAAGACACGGAAGACAAAAGGTTGCTTTGGCGCCTCTATCGCTTCAATTGCTGACCAGAGTACTTGGCACATTCAAGCTCTATGCGTTAAGGAAAGTTCATTAAAACCTTGATGACTGACAGAGATGTAGCAAAGTCGCCAGACACGGTGCACTATTTTGGAGAACACACCAGATGCCAGCCGTAAAGTATCAAGGAAGAGAGAAATCACAGGAAGCTGGAGACAGGAGCTAAGTGGGGAGGGTCATGTCACAGGAGCAGTGACCTTAGGTGGAGGACAAGCACAGGGGAAAGAGACTCCAGAAAGAAATGTGAGGCAGCAAATGTCTTCTTCTCACAGTCTCTACTCCCACTGGTTTTTGATCTTTGCACAACACACACACACACACACACACACACACAGATGTATGGAGACAGACAGACAGACAGACAGACAGACAGACAGACTGAAGCATAAGCGCCCTGTTGATGCCCAGTATGGAAGTTCACTTCCTAGAGCTCAGGGCAGATAAAGGCCAACAACTAGGAAGACAAACTAGCAGTCTCTCCCTGTGTGGCCAAGCATGATAGTTTCTCCCACGGTGGTGCCCTTCGCCTGAAGCTTGAAGCTTCTCAGTGATGTCAAGAGTGTAGGCCACTCATCCTGTGAGCCAGTGTACGGGACTGAATCCCTTCCGAATTCTGTCTACAGATCCAGTGTTCAACTAATATCCCCTCGCCGCCGACGCTGACACCAAGAAGCTGTTAGAACCTTGTGAGGTACTCATCTGAAATCACCCTAGACCGCCGCAGGATTCCACAAAGAATGCAAGCAAATCAATTGCTTAAGTTAGATGAAATGTCAATGTTAGTAAACATTGATTTTCTATATTCCCTCTCTCTAATTAGTTGCTTTGGACATGGCGTGCACACACACATACACACGCAAAAGATATAATGATTTTTTTAAGAGCACCAGCCAACCAGGAAGACTGAAGCACAACCTTATTAACCCTTTGATGGACTATGCATGTGGCATCAGGCCACACGACAGACAGTGCTCCAGGGTAAAGGAGGAAACAGTGGATGGGGGCTTCAAAAGAACTGGCTAATTTAGAGCTGTCGTCTAGGAAGGACAAGGAGTGTGTCCCTCGCCATGGAAAGAAACATCACCAGTGCTACTTACGTCCCTAGCATGTCCCTCCATTAATCTGCCCAAAGGCTGAGCAAAATATCGTATTTTGAACACATTATACATGAAGAATGGCATTTTCTGAGGCAAAGCAAAATCAGAAAATCCAATAAACTGCCTTGATTTGTAAAAGGTTGTACAACTGGATGCGAGCTCACATGTAGCCACACTCTCTGCTGTTTCAGATGCTTACACTTGTCTTGGGAAGCAGTCTAGCACACATGTTACTCTATCCTACCTGTATATGGTGCCAATTTAGGAAAGATAATTTCTTCTAAATTAAATACATTTGAAAAAATAATTTAAGTAATGTTGCTGCACCTGAAATCATGTTAGAAAAGCAAAACAAAACAAACCAATCAAAAGATGTGTTCTTGAAACCTTTAACTAGAACAGGCCTGGTGATTTTGGGTCAAATCTCAGCTCAGGATGAGTCCCTGGTTTTCGTGCCTAGAAGTCAAGCCTGCTTAACAAAATTGAGGCAGAGAACTGGCCTGGCTCCCTTTAAATTCTTTCCAGTGCAGACACATATATGAAACACAATAGACTCAAGACTTCAAGAAGAAAACCAATGCTGGCTTATCTACCAGGCACTGAACGGCCTATTGCTGCAGGCACTGTGGAAGGAACTCAGGTTCCATGCAGTCCAAACACAAAGCATCTATGAGGCCCTTCCACTCAACACACACACACACACACACACACACACACACACAAAAATTTCGAACACACACATATACACAATTAGACATTTGTGAAAAATAAAAATAAATTTTAGTAGGAGAGCCAAAGTGCTCCTGAGGCAAACGTTCTTGTAGCCAAGCCTGAAGTCCTGAATTTGACCCCGGGCGCCATATGGTAAAAGGGGAGAACTGAGTCCTACGAGTACTCCTGTGACCTCCAAGTGCACAGTGGTGCTACTCCTGTGACCTCCAAGTGCACAGTGGTGCACATGTAACTCCCAACACACACACACACACACACTCTAAATAAATAACGTAACCAAGAACAAAATACGACATTTGAAGGACCCAACCTAACATGTAAATCAACTACAAAATATAAAATAAAGAGAGAACACCTAATGTTAACTGTATGCATGCATCCCACTTAACTCGCTATCACACTTTCCCTTAACAAGCTCTGCCCATCTGTCCTTTAAATGAGAACACTTACAGAGTCACGACATTAAGTAATGGACCCATAGTCCCATGATCAACAAGCAAGGAGCAGAGTGAAGATTTGGACATAAACTCAAGAGGGCGATCAGGGAAGGGCAGTCCCAGACAGAAGTGGGAAGCCACCCTTTCACTGGATGCGGACACCACCTTTAAGATGAATGGCACTCTGGGCCTTGACAGTCTCCTCACACTGGTGAGAGCATCGCAGTTGCCTGAGAGACAAACGTGGGAGGCCTGGAGCTGAACTCTCAGCTCTGGTGCACCCGCCTGGTTACGCCAGAAGGTCTGCCCCCCCCCCCCTGGAACCGCAGCCTCAAAATCCTTCAAATGGAAATGATAATCTTTCAAAGGCTAGTAAGAGGATTTGGCCAAAGTGCATCAAAATCTATAAAGCACTGAGCTATAAACTGTTTTGATTATTCTTTCCCTCTATAATAGCCTCTGCTTCCCGCAAGATGGGAAACCACACAACGTAAGATTCTGGGGAGTCGCCCAATCGGTCGCACCTTAGAAATATCTTCTCGAGAGAAAATAGTATTATTCTCCACAGTTCCCAGCTTGGGTGCCCTGCATCGTGACAAAAGGAAGTCAGAGAAGAGAGGCGATGATGGGAAGAGGGCACAGGTTATGCTAACGGCACGGCACAAAGCCTTGGCATGACTTTCGAACTGTATCGTCAGAATGCTGTCATCTGTTAACTTATTTATCTGCACGCCCAGAAATGGGAAGGCCCTTAAGAACGTCTTCATTTAAATAATGGTTTTTTTTTTCTATTACCCAGGCCCACTGGGGTGGAGTTTAAACAGCCGTGCTGGCCCACACTCTTTCGAAGAATATCAGGGTTATGTCCATCAGGACTCTAGAACTTGACTCTAGAACTTACATGCAAGGTTTATGATCTAACATTATGCTATATGGTGAAATATATATACAGATCATTATCCATCACTGCGTATGGCTAATCTTTTTGAATATGTGGAGAGCACCTAAAATATATTCTCTTGGCAAAAATTCCAGACAGAAGAGACTATTATTAACTACAGTTAGTCCTCACTGGATCTCTAGACTTCTCCATCCTTCATGTCTACAGCTTTATACTCCTTTGAATTAAAAAAATCCCAATTCCCAAGCATCACTGTTCCACATACATACACACCCAGTAACCATTTGAAGAGAAATCCTTTTAAAAGAGGAGACATGTTTTAGAAGGTAGGAAATTATTTTTATCATCTGAAAAGCTAGCTGGACAACTTTAGATACAAGTGTCTTTTTATTATTATTATTATTTGTTGTTGTTGTTATTGTTGCTTTTTCCAGTAACTATTACTTTCCAGTTCTCTATTTCCTGGTTTTGTCCACCTGTGATAAGGTAAAATAATTCCCTACAGTTCTTCTGTTTCTAACAGAATAACATAAAGCGCTTTTGTAAATTCTAAAGAACTATTATCATTATTTATTGCCCCCCAGCGCTGCTAAGTGAGAACCTATTTCTCTTATTTTATTATTGATCATTCCATTCATTTACATCTCAAGTGATATTCCACTTCCCAGTTACCCCTGCACGAACCCCACCCCCATCCCACAACCCCCCTCTCCTCCCTCTCCTCCCTCTCCTCCCTCTCCTCCCTCTCCTCCCTCTCCTCCCTCTCCTCCCTCTCCTCCCTCTCCTCCCTCTCCTCCGTCCACTTTGCCTCTGTGAGGGTGGAGAACCTATTTCTTAGTCACCCTAACACACTGCAATTTAAAATCAAAGATGCAACTCAAGGCGAGGCAAGAGAAGCCCTCATAGTTATTCTAGAAGCGTTTGCACGTAAGAGAAGCCCACCCACTACACAGAGAGAGGGGGCTGCGTTACCAAGGAACTCCAGAGGGTCCGCCCAGCTGCCTGGACATTCAAACCTGGCACCGAGCAAACAGACTCCTAAAAAATCACAGTAGTCATCAGAAGGACAGACCCAGCCATCTGATGTACTCACAGCATCTGGGCACGAAAACATTCTATTTCCCAAATCCCTCTTCCCTGCCCCCACCCTCCCCAGCCGCACGTACAAACAATCTGGACAGTCCATAAGGCAGAAGATAATTTTAGGGCTTTCCCCAGGGCCTCGCTGGAAGCTTTCCAATCAAGCCTTTCTGCCTGTGAAATCAGATGCACTGTTTCTTTATATAAGCTTTAAAAAAAAAAAAGAAAGAAAAAGAAAAAAGAAAAAAAGAAACAAGTTTCTATTCTCTCCTATTTGCAGAATGAGATGGGAGACCATGAAAGACCCACCCACTCAGCTATGTTGAGGATTCTTATAAACTCCCTGCACTGGCAGAGGCGGCGAAAGGGCAGCTCGAAAGGAGGAGAAGACCAGCTTGCTAACCCCTGAGAAGCCTCTGTGTGCATGGTCTTGTGTAGGCAAACACACATGATGCCTGAGAGCAAAGCTGAGAAATACAATCACTGTGGTTTCCAGATCCCTTTAACTGCTGGTCATGACATGGGATTGTCCTCCTGGCTGTTCTGGAAGCAAATACCCATGTGTCCATCTGTTTATGTGTCTTCCTGTCCAGATGTGACTCTGTGTGAGTCTAGCATCTCCCTGTCATCCTAGATTTTCCTAACACACAGTCAACACTTCTTAAGGCTTTGTTCTTTTTATTGGTGCTCAAGATCTGTACAAAGGGACGGCTTCCATTGTGACATTTTCATATATGTGGGTATGTATGTATATGTATATATCTTTGATTAATGTACCTATCTCTCATTAATATTTCTCATCCCTCCTCCCCCTGACCACTTTACATTTTGAAAATCATCATCCATCTATCTTAACAATTTTTTAGAGATCTAGAATACACATAAGAAAATGCGGCATTTGTCTTCTGAGATTTGGCTTATTTTGTTTAACACAGTGACTGATACTTCTATCTTTTCCCATAAATAACATGATCTCTCTTCTTCTTTGTGGCTAAACAACACTCTATGGAACAAATATATATAATGAATATATAAATATATTATATATAATATATTAATATATATTATATAGAATGCCTTCTTTATCCCCTCATCCATTGATGAGCTGACACCATACCTTGAGAACAGCACTATAATAAACACTGAGCTACAGTTATCTCTATGATATGCCAGTTTTGAATCCTTATGGTATAATACCCAGAGTGCCATAGCTGGGTCATATGGGAGTTCTATTTTTAGTCTAGGAGGACAGGAAATGCTTATTTACACGGTGCCTACGCTAAATTCCATTCCACCCACAGTGTATAAGGGCTTCTGCTGCCACCACAAAATTCTGGTCAGTGTTTATTGTCGTTTATTTCCTTGGTACTGGGGTAAGACAGACACTCTGGTACTTCTGTCTACAGCTTCCTGAGAGCTAAAACGCTAAGCATTTTCATGTATGTGTTGGACCTGCGCTTCTCCTAAGAACTGCCTTTGTCCTGTCTTTACTGGGTTATTTACTATTTTAGTGTCTGATTTTCTGAGTTCATTGCATGTAATGGCTGTGAATCTTTATTGGATGAAGAGCTGACACCAAGATTTTCTTCTATTCTGTAGACTTAGACGACACATTTTAATATGCATGAAATTTGGCTTAAATGAACATCAAGAACAGGTTCATGAGGTAGAATTGACTTGGGAGGTCTAGATTTTACAAAACCCTTTCCTGAAGCACGCTGAGAGAACAGGGTAGAAAAGAGAAGTCAACAAGATTGCATAGACCAATTGTGTGTACACAATTAGACAGAAAAGAAAAAGTGTTATTTTCTCACACCCACTCCCCGCTACTGCCTCACCCCCACCTTGTCCATCCTGAGAATCAGATTTTTTCAGGTGCCTTAAAGGTGTCCTCTGGGAAAACTGTGTCATGTAAGCCCCTGAGCCAGCCCTTGTAGCCGCATAGCCCAGGTCAGCAAATGCAACATTGCAGATGAAGCTATAAATTAGCGGCTGCCACCCCCACAATGATCCCTTTCTGCTTTGCTGATACACAGTGGAGTTCTATCTGGACAAATTCACAGAAATTTCAAGTAATTAGGTGGAGTTAGGAGACGCTATACAGAGTGAGGCAGTCTGGGCACACAAAAACAAGCATTCCTTCTCTCTCTCTCTCTCTCTCTCTCTCTCTCTCTCTCTCTCTCTCTCTCTCTCTCTCATTTTTTGAAACAGGGTTTCTGTGTGTCCTGGAACTCACTCTGTAGACCAGGCTGACCTCAAACTCAGAAATCAGCCTGCCTCTGCCTCCCAAGTGCTGGGATTAAAGGTGCGCACCACCACTGCTCTGGCTGCATTCCTTCCTTCTCTCTATATGTGGATCCTATTTCCAAATCTTTATATTTCTATATATAATTTGAAGAACCCACTTCAGAAAATGGAGCTTTGGGCCAACATCAGGCTCTCCTGCCTGTCCATGAGCTCCCTGAGGTAAACTATCCCTCCCTGGCTCCGTGCCCTTCCCTGAGCTTCCCAGAGTCAGATACACCAGGCAACATAGCAAACATCATTAAAAAAATTAAAAAGAAATCACTTTCCTCTAGATTAATTTAGATCCTGACCAAGGCAAGATTTGAACTTCAGTAACTAATGGGAACCCATTCACACCTGCAGCCTTCCCAAGAGAGCTAAATCGTAGATAAATTTGTAATCACTCCAAACCGAGTAGAATCGTTACAGGGAAAGTTACCTCAGTAAGACAAAGCCGTAGTACCTCAAGACTGCCTTGAATTCGGGCTGTCAGTGCCATTAAACCACAGCAAGGCGCCAACTCTTTCGAGTGTAGTTAACCATCTACCCACTGGATTTACAAGTCCTGGTTCCAGCTGTAAACTGCAACTGTTTCATCTTTCCCTCTCTGCCTCTCAAACAGAGGCATCTCTCTTCTTTCCTATTCACACCGCCACTAGCAGTCCCCTCAGCAGTGAGTCCCTGCGTGCCCAGGAAGCCCCGTGGGAGCATCGGGTGTCTGCTGTCTCCATTACGGGACCAGAATCAGCAGTTGGCATCTGTAAAATGCTTGACCAGTCATAGCAGACTCTGGTGTCTATTACCATGCTGGGCCTTACATCGCTCTAGTGAGCGAAGCCAACGGAACACTGACGCTTTCATGTCCAGGTCACGGAAGTGGACAGAGGGAAAAGCATCCCTTCCCTCCAGTAGGAGGCCTGTGCACGGGCGGGTGAGCTGTTCCTGGAGTCCGCAGCTTGGGATTCCCGATGCCTGTTCTTTGCAGTTCTAAGCACTACCACTGCAGCCATCAGGGGTGGGCCTCACTACAGCCACCGGCACCTGACTTCCAGTCAGGTTCAAACGCTGGCAATCAAAGCAAACTTCCAGGCATGCCTGCACCACACTGAGTTTCCAGGGAAGTCAGGCATCAATGCTGCCTCTGTCCCGCAGAGGACAGAATGGGAAGCCCACCGAGGGAGTGTTCTTCAGAGTAAATTACTTCCAGAGTAACCTAATCTGGCTTCCGAGCAAAACTCTTCACCAGCAGTGTGGAATATGAGAGTCTGGTGAATAAAACCTTGACTCTGCTGCACGGCTTTGCTCCGCCTGACCTACATTGAGGGTACACGCTTGCAAAGCAATTGAGAAAGAAAAAGCACCCCGGGTTTAATTGTATTGCAATCTGTAGCTGAATTTCACCTAAGTTGCTTTTCTAATCCGCATGTTCTTAAAGTTCTATTTCTGCCACAGTCGCTTGCAAAAGTACATCATCATCATCATCATCATCATCATCAACATCATCATCATCAGCAGCAGCAGCAGCAGCCTAAGTTAGCTGCAGTATGTGTTCCATACATTGAAGGGCAAGACCCTAATCATAGCTGCCACATTTCTATGAAACAAAATTAAATATACCCAGAAATAAATTGGTTCCTAGATTCTGCTCAAACAGCACCTGGGAGGTTTCTGGAATTAAATTAGCATTGATTGGACAACTCTATTTTGTTCAGCACCATGGAGGATTCAGAAGAAATGTATGTATGTGTTCTAGAACAACCACGGTGGAGAGGTAACTTAGGCCAAGGTAAAGGATTATAATCAAAATGGCAGTTGATGTCACAGGTGTCAACTGCTATTTTAACTCGCCCTCAGAGCAACTCAACAGGACAGAGATCATTGCTACCTCATGGTTACAGCTGACAAAACTGAGGCACAGAGCAAATATGAGTATAATGAGGGTAACTCAGATCAGGATGAGGGAGCCTGCGCACTACCTCTCTCTCTATGTGTGGGATCTAAGAGAGCGGACTCCTTGCTGTAGTCCTGACCACTGACTACGGTTCAGTTGGAAAGGAAGAGTGACACAGGTTGGTCAGAGGGTGGCAGGTCCCATAAGCCAAGGCAGGAATTTATACCTGTAAGGACACTGAGAAAATCAAAAACAGAGAGTGACCTGAACTAGACAGGGTGAGGAATCCAGCAGACGGCCTCAGAAACCAGCGGGGAGAACGTGAAGATGGAGAAGTCATTAGGAAAGGGGGGTGGTGGTGAAGGGCACAGGGCTATGCGTGCAGCATGGTCAGGACTGAGGAGTAGGAGGACTTGAAGGGTAAAAGCATCAGTGGCTTGCCCACAGACCCACTGCTCCTTGGACACAGAGGGGTCTCAGTGTTTGTCATGTCCATGAGTGAAGATTATATGAACCTTGAAGTTACAAATCCAACAGGCAGTGAACAGCCATTGTTGGTAGGTTACCCATAGAGCTGTGGTTCTCAGCCATCGCTGACGGGTTACCCATGACCTAGCAGTCCTTAGCCTTCCCGAAGCTGCGACCTTTAACACGGTTCCTCGTGCCGTGGTGACCCCCGGCCATAAAATTATTTTGTTGCTACTTCATAACTGTAATTTTGCCACTGTTATGAATCCTACTTTGGTGTTTGAAAACATCTAATGCAAAGGTAAGCAGATATTTATCTGATATACTGGATATCTGATATGTGATCCCCACCAACGGGTTGTGGCACACAGGTTGAGAACTACTGCCAGAGAAGAAAAGGAAGAGAGAGAAACAAAGAGGGGTCCCCTGTAAACTCTAAAAGACAAGAGACTGGGCAGGACCGGTGGCGAGGACTTCCACAGAAGAACTGAGTCTCAGGTGGGCCCGGGGGGAGGGGGGGGAATACAGCCTCCATTTTGGTTTCAAAATATAGAGGCTCGGAAGGAACCATTAGTGAATTACAGGCATCTGGAGAAAGAGTCCCAGCCTATGTTTTAAAAATACCAAGTATGAGAAGCACAATCCTTATTCATCACAAAATCAAAATAAATAAATAAATAAATAAATAAATAAATAAATAAATAAATAAATAATAAATAGCCACTCTGTTGGCCAGAGGCCTTCAAAGGCAGCCTTCTGTAGGTAGACCTCTGTAGGTAGACGCTTCCTAACATGAAAGTCACTAGCTCCTGGCCCTGTTACATTGTATCAAAGATAAGTAAAGTAAAACAGCACTTAATTTACATGAAGACTCCCAAGCAGAAACAGCTAAACAAAAGGATGCACCAAAGAGTCATGCCCCAAGCCCAGCTCCCTGGGACTTGCCGCCAGCACTGGCTATTTGGCAGCTATGAAACACCAGCCTTTCCTTATCAAAATACAAAGAAGGGGGGAAAAATTCATCTAACAGTTTCTCAGCAAGAAGCCATTAGACAGATGTAATCATAATGGGAGCAAACATTCCCATAAATAAAATGTGCACATTTAGACCGCATGTGGCGTTTAAAAGCAACTAGCACAAAGGTAAGCGGCAGAGCTGCCCTCACATACACAATGGCTCAGATGCGATGGCAATTCAATTGGCCCTCGAATAAAAATTGTGAATTTATGGGACGAACCCAGTATCCATTAGCTTAGAATTCAAATGATCCTCATAGAAAGCCCAGCTGTGGCAACGGGAGCCATTATTCTCAAAGTAAACTCCTCTCCAATGATCAGTCACTCGCACCCCATCTCCAGCTACAGCCAGGCCTGTCCGAGTTATTTGCTTTAGAAACAGCCTGACCAAATTGGGTTGTTTTGTTTTTGTTTTGTTGGTTCAGATGCTTGAAGCCCAGTAGACTGACCAAGTGGATCAGATGGTGCAAGAGTCTTTTAACAGACAAAAAGAGTTTAAGGATCCACTCCAAGGGACAAACTAACTTAACAGGCAAATAAGAGGAAGGACGTAGGAGGGTTGGCAGTAGAACTTCCATAAAGAAAGAGTGGAGTTGGCAAAACCACAAAACTGGAAAGATCCACAAAATATGGCTTTGTTATGAGCACATGACAGGACAATTAGGAAACATTGTTTAAAATTGAAAGAGGAGGAGGAGGAGGAGGGGAAGGAGGAGGAGGAACAGGAAAAGGAACAGGAGGAGGAGGAAGGAGGAGGGGGAGGGGGAAGAGGAGGAAGGAAGAGGAGGAGGAGGGGGAAGAGAAGGAGGAGGAGGAAGGAGGAGGAAGAGGAGGAAGAGGAGGAGGAAGACGATGATGATGACAACAACGACAACATGTCATTCAATACTCACAGAGTAAAATGTTAAAACTTTTACCCCAAATTCCAAATGCCTGGAATTTGGAAGCAGGAAATATGAAAGGTAGCCTGGTGAGTTGGTTATTTGAAGCCCTGGGAACATTTTTCCTTGAGAATAATGTTACTCACAATGACTGGCTTCCCACAACAGATGTTAGCATCTCCTATTGATAGTGTAATAATGCGTACATATAGTGTGGAGATAATGGGGTGATCCAAATTGTTTTGTAAAAATAGAATCTTATTATCCATTATCCTATACAGAAATCCTTTTCAAATTATGAGTTACCACCCATGAAATCAATTTAGTGGGTCTTTACCAGTTTGCCTTTTAACGGGATGAAGAAAGCGGTAAAAAAAGAACTGCAGACAGAGCGTGTCCCACGGTGTGGGAAGGGCCATTGTTCTTGCAACTTAATTTCAGTGTTCTAGTTGAAGAAAAAAAAAAGTATGTAAATCAAAATATCTTTCTTGCTCTGAGTTATAGTCAAAACAGCTTGAGTGTCTCTTAGAAGAGCTCCCATGGGGTGTGTGGAAAAAGATTGTGTTTAATAATGCTGAAAGAATGATTGAGTGGATGAACTGGTAAACACATGGAAAATGAATGGGACGAAAGCCATGTACCCCCCAGATACAACCTTGATACTTGCGATGGGAAATTTGCCTCCTCTAGCATTTTTTAGATTTTATTTTATTAATTTATTATTTTTTTATTTACATTGCAAATGATTTCCCCTTTTCTGGGTCCCCACTCCCCGCAAGTCTCATAAGCCCTCTTCCATCCCCCTATTCTTCCATCCACCCCTTCCCACTTCCCTGTTCTGGAATTCCCCTATACTCTTGCACTGGGTCTTTCCAGAACCAGGGACCACTCCTCCATTCTTTTTGGACATCATTTATTTTGTGGATTATGTCCTAGGTATTCAAAGTTTCTAGGCTAATATCCACTTATCAGTGAGTGCATACCATGATTGGTCTTTTGAGACTGGGTTACCTCACTTAGTATGATGTTCTCCAGCTCCATCCATTTGTCTAAGAATTTCATGAATTCATTGTTTCTAATGGCTGAATAGTACTCCATTGTGTAAATATACCACATTTTTTGTATCCATTCCTCCGTTGAAGGACATCTAGGTTCTTTCTAGCTTCTGGCTACTACAAATAGGGCTGCTATGAACATAGTGGAGCATGTGTCCTTATTGCATGCTGAAGAATCCTCTGGATATATGCCCAGTAGTGGTATAACAGGGTCCTCAGGAAGTGACATGCCCAGTTTTCTGAGGAACAGCCAGACTTATTTCCATGGGTACAGCGGAAAAGTTCCTGAATAGAACACCAATAGCTTACGCTCTGAGATCAAGAATTGACAAATGGGACCTCATAAAACTACAAAGTTTCTGTAAGGCAAAGGACACTGTCAAAAGGACAAAACGTCAACCAACAGACTGGGAAAGGATCTTCACCAACCCTAAATCCGACAGAGGGCTAATATCTAATATATACAAAGAACTCAAGAAAGTAGAACCCAGAGATCCAAATAACCCCATTAAAAAGTGGGGTACAGAGCTAAACAAAGAATTTTCACATGAAGAACTTCGGAGAGCTGAGAAACACCTTAAGAAATGTTCAACATCATTAATCATTAGGGAAATGCAAATCAAAACAACCCTGAGATTTCACCTCACACCAGTCAGAATGGCTAAGGTCAAAAACTCAGGGGACAGCAGGTGTTGGCGAGGATGTGGAGAAAGAGGAACACTCCTCTACTGCTGGTAGGATTGCAAGAATTTATTTATTATTAACTTTACATTCCAATCACCACTCCCTGTCTCCTCCCAGTCCCACCCTGACAAGTCCCTCCTCTCAAATACTCCCCTGCTCCCCAGAAAAGGAGAAGCCCCCTAGGATACTGCCCCACCCTGGAACATCCAGTCACAGTAGAACTAAGCACATTTTCTCCCACTGAGACCCAGGCAGACAGTCCAGTTAGGGGAAGGGATCCAATGGCAGGCAACAAAGTCAGAGACAGCCTCTGCTCCATTTGTTAGGGGACCCTGTGATGGTTGGTATATGCTCTGGCTAGGGAGTGGCACTATTAGAAGGTGTGGCCCTGTTGGAGTAGGTGTGTCAGTGTGGGCGTGGGCATTAAGACCCTCATCCTAGCTGCCTGGAAGTCAGTATTGTGCTAGCAGCCTTCAGATGAAGATGTAGAGCTCTCAGCTCTGCCTGCACCATGTCTCCTGGATGCCGCCATGTTCTCGCCTTGATGATAATGGACTGAAGCTCTGAACCTGTAAGCCAGCCTTAATTAAATGTTGTCCTTAGAAGACTTGGATTGGTCATGGTGTCTGTTCACAGCAGTAAAACCCTAACTACGACAGACCCAGAAAAAGACCCAGAAGCTGCACATCTGAACACAAAGGGGCCCAGTTAGAGACCCCACGTGCTCTTTGGGTGGTTGGTGGTTTAGTCTCTGTGAGCCCCCATGGGCCCAAGTTAGTTAATTCTTTTCGTCTTCTTGTGGTGTCCTTGACATCACCCACCCAACCCCTTAACCGAGGCCCCCCACCCCACAAGTGCCCCTAACCCCATTCGCTCAACGCTATCCCCCACTCTTCCTGTCTCTAGCATTGGTATACTACGGCAGTGACGTCAGAGAGCTGCGCAGCCGCAGTTCCCTACTGTGGGTCTCGTGCCCTGGAACCTGGTCTCGGTAAGGTAGAGGTTGTAAAGAGCAGGACGGGAGCAAGGTTTCTCCAAAAGCATGCGGGTTCCGGGGAGAAGAGGAGCATAGAAAGACACCACTGCTGGTCGTTTATATGAAAGTACACGATGATCTGTTAACTGAATTTCATAGGGACTTGAGCAAATACTACACTGGCAAAAAATATTATCACCCAGCAGGGTTCGAAGATCAATTCGATCTAACAGACATTTATTTGATGCATAAATATATGCAAAACATTATGCTAAGTGCAATGGAGTGAAAGGTCCTGATAGTAAAGAGACACATCACCATTATCAATAAATTAGCATGTATTGAGTGCTATTTTAAGTTCTTCGTGGGAATTAATTCATTTAACCCTCAGTTCTCTGCATTAACCACTGTAATTCCCATTGAAGGCATAACTGAAGCAGTTCAAAGTTACACACACACACACACACACACAGAGAGAGAGAGAGAGAGAGAGAGAGAGAGAGAGAGAGCGCTCAATAGATCTGTAGTAACAGGTTGGATATTGTCCAGAGACAATATCTGGGGGTGATACTGGAGTGTAATGTTGGAGACAGATGAAAATTCAACAATGAATTTTAGAGGAAGAAAATCTCAGACACTGAAACAGCATAAGGGTGTCTGGACGCGGGAGCGGAAGCACGCTAAAACTTCTAGAACACCAAGAGTATAACAAAGTGAAAGAAGTGTAGTCAAGAACTGAAAATTGATTGTCTCATCCTATGGAGAAGGTCCACGTGCCTCACGGAATCCGCATAGAGTTGTGAACCACAGAGGAATTCGTGATAATTACATGATCACCATATTGAGTCTAGCTATTAGAAACTAATTTAGAATATCATACAAAAAACAGGATGGTGAGAGAAACATCAGAGGCCAAGAAAGGGTGTAAGTCAATGCAAGCATCTGTCAAGCGCTGTGGCAAAAAGCCCAGGATGTGTTTCCTGGACTGGATCTAGGAGGTGGGAAACATCAGACAAGTCATAGACTCACTCTGAGTCCTGGCTTCTTGTTCATAAAACATACCACTTATTTTATACCATTATTGGGGAGGGAGGATGAGGAAGGTTATTGGGGAATAAGGAAACTCATTGTTTTGTACAGTGAATACAAACAACTAGTGAACACTTCACCCCCAAAAAGTCAGCACACAGGAAAATACAAAGTAAACTCTAAAGATGTTGTGGATTGGTCCTAATGCTATTTGTGTTATTTTGGCTCCAGAAGTCACACGGGAACTCGCACATCTGCCCTGAGGGTCCCTGACCCTCCCCCACTTGGCTCTGATTGGGAAATAAAGAAGCCAGTGGCCGATGGCTGGGCAGGGAAACAGAGGCGGACTTTTAGGATTCCCCGGCAAGAAACCAGGAGAGGGGGAAGAGGATTCCACCATGAGAAGGACATGGGAGATGGACCACGCCAGGAAGGTGCAGGAGGGAGAGACGGCTGAAATGTAGGTGCAAGAGGAGGGGGACCCCAGGAGGATCCAGGGCAGCAGCAAAGCAATATGGATTGAGTAAGGATTAACTCAGGAATATCTGAGGGGAGTGTTAGCCATGTGGCAGTTCAGGAGTGGCCCAGCCACTGAGCAAGTTAAGGTATATTAAAATAGAAAGGGCGTGCGTGCATCTGTGTGTGTGTGTGTGTGTGTGTGTGTGTGTGGTGTCTTTTCATCTGGGATCTAAAACATAAGGGCATGTAGCAAAGGAGCCTCTTGAGAACCTGCCTCGGAGCATAGAGCAGATTTAACAATTTAGGGTTTCATAAAGGTCCACCACAATTGAACTTGAATGGTCCCCAAAGTGACTTCTCAAAGTTCACTCAGCCTTTGAACATCTCTGAGAGTAGGCACAGTCCGTGTCAGGCCAATGGGGACATGGGAAGGGCACGGAGAGAATCTTTTCCCCTTTTGACAACCATATCTGGGAATTAAGGGAGACAACAAAAGTCAAAACCAATGTCACCTGCTCTTCTCATCACTGGCACTAAACACCCAATAAAAGCGACATTAGGAAGGTTGTTTGAGGCTACAGCCCATCACTGTGGGATGATTAAAGCAGCAGGTGCATGTCCCAGTCAGGAAGTAATGCTGTTGCTTCACGGACACTCTTCTTACTTAGTTGGGGCCCCCCCGCCCGAGTCTCCTTTTAAGATGCATCTCCCAACATCCATTAAACCAGTCTAGAAAATCCCTCACGGCTGTGCCCAGAGCTGCCCTAGGTGGTTCTAGATTCTGACAAGTTTATGGTTGGTATGAACCATCACATAAACCAGTTCCAGTCGCCGAGCAGCCTTAGCTGGAGGACACAAAGTGACCTTTAAGACAATGAAAACTTGATCAGTACTCCCACTTTAGCACCCATCAAGACAATGGCCTTAAGCAGATTGTTTATACTCTGAAGATCTCAACTCTCTCATCTGCAAACTATGATGACATCTATGTCACAAGACTACAGCTGAGATCATGTAGAATGTGTCCTTAGAATAATGGGATGATAACGGATAGCTCCTATGCATTCTAAATAGTAGAAAAGCAAGTTGTACTGGCTATTAGCAATCCTGCTGGAGACAGAGATCAGAGCATGTAGATCCCCTCTTGAGCAACACACAAGATGGACGAACAATGGCCTCTGAATGCATTATTCTCTGCCAACTCTTAGAACATGGGCTCCATCACTAATGGATGAAATCACATAATGAGAGCAAGACTGGCCTACACATAGGGAACATGTTCATAAGTGTCATAACTCAAAGGGAATAGAATGTCAGGGACACACACACATAGACCACACACATATACACATACATACACCCACATACATACACACATACACACAGATACATACATACATACATATACATGCATACATACACATATATACATACACATACATACAGATACAAACATACACACATACATACACACATACACACACATACATACAAACACACACACACCTAGTTTGGAAAACAGCTTCACGTATGCTTCTAGGCTACCTTTCTAGATAACAGTATACAGAAAAAGCTGTTTCTGTAAGTCTGCTTGAATGTGGCACAAATATTCCAAAACATCTAGCCTGGTGCTCAGGCCACTGTGTGATCCTAAAGTTAACTTACTTCACTATTTTTCCTAGTTTTTTTTTAATTGTCCCAAAGACTTAGGTTTATTTGTTTGGTTTGGTTTTGGTTTTACAAATGTCTGTATTTTACTAGAACCACAAAAGGTAACAAAATGGCTATTCAGACTTTCTAAAAGTTAATATTCAGAGGAGCTTATTTCTCTTCCACATCTCTCTCCATCCCATACACAGTAAGCTGGGCCACACCCTGCCACTTAGGAGCAGTAGTATACAGCTCAAAGGTATCCACTAAGTACATTTCTACATCACTTCATCTTGGGCACCTCTTCAGTGGCGTTGATGAAATGGGACGCCCGATAACACATTTTAGGTTGAATCCGTCAACAACCATAACTCAGCCATCTGTAGAGAGACAGTGAGAGGAGATGCTCACCTTAGCCCCACCTCTAGATGGGTAGGAAGCAGCACAAAGCAAGATACAAAGAGTTACCAAGGAGCAAGGGACCTCCCTGCCCCTCGAATTTCTCAAAGCCAACAGATCCTTCTAAATGTAACAACCATCTAAATGTGTGTGACTGGTTTTGGGGGGTCAGCTCCTCTCTAGAATAAGAGAGAAGCCATTGACCTAAAATACCAAGGTGAGGCACCTGTTGACCGGAGGACTTCATGGGCAGGAATGTGTACTCAAAGGGCAGTGCACACACCAAGATCTCTTGATGGAGGCTTTGGGAATTTTATAACAAGGAAGAGGAAAGATAAGAGAGCACAGTTATTGGGCACCACCAGATCGGCCTCCTAACATGGGGCTGCCCACCGTGCCCTGGAGGAGATGCTGAGGGAGATGGCTAAGATGTGCAAGCCTGGAAAACCTTGCCTGTCTGAGCTCTTTGGCCTTGAGGGCTCAGCGTTCACCTGTGCAAGCATTTCCAGCGGCCTTTCCGCACTCTAGACTCCTTTCCCCAAGCTCCTCCTTACCCCTGGAATCTTCCTGCTTACGAATAAGTGAATACATGTCATCCCATAGCAGACTATGGCCTGGGCAGCTTGAGCTGTAAAATCACAGGAAATAGTTCCCCGTGACCTCAGAAGAAAACCTAGGATAGCAACTGTGAAGCAGAGGAAGAAGGCTCTGAGAGTTTAGGACCGAAATAGTTCCATGCATGACTGAGAGAAGAAACCCAAGTCTGTTTCTCTGCCAGTCTGGAAACTGCCCACTGAGGGCCAAGGCAGCTCAGGGAAAGCTCAGGCCACCAGGAGGGTTATGACACAGCAGTGGTGGCAAGGCTAGTTGACCTGACCAGAGCCAAGCCCTCTGGTCCTGGCCTGTTTGTCAGGTAGTCTGTAGGAAAGTGGGGAAAGTGGGGGGGGGGGGGGGGGGGATACAGTGAGTACTCTGTTCTGACTGTAAAGTGTGAAGGGTCACCCAGCACAGAACTGGCCCTACTGAGTGGCCCATATGGGTCTCATATAAAACGGTGATGCCGCCAATGAGAGAGCCAGCTGCTAGCCAGGATGCTTGCAGCAGGGTCGCTGCTACCTCGGGAGGTGTGAGCAGTTAGGTGTGTCTGCCTTATGGAAGGCGCGATTTGGTTACTCCCACTTAACACCCCTCCCCTTCCCCGGGGTTCCTCACACCACAAGAAATGAGTTAACTTACACGGAGTTTACACCTCGCTGGAGGTTGGGGGAAGGGAGTTGTTAGAACAAGCATGACAGTAGAAAGCTTTTGGACTGAAAGATTGTTTCCGTTAATAATTTGGAATAGCCACGGTAGGCAGCAGAAGGATGAGCAGGCAACAGCTCATCTTCCAATGTGCCTAGCATGTTAGGCAAGGGATAACTCGCAAAACTCGTGATTCACAAACATGTTCACCTGTCAACTAGGAAAGAGAAAAAAAACAGGCAACGAGGTCTGGGGAGACAGGAATTCAAGCTTCCACCTCCCCTTCGCCACCCTCCCCGGCCCCGCCCCAGAAGTCCTCCAGGTGAGGCGCACTTGCCAAGTGGTGGGGACCCTAGCGACGGATCAGGGCTACCGGTCACCGTTCACAGCCGCCCCTGCAGGACACACCCTCTACCTACCTCCAGCGTGGGAGAGGCGCCCTTGCTCGGCAGCGTGCAGCCCAGGAGCGCCGCGAGAAACTTTGCCATATACGAGCAGAGAGGCAGGGTCCCCCTCGCGCTCGCCGCCTTCGTCCTCGACCTGTGCCAGAGCTGGGTGGGCAGGGCTGACCGAAGCTCGTGGACGCGGGTGGGGGCGGGGATCCGCCCGCCAAGGTCGTCCCGTCGGGGGTCTCCCGGCCCGCGGGGAGCTCGCCGGTGCCGCTCCGGAGGTGCCCGGGTGAGGGGGAGCAGACAGCCGCGGGGCGCCCCTGCCTCCGCGCCGCGGGAGCCGGGGCTGCGCTAGCCTCACCACTGAATGTCAGCAGAGCAGTAGTAAAGGGAAGGGCCCCGCCGAGGGGGTGTCGGGAGGGCCAACGGCGCACGACCTGCGGCGATGCCGGGGCAAGGGCGGAGGCGAGCACAGAGCAGCGACGCGGCGATAGCCGGCCCGCCCATGAGCAGAGATGCAGGCGGCGCTGCCCGTGGAAGCAGATGCCTAGGGCTGCTTAGAGAGCTTGCGGCCAAGGCGGGAGGGGATGCTCACCCCGTGACCCACTTCCCTGGTTTCTGCCCGATTTGCGACAATGCAGGTGGAAGAGGAGGGGACCTAGGTCCACTGACATTTGGCGAGTTACCACGACAGAACTCGAGCTACCCACCAAGGGCTCCCTACCCATCTGTCCGCAACAGCCCCACCCTTCCAGTGGGGAAGAAGATGGTTCCAAACCCGGCTCCTGTCACATGTGAGCCCACACTCCGTGGGATCTGCACCAGTAAACCCTAAAGGGGAGAGAGGGTGACCACTCTCTCCTTGACCTGCCTCCCAGCCTGGAGGACCCAGGATGGGCAAGGCTGGAATCTGGACACTGCCACACACAGGTGCAGCCTGTTGTTCTTCCAAGAACCTGGCCTGGCAGGTTTCTCTTTGACTCAAGACCCTGAGTTTTACTGCTCACAGCTGTGACTCCCACTTAGTATACTATGGGTGGCCCGTGAGCTTGTTTAAAACATAGTCCTGAGCTGCAGTAAGTCTGGGGATACCTCAGGATCTGCTTGTGCATTAGTTAATTCCAGACTCCTCTGCAGGTGGTGTGAGGCTGTGGTTTGAAGAACAAACAAACAAACCACTGCCCAGTTGTGCCAATCCCAGGGGTTCAGAGAGGACAACAGGGCCCTAGGGGAAAAAAAGTGTTGTTAAGTCCCCTGATTTTATATCAAAGTAGGAGAGCAGTAAAGTCTTCGGTTCTCAAGTCCTTCTTGGGACACTAGGGCAGCAGTAAGCAGGCTGGAGATGCTTGCTGGCTGGGTGAATAGAAAATGGGTGTTCGGGTGCACAGTGGTGAATATATGAGGCCAGAGTTCCTGTCAATCCACAACTCTCACTGGCCTGGAGCAGATAACAGTCTCAGGGAGAAAGAGGAGCTATTCTAACACCACACCATCGCTACCGCTGCTGCTCAACTGGTTTCAGCCGCTCCTATACCTTTCACAATGAAAAACTGACCAAGAACAGGGTTTATTTAAACCTGGGATTTTAGAGTTTTACTCTAAGTATTTTAAAACCCGTGACATATTCTGGCTGCCTGTACTGCTTCTTGTCACCTTCTCCATCTTCAAACAGTAACTGAGCTCCATCCTTCCAAGATCCAAGCTCTCTGGCTTCTTCTGGCTTCTTCTTGCTTCTTCTGCCAAGAGGCAGAGAAAAAACATTTGCATTTAAAGGGCTTGTACAGTTACCTTAATCCTAAGGCCTCCCAATCCGATCCTTAAGTTAACTGATTAAACACCTTTCTAACACTGTGTGCAATGTCAACCACAGAAGAAACACCAGAGGTGAAGACCACTGGTGTGTAGATGCCTCTTACTACAGCCAATTTTGAGATGTGAATGCAGGCATGTAGTTAACATTGCTTTACTTTGTCATGCCTAAAAAAAGAACTTAAGGAAGGGTTCATATTGGGCTCTTTTTTTTTCCTGCACGTGGTCACTTCGACCTGGCTGGACCCTATTTTAAAAGTGAGCACCAGAGAATGAAAACAACTGTCCACACAGCAGGTTGACAAAGTCAGCAGTACATCTAGGACAGCTGGAATCCTGGGACTTCGGGCATTACTCCCTATTACACCTTTGGAAGCCAGGCACCAGCACAGGTGACAGATAGCAATCACTGTGGGGGTGGGGGTGGGGGGGTGGAGACGACCAGGAGTGGCGACAAGAGGACAGACAGAATACCACAATAGCTTGCCATCCATTACTAGTTGATAGTTGGGACAGAGTGTTAACTCCTAACTGAAATAAGAAACCACCCCTCGGTGACCTCTCGTGGTCAGGCATTTTCTTGTGATCCCTCCTGTGTGTTCCCTTGTGATCTAGACTCTATCCTCCCAGGGACTCTCCTCAGATCCTCTCCTCTTTGACATCTTGCATCAGGTAGAAGCAGAAATAAATAAACACATCTGAATGGCAGCTGGGCAGTAACCCAGCCTGGACAGCATGAGCAACATGCAGGGTTAGAATCACTACCATGACTGGTTCTTACTGTCACTAGTAAATCAAGGACAGAGACTCAGGACAAAATAAAAGGGGGGGATACAGAGACAAAGTAGAGCAGAGACTGGAGGAAAGGCCATCCAGAGACTGCCCCACCTGGGGATCCATCCCATATACAGTCACCAAACCCAGACACTATTGTGGATGCCAACAAGTGCTTGCTGACAGGAACCTGATATAGCTGGAACCAGAGAGGCCCTGCCAGTGCCTGACAAATACAGAGATGGATGCTCTCAGCCAACCATTGGACTGAGCACAGGATCTCCAGCGGAGGAGCTAGAGAAAGGACCCAAGGAGCTGAAGGGGTTTGCAGCCCCATAGGAAGAACAACAATATGAACCAACCAGTACCCACAAAGCTCCCAGGGACTAAACCACCAACCAAAGAGTGCACATGGAAGGGACCCATGGCTCCAGCTGCATGGTAGCAGAGGATGGCCTGGTCGGACATCAATGAGAGGAGAGGCCCTGGGGCCCATGAAGGCTCATTGCCCCAGGGCAGGGGAATACCAGGACAGGGAAGAGGGAGTGGGTGGGTTAGTGAGCAGGGGGAGGGGAGATGACATAGGGGGTTTTCAGAGGGGAAACAAGGAAAGGGAATAACATTTGAAATGTAAATAAACTATCTAATAAAAATATAAAAAAAGGAGGAAGAGATAGAGGGAGGGGAGGGGAGAAAGGAGGGAGGCAGGAAGGGAAAGGGGGAAGGAAAGGAAAGAGGAGGGAGATAGGGAGGAGGGAGGGAAGGGAGGGGAGGGAAACAAAACCATCTCTATCTCCTCTCCTTTAAAGGCTGCCCAAGCACTCGACAGAGGGCAGATTCATATTTTAATCCAGTGTTTCACTTTTTAGCATTGACCCTAAGGGAGCAGAGAATGTCTCTAAGGCAATGCATTTTAAGTCCTTTCCCACATTTAGGGTCCAGCGCATCTTTCCTAATATTTTAGCGGGCACCAGGGTAAGTGGAGGAGCTAGAGTTGGGTCTGAATTCTGAGGTTAACAGTGGGGATTCTCCAGCAAGTAGCTGCCAGTCTCCAAAGCCCCACTTCCTCATGTATACGGAGATGCTAGCAATATGCACCTCAGAGGAAATCAGCAAATCCTATAAACTTGCACTGATTTATTGTAGTGATTATTGTATTCAGACAACTTTCATACCCATATCCACCAAGAGCGTGGACTGAGTAACAGGAATACATGTTATCTACTGGAAGGATTGTGACTAATCATATACACTTACCTTCTGGCTCTAATCCAGGCACAGTATTACAGTACTCGGTAAGGGCTCATGATTAAATGGGCCAGTGGACGACTGGACAAAGACCCTCACCACAGCATTATAAAACTAAATCGTGCAAGCCTCTGAAGTCCAACTGAGAGATTGAACAGCGCATTATGGTTCAGATGGTTAGAAGCAACTGTGCTTGAAAAGCATACGCAATGATCTAGAAATGTCTTTAGATGATGTTAGTGAGTGAGTGCAAGTGATGTCCAGTGTGTCCCGACTCCACAAGTCTGCAAGTGCACGCGTGGTTAAGATGGAGAAAACACAGTACACAGCATCAAAGTTTCCTGGGGCTAGAAAGCACTCTTGCTTTCTTTCTCACGTGTTTCTGGATTTCGCCCCCCCTCTCCTTTGGATCCCTGCAGTGTACCCAAAGTAATCCCAGTTCAAAAGCTCCCTGTGAAATACGGACTCTGGGCATTTGAAAAGCGATCTCATGTTAATCCTGATGTAAGATGTCAACATTGCACCAAAAATGAGCCAACTAACCCAGCTAAAGCTATCCCGCCAAAACCACCCTGGAAGCACCTGTGTGTCTGGGAAGAGGTTCAAAGGGCACCGAACCTTGAGATGGAGCTCACCTTTGCCCTGAGGCAACAGTCCAGCTATTGACAATGCTACCCTGTCTGGAGGTAAGCTGTGCTCAGTTAGCCTGGTCCCAGGTTGAGCACAGACCTTAAACCCCAGCGACCTGGGAAGTGGTTTCTGCCTACATAGAACAGAAGGAGTTCGGTCATGCCCCCTGGGCCCCTGGCTCCTGTCAAAGTTACAGCCCCACAGCTCCCCCACAGCCCCTCCCATGTAAATAAGGTTTCCCCAAGCTCTCAGTCCAAAGCAATGAGAAGCACCTGCTGTCAAACCCTGAATCACCCCAAGACTGTATATAAATCCTATCCTGAACCCTATAGATTATTATTAAAGATGTGTGAGAACTACTCTGTCATCACACTTGGAAAGAGGACTGCTCTCCCAAAATGCCACCTGCACCTGCGGCTCTGCTGCACTCCTCCCAAGCTAGTAGGCTTTTCATGGGCTCAGCCTGACCAGACTCAGCACAGGACATCACGGGAACCAAGATGGTGACACACGTCAGAGGTGGCGACGGAAATAACTACCCCCCTGCTCTCACCCTCTTCCAGAATTCTTGCACCCGGCCAGGTCAGAGACCTCTGTGGAAAGCCTCCATACACAGACCCACACCATCCTAGGATGATGGGGTCTCCAGTGTCAAATGTAGTCTCTTCTTTCAAATGGATCTATCAACCAGGCCAGGTGGTACCTATGATATCCTAGCACTTGAGAGGTGGGGACAACAGGGACCCCACCCAGGGACTGGGCTCCCTTGGGGCTCTCACTGCCTCAATCGCCATAAACTGAAACTCTGCAGCTTTCAAAATCCTATAATGAATCAGAAGGCACCCCAGTGTCTCTTGGGGTACCAGGTTCACCGAGAGGCAAAGCCATCTCTGTCAGTAGGGTGGATGAGTGAGTGGTGAACCTGGTTTCCAGGTGAGGGACGTCAAGCAAGCCAGCTGCCCCCATTTACAAGGCTGAACTAATACCTACTGAGCACCTCGGACAGGGGCCTTGCTTGTTATAATTACCAGTCCACAGGAATACAGCAATGACATTCTACTTTACAACAAAGAAAATTAGATTACAAGTTAGCCAACAATCCTCCCTTCTCCCAGCTGAGATCATCCACCGTAGAGTTACAACGGTGCCAATTACAGCGTTCTTTCATGCTCCGAGGGTCTCCTCAGCTGTTGACGATCTGACCGGATTTCAAACCAAACAGCGATGGCTGGCATCGACCAAAACAATTTGGAAGAAAACAGCTTCATCTTCTGCATTCACGTGATGCTATTTATTTTTTCCCATAGGTACTTTCTTTTTCTTTTTTTTAATTAGATATTTGCTTTATTTACATTTCAAGTGGTATATCCCCCTTCCAGGTTACCCCTCTGAAAACCCCCTATCCCACCCGCCCCCCATTTCCTGACTTGCATTCCCAGGGACTAAACCACCAACCAAAGAGTACACATGGAGGGACCCATGGCTCCAGCTACATATGTAGCAAAAGATGACCATTTCAGACAGCAGTGAGAGGAGAGGCCATTGGTCCTATGAAGATGCTATTGATTTAAATTTAATGTTTGCCTTGTTTCCTCTGTTTGCACGATGAGCCAGCCTGCAGCCTCTACCTGGGTCCCATCCTGTCTTCACCAGAGTCTGGGTGACAAAGCTGAGGATGGACGAGACATTTTTCCATCACTGGCTGCTAGACACCAATTTATAATATATTGTTTTATATGATGCTAGACACTGATATAATATGTTGTCAAAGACAACATATTCTTAAGATTATCTAGGTGAACCCAAAATGCACCAGTTCATATGTGTGTGCTTACACATACACAATAACATACACACAATAACATGCAATAACACACACAAACACACACACAATAACACACACACACAATACAAATATACACGCATACACAAACATACACACAATAACACAAACACAAATACATATAAACACAAGCACACACAAACACACAATAACACACATAAGCACACACACACACCAATTTACATAAAAGAAAACATATTCTAAAGATCATCTAAATGAACCCAAAACGCACCAGTTCATATGTGTGTACTTACACACACACACACACACACACATACACTGATTGCTTTTGCTTAGCTTTACCCAGTAACTCCCTACATCTGGGCCAGGTCTAAGCCTCCTGCTAGTTCACGCCTTTCCATTCAATCACTGACTCAGTGCCCAGTGTGTGGGGTGTCTACATCCTTCTCTAAACTGTCTCAGAGCTGAGACTTTGCTTGCAAAATATCTCACTGACCTTTGAGCTGGGGGTGGTGGTGGGGGGAACCAAACAAACAAAAAAAACAAAAAACAAAAAATAAACAGGAAGAAAAAAATAATTAGGGAAGAAGGCGGAGAGAGCTCCCCATATCTTCTAGAGGTGCTATGTTCACATCTCAGCTAAGTTTACCCCCCAGATACAGGACCTCGGAGGCCAGAATTGTGGTGCTGCCCAGTGAACAACAGCAGTCATGAAAGTTCCTAGTGCAACAGTCACAGACAATGACACAGAGCCACGGGGCCAGCAGCTCTGAAACTGAGCAGAGACAGTGCTGACCTGGGAGACAGCAGCCGGGGATCTCGGGCTGAGACATGACTCTGAGTGCTTATCTGTGCAAGCACGTGGACCTGAGTTCTAATCCCCCAAACCCACAGAAAAAGCTCCATGTGTACTTATAACCCCAGTGCCATGAGCAGGTGGACACACACACACATACAGAGGAGAGGACAGGAGAGGGGAGAGAGAACTAAAACTCAAAGATAAAGATAATCTAAGGGCTTGAGGCAGACAGCAGCTGTGAGTACACTTCCTTGCTCCATAATCCCTCCTAAGGGACATTACCTTTGTCCTTGGAAATCCAAAAAGACAAACAGCTGGACCAACGCATGGCTGGGGCTCATCTCTACAGACCCACTCTATCCCCTTAAACGTTGACAGGAGTTCTATTTTCCCATGGAGCTTCTGATATGGTCTGTATTGGACATGCAGTAAACCTGAAGAATTTTGGACAAGGCCACCTCTAACGCTCCACCATCTGACAGACACTATCATCAAACACAAACATGCCTAACACTGGTGGGTGTCACAGAGAGGACAGGCGATTGCCACCCAACTGGCCACCCAACTGACATGTCACAGTTGTTACGATCCAGTATTCATCCCCACCTCCAAATAATTCCTGGAGAAATCCAAAACTGTTTCCACTCAACTGCCACATAAATTAAAGAGGTTTACAGACCTCTCTCTCCAAATTATCTAACCTAAGAGAGATCTCATGAACTCCATTAGATTGAGACAACTTATTTTATCTTTCATAGTTCACATTCCCTCTGTGGTGATCACTTATTACGGCAGAGAATTTTAAGGCAGAGATCTGTCTTGGACATACCTTGGGCCCCTTGGTGAGCTATAGATACTCAAGACTAATCCACTGCTAATGGGAAGATTGTTCTCAAAGGGAGAAAAAGAAGTTCAGGACACTCTCTCAGGAAAACTGCGTCAGATTCGGCCTTGGAAGAACTGTTTACCCTTCCATGGTCTAATCTGCACAGGCTCAGAAATTCCACACACCAACCACCATGTATGTGCTCTGTGTACCAGCCTCACTGAGCCGTAGATCCCAGTGTGCACAGGTCTTTGTGAGACGCGCCCACAGATGATCTACCTCATGACGCGGGAGCTTGATGGATACAGTCTGTAGGAGATGGATGGATATTGGGAAGATGGAAAACAGCTATTTAAATATGCCAGAGGCATCAGAAAACAAAAGCAAATATAATTGCAGAAAATGCTAACCCTCATAACCCACTCCACAGACAAGGAGTACACAATTGTTCCACATTAAAAGCTCTTGAGGGGTGGGGAGGAAGGGGAAGACAGGCTCTTTGTGTTTGATTCTGGAAGCATACATATATTATGCTCACACAGAGAGCTGGCGGGCAGATGGTTGAATCTCATACAGGGAATATTAAATCTATTTGGAACCCTCTTGCCCTCCTGATACAACACTACAGATGCCCAGAGGGTAAGACAGTAAGCTCACAAATCCAACAAAACACTCAGGATCTGTCACTAGCTGGGAAATCCTCACAGCATCCCTGAGCACAGAGAGTTTATAGCATTGGCCTCATCTACCACAGCAGCAAGTCTATGGGTTCTCTCTCTCTCTCTCTCTCTCTCTCTCTCTCTCTCTCTCTCTCTCTCTCTCTCTCTCTCCCCCCCCCTCTCTTCCCCGCTCCCTTTCTCCCTCCCTTCCATCTCTGTTACGCACACACCTCTTTGTATTCATACTGGTCTCTGCTTATAAATATAAATATGAAACGGTACATGAAAATGCACCAGCATCCGTCTCGTTCATGAGGTTCAGAGAGGTTTTGCAATCACTAGAAACTTACCAGGAGATATTTTAGAGTACAGGAAAAATTAAGAGTCCACACACTTAATTTGTCCAGCTGTCCTCTACTTGATGAAGTCTCCAATGGGCTGTCATTTAATAACACGGTGAAGGCAACTCGTTCCACTAACTCTCCCTGGAAATAATGACTCTGGGGTAGAAGGAAGTCACCCAGAAGAAAAGAAAATGGCACGTTCCACCGCCTGGTTTAGATACCTAAATTTTAGTGGCTTGTGAATATTTGAAAAGTAGAGTGTCTTTGAGTCCAACTACTAATGGGACAGTTCACAAGCCCAGACCAGGAGCTGGTTAAAAAAAAAAAAAGCAGAATCCCCAGGCCTCCTGCATTAGAATCTACATCTCAGAGGAGCCCCACTCGGGGTTGGCTCTCTCCTCAAACCCTGGAGCAGTAACTCCAGGTGTGGCTTTGTGTGATCCTTGGCTCTCAGAAAGGAAGATCTCAGCTTCTGTTCCAGTTCCTTTTAAATCTTTGTTGTATTTTTTATTTTGAACTCAAATTGGAAAGGAACTCAGCTTCTCCACAGTTTTTTAGTGAGGCAGTGGTTCATGTATGAACCTCTACATAGGCTGAACGTGTGAACACGACACCCTATAAACGGTGGGATTGTCCACTTAGAGAGGAGAGGCTACCTCTCCTGGATAAGCACTGGAATAGACAGCCCATCTCTCTCCAAGGAGCCTCCACTGACACAGACTGATTGGCAGTCCTCTGCTTCCTCCCAAGTTGCTAACAAACATGCCCTATGGTACAATGAGCCTTTCTCTCAGACCATTCCACCTGGTGTTACCACCTCTGTCTAATCAGCGTGCTAATTTGCTGCCCTGGATGACAGGGGTAGAGGAACATGCTGCCTGTGATTGTCCAATGAACCTTGAGACAGTTCTTGTGAGACTCAGCCCTGAACAGATTATCATCCTCACAATGTGGGTGATGTGGTGTCATGAGGGAAAGTGCAAGAGGATCATGGGAAGTCTGGAGAGCCCAGGAAAACCTCCACAAGGTCTCACGTGCGAGGTTTATTGGGATGGGAAATAGAGGCAGCTTCTGGGAGAGCGAGGAGAGAAGGGGACAGGGAGAACGAGGTTTTCATTGGGCCCGTGGCATGTGTGCTTTCATTGGGCCCGTGGCATGTGTGCAAAAGGACAGACACAAGAGCAATACTGTTGCCTCCTGGGCTGCTAGAGATGACGTGTCTCATCGTTAGGTCCCTCGAGGGCTGGCTGTAAAGATGCCTGATTGTTAAATCACGTCTAGCTGTCCATGGATGTGCCTAGTTTCCAACAATCCTCTCTTTTCCTTTTCATAAAGAAGGGAACCAAAAGGGGGGGAGGGGCCAGTGGTGAGTTGAGACTAAGGGTGTTGGATCTCTTAAAGTGCTTCCTACTGTCTAGAGATGTTGTCAGTTTTGGGGTGTAGCTGATTCTCACCATCCGGACTCGTTCAGCCACAGGCTCTTCTGTGGGCAGTGATTGGTAATCCTGGAAAAGGAACTGATTAATTGGTTGGTTGGAAATTTTTTGAATTTGTCATTGGAGGAATGTGGAGAAGAAATTAATGAACCGGGAGCAAATAGTTAAAAATAGAAAAATGAGAAGAAGAGAGATTAGGAAGGGCAGTGTCCATTTCCATATGGGGTTTTTGAAAACCCAGGGGTCAGGGTCATCAAGTTGTTCTCTACATTTTTTTTGGAGGTCTGTTTGGAGTTATTGGGTTTTGTTTGTTGCTGTACCCAACTGATTCATGTAGAAGCAGCATTCTTCCTGGAGAAAAAAAAGCAAAGATGTTTAGCTGTAAGAAGATCTAGTACCTATCAGTCTTGTAGCACCACTGTTGTCCCGGAAGCCATCTGTCCTTGGAGAGAGTGAGCTTGGTTCGAGCCACCTCTTGAAGATTGTGGACAAGCTGGGAAAAGAACTGACTGTACAAGGTTAGAGAGTGTCCAGTCCTGCCGTTCCCATAGCAACACCTTCAGTTCTTCCTACGAAGGCCATGAGCAACAGGATTTCAACTACACTTTTGTTATATTGAGTAGCTATTGAGTTCACAACCAGGATTGGTAGAGGTCCTTCTCTGTGAATTACTCCTAATTAGGGAAAAGAAACACCAACATGCAAACTCCTGACCAGCTTGTAGGTAGACAATGATATACCTGAGGTGTCACAGAGAATTGATGTGTTCTGGACTGCAGGGCACTGTGGAAGAGATGAGGTCTCAAGGGTTACGGTTTTGTTGCAGTCTAGGGAGCTTAGTGTTTCCTACAGAACTGTGTCCTGGATGTCTTAAAACAGTCTGCCATAAAGAGAGAGAGAGGGAGAGGGAGAGAGAGAAGGCATGGGTTCACGGCAACACCAGAGTCAGGGCAGCTGAAAAAAGGTGTTCGGAGGTTGCTTGGAAACATCACTGGAGGAGCTGCAAGTGGCTCTTGTGAGTTAGTGAGCAATCTTCAAAGTGACCAGGTCAGGTGACACTAAGGAGAGGGTACGCCAAGGTCAGAGTCTGAAGCAGAGGGCGACATGACAAGTTAGTGCCATTTGTGAGGGGGGATGTTGAGAAGGTAAGGACCTCGGAGGAGTGTTTGATTAATTCTCCTATTTCTCCAATATCCAGAGATTGGAAAATTGAGACATGTTTTCTCTGGATGTGAATAGTACTTATTAGGAACCCAGACTGGTTCTTATGGTAGAGCTTACAAACAACACCTGTTTCCCACCTGGGATTCCATGGGTCTTGAATATAGAAGAGGGTCTTGCGTCACTGATAGAAGTGACTGGTCCATGATCCTTACACATGTATCTGGCAAGACCAATATGGGCAGGAAGCAGACAAAGTGGTCCTAATATTTAGGTGGAATGGTGGATACAGGGACAATAGTAGTTTGGATCAGTCCCTAGCATCCCCCAATGGAGCAGATTTCTGACCCTGTTTGGAAAGACTGTTGTCAGTGGGGGTTTCTTAAACCTCCATTCTCTTCTTCATAAGGTCTTGTGGGAGGTTTGGAGGGCAGGGAGAGGAACAGGGTTGAGCGTGAGAGCTTCCTTTGCTATAAAATCACTTCCAGTCAGAACTTGCACTCATTCTTGCTAAGTTATGCTGAGTCAGAACCAAAGGGCACGTGACACGCACTCTCAGCTTCTGTTCATTGCCTTCTAAGTTGGCTCGGTGGTTTTAAAAGTGCAATTGGACTTTTTGTCGTTGTGTTTAGTTTATGTTCTCATATTCTACTCCAGAGTTTCCTCCCCCTAGCTGCTCAAATACCCTGCACACGCCCTCCTGGGGGTTTTGCCCTTTCCTTAAAAAAACGAAAGCTATGGTAAACAGGTGACCTCTGTCCCTGCTGCGGGCCAAGGACCATGACCAATGCTGCTGATTTGATGCCGCATCAAAGGGACTAGGCACAAGGCTTAGTCCTTCTCAAGAGAAAGGGAAAGCCATCTGGAAAGTCCCAGCATCATTATGACAGCGACAAATTGCCAGTTATTAATGGCTCCCAATTCAACAGTCAGACTGAAACCAGGACTCGATTTGTTAGGGAAATGTGGGAGACAAGCAATTTAGCACAGAAAAGGGCAAACACACCAGCCCAAAGGCCCTTCTCCAAACAGTTCAAAGGTTTCCAAATCCTGCTGCTGTAGAACTCGTTAACGGCAGAAAGATGACGCTTCAAGCTGCGCTCATGACTAAATCATACAATGGAACACCTTCTCGTTGACCTTGAATTATGCATTCAAACAATGTGTCCTGGCATTCAAGTTGCAATCAGGATAGACAGGATTAATGGGAACATTCCTCAGAGTTCTGTAGGAGATAGAAATACAATCTGGGAGAGGAGGGTTTCTTGTGGGTTTTTTTTTTTTTTTCATGAAAGCCTTTTAAAAACTGGTTACAACCTTCCTGTGATTCTGAAGGTTATTTAACAAGACACTAGAGTGACAGATATAGCTGGGTAACTTAACTGTCACGGATCCTTAGCCTATACTTCTGGAGTCCTAAATTAATTTAAAATTATTCCATCTAAGTTATGACAATCATCTTAACATTATATTGTTCTACATACAAGGTTCTTTTGGCTCAAGCCCTACAGGACAGGCCAAGAATCTGAACATTTATAATTGTCTGTGACATGGACCTGAAACTGTGACCGAGAAGCCAGGAGAGTTTTCCAACTGCCCAGGCTAAGCTAAGCTGAATGCTTTACAAGGCATAAATCACGGGTTTGTTGGACGGCCTTACAGGCTTAAATGATGCAAGCAGTTTTAATGCGGGCCTGTTGGACGTCCACTGAAATGAAATGTGAGCCGGTACCTGCAGGGGGATGTGCAGGCTTAGGCGTGAAGACTTAACCATAAGTCACTCGTTAGAGCTAATGGAGCATGGCTCCTAAAGTCTAGATCACACCTCAGAATTTTACTGCCCAAGGAATGGTAGAGCGAGGCGGGGGCACCGGCTGGGGGAAATTAGAGGTAGATAAAATGTTTTCACTTGTTCAAATTAGAGAGCGGCCAAAGGTGTGATCTCCACTTTCACTCAGCTGTCAGTGCGGAAGTTCATACAGAGGCTTGTGTGGCAGGCACTCTTCTTCAAAGCCCACCTTCGGCCACCAGAGGCTTTAATGCCTTTGCTATAAAAATGGCGGTAGAGGAGGCAGGTGTGTGTAATCTGACTAGAGCATTACACAGTAAGTGCATGCGTGTATTGCAGCAGCATGAGGCATACTATCAGTATATAGAATGTTTAAGGTTTTGTACATTCATTTAAGATCATTTTTAAAAGCTCACCTTAGGTGTTGGGAAGAGGGCTCAGTCTGTAAAGTGCTTAACATACAAGATTGAGGATCTGAGTTAGGATCCCTGGCATGATTTTGAAAAGCCAGGCACGGTGGTGCGGCACCTGTAAATCCAACACTAGGAAGGTGGAGATAGGAGGAACCCTGGGTTTTGCTGGCCAGGCAGACTGACAGAACCGATGATATCCAGGCTGGACAAGGAGGGACTTTGTCTCAAAACTAATATGGAGAGCTAATGTCACTAATATTGTGACAAGGACAATTGACATCAACCTCTGGTTTTCACATTCATGTGTACATATGTATGCATACAACCCCCCAGGTGCACACACAAGAACACATACACACATACAAACACACACACAAAACAACTACCTCATGCCATGTGTATTTCATCATCTCTACAGTAAAACCATCCAAGCAGACATGAAAGGCGGTGACATTGTCTTAAACCTTTCGATCTAACTTGAGCTTAGTGTTTTGACATAACTGCTCAGTAAGTAATTCTTGAAGGGATGAAATATATATTACACACACACACATACCACACACACACACACACACACACACACACACATAGATTCAGTGCAATATTTATAGGGAAAAATAATTACAGACAAGAAGCAATTCCCAAAGGAAGAAACCAATTTAATTATTTTTTCCTCTTATTTCAACAAAGTAAGCTCATCTACTCCCTTCCTCCAATTAGAGCCAGATCGAAACTTAGAAGACCTATTTTGTCACTTAAAATTGGCCTACTTCAGCCTGGCCTTGTGGCTTCCTCAGCTGAGGTGAGTGTAATACAATCAACAACAGAGGCGCTTACACTTGCTCAGGTAGCAGCAAGATGCGACGACTGGACTTGTACTTTAGCGTTCTCTCGATGGCATCCTAGTGGGATAAGAAAAAGAAATCACATCTGCAGGCACACGTTACTAATGAGGGGTGAAGTTAATTGGTGTGCAGCAACGGTCTGACTCCTTGCTTACAGAACCGCTCAGCAACATTAACAAGACTCTAAACCCGAGGGTTGCTGTTCCGTCACAGCAATTCATAACTTCAGGCCGAGGTTGACGGTCCCTCCTGAGGAGGACTGGTTTCTTGGCTTAGGTATCAGAACTATTAACTCACATGGGATTTGCTCACACATGGGCCCCTTTCTTCTGTTCCAGTAATAGCTGCACAGACCACAGCCCGGGAAGGGTATTTCCTGTTCTTTGGCTGCTCATAACTAACTTTAGCAGTTATCCTCCATGTCTTGCAGATGAGGAAACTCAATGGTACAAAATTTGTCAAAGATCACATAGCAGTCCAGGGGCAGTATCATGATTGAAATGGACTTTTAGACTCCAAAGTCTGTGTCTGTACCACACGGCCTGAGACTTCAACTCTGTGAAGGCAGCCTGGAGTTGCTCCTTCACTCCGTTGAGCAGGATTTGTTACTATGTTTCTCCTGCTCGGGGGAGAGTGAGTCCAGGTGAACCTCTGCTTCCCCCAGAACCTCCCTCACCAAGGACTTAACACTTCACAGTGTCGTTTCTGTTGATACTGTAGCAAGTCACAGGCTCTGTGATACTGTAGCAAGTCACAGGCTCCGTTCGCTAGGTAGAGCTACATTAAGAGCCAGACTGAAGTGAAACTCAGAAAGGACCCAACTAGTCAGAGTTCTGAAAGACACATCCAAACACCAGCTTATAAGACAAAGACCAAACAAAGGGTGGGCTTTCAAAAGTTAAATACAATCGTTTTAGTGTGATGAATCCACAAATCAAAACCATCCACTTGGCTGGTGTAAGGTAGCCACTCGGGTGCTGGCCTAGTCTCAAACTCAAGTGAACTTCCACACAGAGCTGCTGTCCAAAGCCAGGGCTTTACTTAGGGCTTGCCAATTTCACTATCAGTTACATTTTTATTCAGTTATCACACACACACACACACACACACACACACATCATGGAACTAAAACTAAGAAAATAAATATATTTAGTTTGATGTCCTTTGGCATGGCATGCGAGTCCTTTATCTACATCTGTTCTTCCTCCCAAATGAGGAGAACGGATTGTTGGAAGCTTTGAAGGGAAACCCATATCTATGTCATATTTCTCCTCCTACTGTGTCAGCTAAGCACTTACTATTAGCGCTGTTTTTTTAACTCATAAAATGGTCCTGCCTGAAATTTGCAGGCATGGAAAAGCCAAGACAACACAGACCAACCTCAGGTCACAGAGGAAATCCCTGCAGATGTTTTGGAGTGACTTCTTATTACACATCTTCCTTATTACGAATTTTCTTGGCAGTTTTGATTTAGTTGATTTGCTATTTAAAATACGGCTCCTGTTCTCAAAATGAACTGGGGAAAATAAACATACAAGCAACTAGGTTTTAACCCTAAATATTGAAAAAAAAATAAACATTTCTAAGAATGTCTCGTGAAGGGCTGAATTTCAGAATGCTATCACTCCTTGCCGTTAGGGCACTGAAGCAAAGGAAGATTAGTATGTTCAGGTATCCGCATTATAGGATGCCCGCAGGGACCCTACACCATGGAATCCCTACACTTCCCCAGTAACAGGAAACCCCAGTGAGGATTACAGAATTCCATAAAGTCAGGAGTAGGCAGAAAAAGGAAATTAAAATTTGTGAGGAAAAAAGGGCATTAAACAGACTCCGCTCATTTGTTTTAATTAGCATAGCTGAATTTTAATTATCACAATTCTTCACCAAACTCTAGTAAATGTGCTGAAACCATCTTGTAAAATTAACAGAGCTTTAACTCGACAGGGCCTTGCTTAATTTTATTCCATTCTTCATTTGTTTTTAAGGGGTAAAAAGTAATTTAAGCAAGAAAGTGGCATCGGTATTTGGAGCAGGCAACTAAAGTAGGGTGAACTAAGTCATTCCTCTGACCATGATCTCCAGGAAGGCAGGGAGACCTCCGTCCAACTTGTTAGATATTGCTTCTAGCACAATTAATAAGTGGTACCTGGATGAATGTGATCTCAAGCAAACAGCACATCCTCAAAGGGGAAAAAAGATTATCAAGTTTACAGAGGCAGAGACCCTAACTTTTATTTATTTTTTACGCACTTCTGTGGGCTGCAGGCTGAGTCAGTCAACAGGTACTCCTTAGTAAGCTCACTCTCCAGAGAGGAGCAGCCTTCGCCACTTCCTGCTTCGAAGGTCACAAGGGTCTAGACTGAGAGGTCAAATCAGTGCTGTCCAGAGGACACAGAACTCGGCTGCCTCCACCCTCGCTCATGCAGGACAAACAATAAAATAAGTTGATTTAAAAATAGCTGCTGTCCCTAGACTGTCAGAGAAGGGCTAGTTACTCTCTTTATCGATACATTCGAGAGACCAACCCTGGGTATGAGGCCATTATTAGGTCAAAGCTTGTCCTGCTCAGACCTCAGAGGGCGTGTCCACGAGCACATTCTCTTGTGCAGGGCTCTTTCTGTCACCAGAGAGTCTGGAAAATGAGACAACACTGTGCCTTGTGACTCCCGAATGCTTCCTCTCAGCTTTCATTGGCCAAGCCTGGATGACGCTGCCTGCCTGCATCTTTGATTTTGTCTTCACTAGATCCTTGCTCGAGCTACGTGATTCAGACCGTTGCTTTGCTGACTTGGGGCAGACCGTAGCTGACAAACAAACGTGATGCCACACCTCATCCTCTCCAGCATTTCCGCACCCTGCTCATTCCTGCCGTGGTTGAAGGCAGGCGCCTGAGTGGATGAGCGGTCTGTTGCTTTTTGTCTCCTTCGACACTGGTCAGTCAGAACCACATCAAGACGTCAGGTTCAATGCAGAAACAGATTTCTATTCCTGGAAAGTGAAGGCCTTTCAGGGAAAGCCACACACACAGACATACAGTGTAACAACATTACATTTAGATTAAAAAAAAAAAAAAAAAAAGCACCACACAGGATCTAAAGCCTCTCCACACTCTTACTCTGCCCAGACATGCAAATCATCTCACTGCACTTTTACAAAGCTTTCCAGTTCAACACCTTAGTCATGGAGGACTGTACCTCTTCACTGTCGGCCTTCAAGTTGGATGGAGAGGCACAGGAGGCAGAGCCCAGTGTTGTAAGCACGAGACACAGTCAACAAATAGCTCTTGGCACTAACTGTAGTGTAAATCAATTGTCATTCTTGAACAAAATTTGGGGATCCATCTGTGCTGTCCACACCTGTTTGTCCCTCTGCCTGGATGCTGAGATGTCACCTGTTCATTTAGAATGTTCTGGATGACACACAAAGGACACAGAGGGGAGATTTGGAATGATGGCCCAAATTGAGTTTTGCTTCCTTTCCATCCGTGCTCCCAGCCCCCAGGCTCTCTTCATGACACTGAAGATTTGATTCTTCCGCTTGCATTTACGTGTCGGGCTCTGTAAGCCAGGTGCTCTACCTGTTTTTAAATTTAAAAAATATGGCTGCATCTGAAGTCAGGTTTGCTTGTACTATACAAACAGATTTCTGGGCCTCTCTATGTCTGAGTGCTTGTATTTTATAAGCAAAGTTAAAATTCCCATATGTGAGTGATTACCCTTCATTCCTGGAAGAGTTGGACACAACAATAGTTACAGATATACCTGTTGTATATACATTGTATATACAGGTGCATGTTTGTATATATACCTCCAACCAAACACAAAACCTTGTTAGGTTAAAACTTAACGGAAAAAAACAAACAAACAAACAAACAAAACAAAACAAAAAGCAGAAGAAGAGGTGGGATCACTGATAAGGAGTATATATAGGAATTATTTCTTGCTAGTCTGAAATAGTCTTTCTTCTTTCGTGTACCCAGATATCTAGGGATACGTGTGGGGTGCGCTGTGTTTATCTTTATGTACTATGTGTGACATGTTAAGGCACAGATACTCCTCCATCTAAATCAGTGAGTGCTGGAAGCTCTGGACGGCCATCAGCACAGCATCCCCAAGTCCTTCTGGGAATCACGAGGCATGAGACAGAAGCACAGCGCCAGGCTGTTTCGGAGTTCTCTTTCAGGAACCAAATTTGCAATCTCCTTCTACCATATGTTCAGGTAGCTTTTGATAGTACCTCATAAAGTTGTGTCACTGAGTTCCCCCAATCTTAATGAACAAACTGATTACAGCCTGAGATGAACTCCTGCAGGCCAGCTATTTCCTGTTGTAGATCAAAGCGTGAACTCTATTCCCAAAGCTATCTCCTGATTTGCATTAGTCATAGAGGTGCCTTCTTTATTCCATCAGGACAACGGGCCTCGACATCTATGGCACTGCGATCCTCTCCATCAAGCTGCAGCAATCCGGAAACACGCCGCTACCACAGCGATTTTCCAGTACAAGCCTAACGAGGCAGCTCTTGGTCAGCTTGAGTCCGGTGGCTTGCTGATAGAACTACAGGTTCTCTGAACTGAACTGAACAACTAGGCACTATTAATCCTTTGAGTATTGAAGTTCTGTTTGTTTACAAAAGACTCCCATCAAGGTCAGAAGAAAGCCTTGTCCATTTGAAGCCTTTTAAAACACAGTGTGAGAGCAACTTCATCGAGTACAAATATAGCTACGTCAACTGAGAAGAAGACAAGCAGAGACAGACGCCAGATGTCGCCTAGACTTCACGCTCTACTCTCAGAACCTGCACGTCAAGTCTGTTGTTCCTGTTAATTCTAACACTGGAGCCGATCCCAACAACACGGTTCTCAGATGGAAATAACATGGTGGTGACTTCTTACCAGTGTCAAGTCTGTTTTAGGACAAAAAAATACAGAGAGTCGTGGGCCTCTGCACGTCTTCCTTTACTGGTGTGCCTGCAGTTTTCTCATTGGAGTTAGAGAGTTCCAAAGGGTTTCAGCTGGGACAAGCGGTATGTAGACAGAGGTGAGAGCTCATGGTTACATGGGGTTACAACTCTGATTATAAACATATCAGCCCTAGGATTCAGACTTCATCCACAGAGTAGGCTGTAGTTAATCTCCACGGAGACCAGAATTATGAGCCTAAACACCTGTGATGCCACATGATAGATGCCCATGTTTAACTTGGCTCTATCTAGATCAGAACACCTGTTGCTATGTCTGTTCATAATACAACTAATTCTTCTATCCAACACTTTCTGTTGTTATCCTTATCATTAATGGAGTATGGCATTTGTGATGGTTTCTATATGCTTGGCCCAAGGGGTGGCATTATTAAGAGGTGTGGCCTTGTTGGAGTAGGCATGTCACTGTGGGGATGGGCTTAAATACCCTCAACCTGCCAGGAAGTGAGTCTTCCACTAGCAGCCTTCAGATGAAGATGTAGAACTCTCAGCTCTGCCTGCACCATGCCTGCCTGCATGCTGCCATGCTCCCACCTTGATGATAATGGACTGAACCTCTAAACCTGTAAGCCAGCCCCAATTAAATGTTGTCCTTATAAGACTTGCCTTGGTCATGGTGTCTGTTCATAGCAGTAAAACCCTACCTAGGACATCATTTGTGCTTCTGATTTTCTTGCCAGTGTCGTGTCTCACTTACCCTTTGAAAATATTCATTTTTCTAACATGTATCATGATACATGTCTTAGTTAGGGTTACCATTGATAACATGAGACACCATGACCAAAAGCAACATATAGAAGAGAGAGGGCTTATTTGGTTTACACTTTCATGACATTACTCATCTCATTGAAGGAAGTCAGGACAGGAACTCAAGCAGGTGATAAGCCAGATTATAAAGTAACTCAAGCGATCATAAGGTCCTCGAAGCAAATGGGATTAAGTTTAGATCATCTCAATTAGAAAATGCCCCCCCCCCCCCCCCGGTAGAATATACAAGTGATGAAACAATTGTGGACAAATATAGTCACTCGTATAATAGCTCCTGTTTGTGTTACATGCTCTGGTTTGCAAATGCTTTGCATACAACTGCTTCCTGCTCATTGTGTTATATAATCTCTATAGTTCAGTATTGCACTGGCTAGTTTTATGTCAACTCAACACAAGCTATGGTCATCTGAAAGAAGGGAACCTCAGTTGAGAAAATGCCTCTGTAAGATTGAGAAGCAAGCAAGACTGTAGAGCTTTTTCTTAACTGGTGATTAATGGGGGAGGGCCCTGCCCACTGCGGGCAGAGCCACCCCTAGAAAGGTGGTTGTGGGTAAGAAAGAAGACTAAGTAGACCGTGATGAGCACGCCAGTGAGCAGCCCTCCTCCACAGCCTCTGCCTCAGCTCCTGCCTATAGGTTCCTGCTCTGTTTGAGTTCCTGTCCTGGCTTCCTTCAGTAATTATCTTTGGACGCTTGGCAAGAAAGCCTTTTAGGGTGGGGAATATGTGGTCAAGCAGGTGGCTCACCTCACAGCATTTGAGACACAAACATGGAGAAAGAAGAGTTGCTGGAGTGCCCAGTGACAGCCCCACTGACCTTGGTCCTCCCACCAGGCTCCCATGGCTGCTCTCTTCCCCCATTGACCATGTTCTTTTCAGAAGACGAAGCAAACCAAACAACAACAGAAGCCTCATTCATATGTATGACCTCATCTCCTGCCCACAGCTCTTTGTTCCAAATGATTGACCAGAGTCCTCCTCAACCTCTCCACCTTTGTTACCATCTGTCACCTTTTAGAAACACATCTAACCATACGATTTCTCTAAAAATCCCTTCAGTCTCTCAGTCACCCAGGATCCAGGTGACAGAGGTGGCACTGAAGTTCTTGACATCACACCTAGAGCCTCTTACACTTATCACCCAGGGTGTGGACAAGACTCGTGTACCTTAAGGGAAAAAAAGGATTCCATCATGAACGTTCCGCAGCCTTCTCCTGAACACACACTCTGTACTCTCACAAAACTACTATTATATTGTGATATAATTGGGATTTTAAATACCAAGTCAATTTTTCTACTAGAGTGTGACTTGCACTCCGTGCCAAACCGTGTCTGACTAGTCTTGAATACAATGATGAGCACAGAGTGAGTTAAGCACACATGTCCTGTAATTTATACAATCTCACTACCGTAGATAGGACGTCCTACCTCTTGAATCTTTTCAAGTCAAAAAAATTTTGATTTTTTTTGCAAATCAATATGTGGGTGGATAAAGAAAGGGACTGACCCGAGACATACAGCCAACTGTAATCAGCTAAGCTTGGGTTTTAGGCAAAATTATCATGGAGTCAGACAATATAGGTCTAAGTTCTCCCAATGCCATCCAAGGCACACATTTAAATTTGAGTTTCAAATAAACAATGAAGTGTAGTGTTTGCCAAAATATCACAGAGAGAGCCAAGTACTGCAGAGACGTCCTTTCCTGTGTGTGCACTTTCCCTGATCTGACAACTCACAAACAATCCCAGCTTAGCCCTGCAGTCCCTGGCTAGGCAACCTCAGACACGTGATTTAAGATCTTTGTCGTCAGGCCTGTCCTTCTGCGAGTATGGCTAACAGAACCACATGCCTTCTAGAATTAAGAGAACTAAGGAGTCCAGTGTCATCTTTACAACACAATGCCAACTTTGTCAAGTCTATAAGATGACCTCGGAACTGACTACATATGCAGACCTATCAAATGGTGAAAAGACCGTGTTATGCCAGAAAGCGAGTGTCATGTCCACCACGAAAATAGGAAAGACTTTAAGTTTAACAATGTTTACCCATTTATACACTGCTATCAGTTCTGTTATGCTATCATACTAGGGATATTCGACTTGCCTTTACACTCACTCTAACAGCAAATCTAAAAGTTGAATCACAGGCCATTAGGCAAGTGGGACAGGGGCCAGGTGGTTAGAGCATGTACACAGCTCTCCACCATCAATACTGTCGGATCATTATCCAGTCAGACGTTAGCGTAAATCAGCGGAGTTAAGGAAAACACAGGGGCTGGAGAGATGGCCCAATGGTTAGAGCAGTGGCTGCTCTTCCAGAGGTCCTGAGTTCAAACCCCAGCAACCACATGGTGCCTCACAATCATCTATAACTGTAGTCCCATGGGATCCAATGCCCTCTTCTGGTGTGCAAATGCACGTGCAGGCATATACATACATAAATAAATAAATCTTAAAGAAAGAAAAGAAAAGAAAAGCACAGAAAAGAGACCAGTAAAATGCCTCAGGGAGAACAGGTGCTTGCCACAAAGCCCAGTGATCTGAATTTGACACCCCCTCCCCCCCCAGTGCCCACACGGTGGATGAAGAGAACCGGCTCCTGCAGGCTGTCCTCTGTCACACCTTTACTGTGTCACATACACACACGGTAAGTAAATAAATCCATAAATAAATGTAATAAAGCCCATCCAAGTGAAGAGAGGGATGCGTCAGATAAGAAACAACCCTGAAAGCTTATATTAATGTGCTCTAGTGGGAAATAGCGTCTCCAGTATTACTGTTAGAAACACGGACTCACAGGGGCGCGCACGGGCACATCTCGAAGCAATAAAGGGCCTGCAGAGAAGGAGAGCAACACATGCTTGCTGAGCGATCATTACCGAACAGGAGGAAGCCCGAAACCAACAAAGAAACAGTCACGAGAAATTTATAAGTTAATATCGGTCACACCTGCAAATTACTACAGTGAGGCCCGGGGCCAAATCCCAAGCACCATTTAAATGGATTCCCTGAGATGTTTATATATGCCCTCCGAGTCACTGAATCGCTGTGAAGCTACATTTGCCGGGCTACCCCAATTAAAAGCAAGGGAAGCGGTGGCCGTCACCGCGCGGATGGGGCGAGTTTCCTGGGACCACGCAGAACACCTGGGGAATGTGCACTGTGTTTATTCACAGGCTGTCATTCAGGAGGCGAATGTATTGTTTGGATTTAATTCCTCTAAAGCTTTACTTTTTGAAAATAGCAAGACTCTTAAATGCCTTAAAAGCCCTCACAGGAAACGCTCCGGCAGCGGGATCCACAGCCGGTTTAGCAAAGCATGTATTTTGAAGTGTTGGCCAAACTAGCCCATTTGAGCAACAATTTGCACACATGTCACATGTTCTCATCTCCCTTGTTTTTGAGGAAAAGGTCAAACCCATCAAGCCGACATGCTTAGCCGGAGTTAGAGAGGGGCGTCATTTCCGGGCCATGAAGTGGAACTCGCAGCAAATGAGGCTAATCATTCGGCAGCGTCGAGGAACGGAGATTATGTGATCATCATTTCCTCACCAATTGAGAATCACTGCGCATAAAAATAGAAATTACTGGGGGGAAATCAGAAGAAATCAGAGCGCCACACAGAAGAATCTCTCAGCTGAGGCTGAGGCTTGACGTTCCCATTGCAGGCAAAATAGACGCTCTCAGAGATGGGAAAGGAAGAAGCTGCCTCCCGAAAACAATTTAGCTGTTTCTTTATTCTCCAGACACGATCTGTGGTTGGCAACCTCGGTGGCCTGGCGCATGCCCCTCGCCTGGTGTCAGTCACACACTCTTGGTGCTGATGAATGGGAAATGTTTCTATATTTTCGTATTGGCTGCAAACAGAAATGGCACTGTCCCAAGCATGCTTGCAAGAGTGCCGTGAGGCTCTGTGAGGCCGGCAGCGATGGCGTGTGCACCTGCGCGTTAAAGCCTTGCGGGTATCCTGCTTAACGTTTTCCGCATGAGTATCTAACAGCAAAAGACGTTCTCTGACAACGCAGGAAGAAAAGAACCTTTCTCAGCACTTATGCCTCAGGGAACACTGGGATAGAGTTATTTTTTTTCCCCATGAAAGAAATATACAATAAGCCTCAGGAAAATGCTTATCATATGAAAAATTGTATTCCAAGGATGGTAAATTCTGTTAAAGAAAAACCCAGATGAGCTCCTCTCCCCAGCCCCAGATGGGGTTTCTCTGTGTAGCCCTGGCTGTCCTGGAACTCACTTTGTAGACCAGGCTGGCCTTGAACTCAGAAATCCGCGTACCTCTGCCTCCCAAGTACTGGGATTATAGGTGTGCACCACCACTGCCAGGCTCCAGATGGGCTTTTTGTTGGGTCAAGCACCGTGGCTAAGTTGAAGATGTGAAGGCTGGGGAATTGAAGGCAGGGGTACAAGTGTTGACATTTTCTTAGTAAGAGTGAGAAGAAGATGGCGTTCCTGAGATTAAGCCTGGATAGGGGACAAAAAATACAAATCCAGGAAGTCAAGAAATGGGGGAAAGACCAACAAGATACCGTGCGTTGGCCTGACCAGTGGGAGTCACTGTCAGTGGACGGCCCAAAGCACCCACAAGGTAAGAAAGTTTTCATGTACAACCAAGCTGTACTCTCGGTGTGATGTGGTGTGGTGTGGTGTGGTGTGGTGTGGTGTGGATGCTGGGATGCATGCACGTCCTCTATAAAGATTCTGACCACTAAAGCACCATGGATATAACACAGTTCTTAAGCATCCCCAAAGGCCAGTGTGTTCAAAGATTGGCCCCTAGCTTGTTGCTGGAGAGAACTGGAAGAACCTCAGTATGACGCAGGCTGGATGTGGTGGCACACGTCTTTAATCCAAGCACTGGGGAGGCAGAGGCAGGCGGATCTCCTTAAGTTCAGGTCTAGCCTGGTCCTCATAACTCACGCCATCCACGAAGTGAGGCGCTTTCCTCCTCTGTGTCTTTCCACCATGATACACCACCCAAAGCGATCATGGCAACCAACCTTGCATAGCACACAGTAATAGAAAGCTCTGTGAAAGGAACTGAGGGCTGGAGGGCCAGGACCTGCCCTGCCAGGAGAAAGGCAATGAGCATCAGGAGAAATGGAGCAGAAGCTGAGGGAACACAGTCTCCATGGCCTGCAGAGATCATGGAGACGGTAAAATGTAAAGGGTGAGCCATTTCATTCGGGCCTCAGGGGCAGTTACTCCACCTGGCTTCCAGATCACATGGTTCCGTTATTCTTGCAACCGTATCTTATTAATTCTGGCAGGGATTCTTTTTTTTTTATTGGATATTTTCTTTATTTACATTTCAAATGTTATCCCCTTTCCCAGTACCCCCCCTCCAAGAAACCCCCGTCCCATCCTCCCTCCCTCTGCTTCTATGAGGGTGTTCCTGAACCCACCCACCCACTCCCGCCTCCCCGCCCTCGATTCCCCTACATCTATCGAGCCTTCTTAGGACCGAGGACCTCTCCTCCCATTGCTGCCTGACAAGGCCGTCCTCTGCTACATGTGCAGCCGGAGCTGGCAGGGATTCCTTTTGTGATGTCTCCCACTCCATAACCTAGAATTTACTTAAGCCAAACGCCATGAGCTGTCATCTGCTTACTAGTTGTTGCTCTACACTTTTAAAACATGATTGTTATCCAGGCTGCTGACTTCACACCCTACACACACACAACACAATTACAAAGTAGACTTTGAGGCCAATGGTTAGAGCCAGGAGTACATTTTAACCTTAAAAGCGATGTTAGAAATTTCATGCTATCAAAGAATAATGTGTGCATAAATAACATAGAAGGCTTATTGAAAATGGACCCCTAAGGTCTCCCCCTCTGGAGATGCTGATTCTGGAATGGAATCCAACAAGCAGCATTTGAACTAAAAGCTCAGGCAACTGCAATGCAGCCACTTTGAAATAGATTGGTGATTGAGATTTCTGGATTTTCTTTATACCCACCTATACAGAACCTAGCTTACCACGTTGTAGCGGTGGTGGTTGGAATGGGAATGGCCTCATGTGTTTGGATGCTTGGTCTCCATTTGGTGGACCTGTTTGGGAAGGATTAGGAGGTGTGGCCTTATCAGAGGAGGTGCTTTGAGGCTTCAAAAGCACACCCTGTTCCCAGTGAGTTCTCTCTGCCTCGAGCTTGTAGATTAAGACGCGAGCTCTCAGTACTGCTACAGCATCACACCTGCTAGACTGCTGCCATGCTCCCTGCCGGGATGGAACCAAAAGCCCAGCACTAAACATGTTTTTATACATTTCCTTGATTGCAGTATTTTGCCATGGCAACAGAAAAGTAGTAAAAATAGTAATGAAGATAACTTTCAGGCTGAACATCCAGTCCCCATCCTCAGGCCCTTAGGATAAAAGCCAAGCATCTCTGGGTGTGGGGAGAGAAGCCCAGAGATCTGATAGGTCAGGAGTTTCTGGCTTAAAAGAGTTAAGATCGCCCTCCAAATTTACTTAAAGCTACTTCACTCCTTTCTGTGGAGTGATCATGTTTCCAAAAGAGCTCAGCTTGGAATCTTTTTTTCTCAAGGAAATTATATATAATGTTAATTAAATATCATTAATTTTGCAATGATCAAATTGAATGTTGTGAATAAATATCAAGGAAAAACATATCAGAGGCTTAAGGTAGAGGTGTTCTCACTAACAGAGTGGTTAAGGTGTGTATGTTGTGTATGTAAGGGTGTAGTTTGTATGTGAGGGTGTGGTGTCTGTGCATGTGTGTGTTCTATGGTGTGTGTTCTCTGGTGTATGTGTGTTCTGTGGTGTGGAGGGGGTATATATGTGGGAATGTGGTGTCTGTGCATACGTGTGTGTTCTGTGGTGTATGTGTGTTCTGTGGTGTGTGTTCTGTGGTATGTGTTCTGTGGTGTGGGGGGTGTATATGTGAGACTGTGGTATCTGTGCATACATGTGTGTTCTGTGGTGTGTGTTGTGGTATGGTGTGTGTGTGTGTGTGTGTGTGTGTGTACACTTGCATGCATATGTGTTATTTAGAATTACCCTAGTTTCTGATGAGACTTAGAGCTCTTTTGTGTAATAATCTACCAGGACCTCAATCTAGTAAAGGTTACTAAAAGTCATGAGACATGGGATATGAGAAATGGAACATAAGACATGAGACATGGGATGTGAGACATGGACATAGGACATGGGACATGGACATAGGACATGAGACATGAGACATGGGATATGGGGCATGGACATAGGACATGGGACATAGGACATGAGACATGAGACATGAGACATGGGACATAGGACATGGAACGTGAGATGTGAACATGAGCTGGGCAATTTTAAACTATTTAAAACTCACAAAGCTTATAGCAGAGTAACTACTAGACCCTGAAGGACACAGCACCACAATTTTATTGGCTGACCTTTCAAAAGAGAGATCTAATTAGACACTCCAATATGCAGCTCTGCATTACAAAGAGCAAGCAGGGGTCCCCAAATCCCCCACCTTCACAACCAGCCATCCATCTGAGTAATCTTGCTAATTAAAATTCTCAACAATGGTACCTTAACATGGAAGGCCCCCTCCCCTCAGGCCCACACTGCCCAGGCCTGCAGCGTGGACTCCCTCTCCCCACCATGCTGCCTGCTACGTTTTTCCCTCTGCAGATATTCTGGCTTATGACAATTTACAGAGTATTTCTGTAAAAGACACCGTGTGTTTACTTGGGTGCCTAGAGACGGGCTCTCTTCGGGTGGGTAATCATCAGGATGAGGAAATTCAAGAAATCACTATGATCCCTACCTCACCTATCACACAAAATAAATTCCATGTAGATTAAAGATCTAAAGCCAAAAATTAAACCTGCAAAAGTCTACAACAAATGAGCAGGTTTGCCACAGTATTTGCAATAGTAAAACCTGTCTAAAAAAAATTAACTTTATCCATCACCAGTGAAGTAAGACAAAAATATACATGATAGCACCATGCAGTAGAATAATGTGCAGCCACTAAATAGTCCTTTTGAGGAAGGGGTGTTGGCTGGCAAGATGGCTCAGTGGGTAGACTCATCCCTGATACCTGCATGATAGAAGGAGAGAACTGAGTCCTCCAATCTCTCTCCTGATACATGGCATGAACACACACACACACACACACATTAACATTAACATTTGGATTTTGCATGGAGAAGTTCTCTGTGACTTAGTGTAAACAAGAATCAAAGTAAGATGTGTGTTGAAACAAAGACCCGCCACACCTTCCTACGGTAGAGACTACCAGGGACCATCCATCTCCTCATGGAAAGCTGTCTGCCTTTCAGTACAGTTTGAAAGGTACAATGGAGAAACATCAGGAAAACCCTTGAAATTCTGCTCAGCCCCAAGGAAAAAAGCAACAGGCCTTCTGAATAGTACAATCTTGGTTAGAAGGGTGGAGCTGTGAGGGCTAAACCACAGGCCAGACTGTGTGGGTCCAGATGCCTGCCCTGCTACGTCCTAATTGTGCCAACAGGAGTCCTCTTGGTACCCGTTTGCTTTCCCTGTGTCAGGTATGGAAATGCATCTGGTGTTGTAATAACTCATCGTCAGAGCTAACACATGTAGTAAGTGCTGCAAAGAGCTGACCTGTAGTAATCTCCTTGTTTAGTACATTAAAGGGTGTCACACCCTTATTTCACCTTATTTCATTTGTTGGCTTCAGTTTTCATGCCTCTCCTAGTGCCAGCATGTTTCTGAATTCCACGGGATTATGGGATTTAAAGATCTATATTTTTGATACTATGTGGATTCTAAACATGGATCAATGGCTTGTAGCAGTCAGCCAAACAAAGTCCTTTGCTCTGATGACTGCGCACAGGATATTATTTTTACTAAAAAAAAAAAAATACTGCTGTAAAATATTCACCAAGACTTGTAAATATGGACATGCATATTTACAAGTTTATGTGGAAGTTAAAGGAATTTCTTTATGGAGTACTTTGTCTATTCTTCAATTCTTTTTCTTTATGCATTGACCTGAGCATTTACTCACAAGAGAGGATGCATTTCTTCTTAAAGTCTAAACAGCTGCTGAGTCCCCGTGTTTTGCATACCACAGATACAATAGTCACAAGGAGTCCTAGAGTTTATGTTTGCCTGGTTTGACCTGCATAATTTCTCTTGCACACTTGCATGCTGCAAAGGGTTCTGAATTATTCTGCATGTTGACTTGATGAGCAATGGAAGGGGATCCCTGGGGAGCAAAGACCACACCATTATAGCCTCTAGGAGACATATAGGACACCACAGGAGATCTGGTCCTGGCAGCTCTGCGGCCTGAAGGCCTCTCGGGCTCAGCTGTGAGAGACACCAGCCACAGAGGTTCAGGTCCAGCCGAGGTCTCAGTGGACAGGTAATAGCCACTCTCAGGGCAAGCAGCAAGCAGAGGCGGTGCCACCGTGGGCTGGAAGAGTTGCCTTGAGATGCTCAAGGTGCCATGGGAACAACAGCCTAGAAGATGCCACAAGATAAATGACAGAACCTAGTTCTGGTGTGTTTTAGGGAGTCCGGGGGTATTTCAAATTGAATTCTATCAGGCATTCCCATTTTGGGTCCACTTCAAATAGAGTGTTAGATTTGGCACTGGATGTGGATCTAGGACTGAACATACTCTCTATGTACTCTATACTAAAACAGTGCAGAAATTTCTAAAAAATAACTCCAGGCTCACTTCAGACAATAAGAAAAATGTTCACTGTGTGCAGACATTACATGCCACAGAGGTGTCTAACAGTCCAAGAGTCATGACTGTCTTCCGAGTAACTCCTCAACCATACCAAGGATCCAGTTGGGTCAGAGAGCCTTGCATTCAGTAGTTGAGCACCAGATAATATTTGGGCAGGAATTATAAAGCTATCCAAAATATATTCTAAAAGAACTTTCCTTGATTATCTCATGGAGAAGCCAGTGAAGGAAGTGACCCGCTGGGGTGGACTGGGAGATTCCAAAGTGCCTCAGTGTCATAGGTGGGTGGTCACCAGATCCAGGGTAGACATGGACCTTAGTGAACCTAGTTCTGAGTCCTAACCCTCAGCCTCAATCTTCCTCTGGGCACTCCAAAGATACACATGCCTTTTAAATGATCAGTGTCAATGTTTCTCAAACTGTGGTCACAACTCTTTGATAAACTCCTATCTCCCCCCAAAAAATTTATCTTAGATTTTATGACAGTAGCAACAATACAGTTCTGAAAGAGCAGTGGAAATAATGTTATGGTTGGGGTTTGAAGTGGAAATTTCTGGTTTCTTTAACAACTCAGTTGTGTCCTATGATGGTTTTCTGGAAGTCTTACAAGAAGGCATGTGATGTTTTGCTGAAAACAGTCCCTTGAGAGAGTATGGGATATTTAGAAAGAATATAGATAGAACCCCACAGAGAGTGAGAGGACACGCTTACATAGCTATGCCATGTAACACTTCTCTGGCTCTCACTGGTACTCACATTGCAGAAAGAACTGTGCTAAAGAACTTCTTGTCATATTCCAACTGATTCTGGCCTCTTGTACTGATGATTCTGGAGAGCCTTGCTGTTTCTGCTGCCTTATGCTGTTGCTACTGATTCATATTTGGTGTTTGCTATAGAACTGGACTCCTGGTATCCTGACAGTGAAGAGTAGACTCACCCCCAAAGAACTACTTCTATACAGGTCCACAACCCCCCTCTCCTATTAACCTTCTTTCTCCCCTACCCCTGGTCGGTGGGTTAGAAGGGAGGTTGAAATGTTTAAGAACCCTAAATAAAGTAGGTTTTGAAAAATCTAAGCCTACAGGGGTTACCACTATATGAGGAATTGTATTATGGGGGTCACACTGCTAGGAAGGTTTAGAACACTGCTCTATGTGGAGAGGATGTGCCTCATGGTTTTGAAATTTGACTTAAATTATTGAAGAAAAGAAGCACACACCACTGAAAAGATATGTTATTGGGAATATCCCTTTACCATACCTGAGGGATCAGGCTCAAAGTTCTTGAGGAAGTCTGTTAATTGCTGTCTTAGTTACTTTCCCACAGCTGTAATAAAAGCCATGCCCAAGTGGCTTAGTCAGGGTTTCCATTACTGCACAAACATCATGACCAAGAAGCAAGTTGGGAAGGAAAGGGTTTATTGAGCTTACACTTCCACGTTGCAGTTAATCACCAAAGGAAGTCATGACTGGAACTCAAGCAGGTCAGGAAGCAGGAGCTGATGCAGAGGCCATGGAGGGATGTTTCTTACTGGCTTGCTTCCCCTGGCTTGCTCAGTCTGCTCTCTTATAGAACCCAAGAATACCAGCCCAAAGGTGGTACCACCCACAAGGGGCCCTCCCCACTTGATCACTAATTGAGAAAATGCCCCACAGCTGGATCTCATGGAGGCACTTCCCCAACTAAAGCTTTCTCTGTGATAACTCCAGCCTGTGTCAAGTTGACACACAAAACTAGCCAGTACAATTGACCCCTTGTCAACTTGACACACAAACACATCACTATTAAGCCTCAACCCTTTCTTATTCATCCCCAAGATCTAAATTACTTTAAAAGTCCCACAGTCTTTACATATTAAAAGTTCAATCACCTTAAAATGTCCAATATCTTTCAAATTCAAAGTCTTTAAAAAATTCAAAGTCTCTCAACTGTGGGCTCCACTAAAATACTTTCTTCCTTCAAGAGGGAAACACATCAGGGCACAGTCATAACCAAAAGCAAAACTCAAACTCCAATGGTTCAATGTCTGGGATCCAACTCATGATCTTCTGGGATCCTCCAAGAGCTTGGGTCACTTCTTCAGCTCTGCCCTTTGTAGCACACAGCTTGTCTTCTAGGCTCCAGCTGCCTGTACTCCACTGCTGCTGCTGTTCTTGGTGGTCATCGCATGGTACTGGCATCTCCAAAATGCTGCTATCTTCCACTGTAATTAGGCTTCACAAATAGCCTCTCATAGGCTCTCATCAGGGTGACAAGCCTCTGCTCCTATGCACGACTCCTTCAAGTCCTGGGCCATCAATTGCAACTGAGGCTGCACCTTCACCAATGGCCTTTCATGGCCTCTCACTGTGCCAAGAGCCTCAGCTGCTCTTCATGACCCCTTCATGCCTTCAAAACCAGTACCATCTGGGTGACTCTTACACAGTACCAAGTCCAGCCACAGCACAAAATACAGCTGTGGCTATCTCTGGAACACAGCCTCTGTGCTCTCAGAAAACACTTCCAAGAAGATTTCATCTCAGTGATGCTGGTCTCTTCTTAATCACCGCTAATTTCTTAGCTCCAACTAACCAGCATCAATAGTCCCAGTAACACAAAGGTTTGTTTTAGTGGTTCTGGTATCTTGTTACTCACAGCTGATTCTTCAGGCCCAGCTAACCAAAACCACAGAATCTTCACAATCAAAACATGGCCACTGTAAGAGTCTTTAATCTTCCCTCTGAAATTTCACAAGCCAGGCCTCCATCTTTTGCACTGTTCTTAACATTGTCTTCCAAGCTCCTACAGAACTTTCCACCAAGCTCTTAATATTCTAATGGCTTTTCTAGCTCAAAGTTCCAAAGTCCTTCCACAGTCCTCCCCAAAACATGGTCAGGTTGTCACAGGAATACCCCCACTACGCTGGTACCAATTTGTCTTAGTCAGGATTTCTATTCCTGCACAAACATCATGACCAAGAAGCAAGTTAGGGAGGAAAGGGTTTATTGAGCTTACACTTCCACGTTGCAGTTCATCATTAAAGGAAGTCGGGACTGGAATTCAAGCAGGTTAGGAAGCAGGAGCTGATGCAGAGGCCATGGAGGGATGTTTCTTACTGGCTTGCTTCCCCTGGCTTGCTCAGCTTGCTTTCTTATAGAACCCAAGAGCACCAGCCCAAAGGTAGTACCACCCACAAGGGGCCCTCACCACTTGATCACTAATTGAGAAAATGCCCCACAGATGGATCTCATGGAGGCACTTCCCCAACTCAAGCTCCTTTCTCTGTGATAACTCCAGCCTGTGTCAAGTTGACACACAAAACTAGCCAGTACACCATGGTTACTTACAAAATTAAGTGTTTCAGTTGGGGTTCATGGTACTAGAGGGTTGGTGTGCATGGCCACCTATGCAGGAGCATAGCAGCAGGCAGGCAGGAATGGTGCTAGAGCTGTGGTTGAGAGCTTACATCTTCATACAAAAGAAAGAGGCAGAGAGCTAACTGGGAATGGTGTAGGCTTTTGAAACCTCAAAGCCTACCCTCAGTGACACACTTCCAACATGGTCACACCTCTTAATCCTTCCCAGAACAGTTCCACCATCAGGGAACCAATAATTCAAGTATGTGAAGCTGCGGGAGCTTCTTTCATTCAAAGCCCCACAGTAGGGCACCACAGGGAGGTTCCTCCTTGAGTGACTTGTCTCATTGTTGCTGTTGCAGTTGCTGTCTGGAAGGTCACAGTGAGGCCAGGCAAAGGTTCTCAGCAAGGCATCTTTGAATCTGTAACTGTAGAACTGACTGGACAGGTATTCCAATTCCCACTCTTAATAAACATTAATATGGATGATAAAAAATCAGGGTGATTACCCCTTGTCAGAGGTTCTGCCTTTCGAAGTCTTTCATTTTAAACATCCAAAAGTCAGGACCTAGGGATCCTTCTTGAACACTGCCTAGAAAGTAGCATGTGCAAGTTCACTGTTTACATGAGAACAGACTCTATCACTGTTTGCTTATTTCAAAGAAAAAGGCAAGTACTGGCTACATTGTATCATTAGGACAGTTTCATTGTGTTTATCTATAATAGACCATGCTACAACCTAGTGCTACACCTGCATACAGGAGAAACCTTCCCTGAAAACTTATAAGGGAGCACATTCATTGAATGTAAGGATGGAGACTGAATCCACTTTGTCTCAAGGAAGCGGAGGGAGTGTGGTGTATTTGTTTGTGTATGAAATGTCTACCACACACTCATATATTTGTACACTTGGATCCCTGTGAACCTGTTTTAAGAAGCTATGGAACCTTTGGGACATGAGACCTAAGTGACAGAAGCAGGTAGGCCTTGAAAGTAATGATTGTTTGTAGGCATTTTTTGTACATTTTTACAACCTACTTTTAATAAGGGTTCTACCTCTCCTCTAGTCCACCACCCAGCAGAGGTAGTAGAAGAGAAAAATCATTAGGACATGGGGGAAGTGAACCCGTTTAGCAATAGTTCTCTCAGAATGAGTTCAATCTTCTTTCTTAGCAGTTCAATCCCATAGCAAACACCAAATACGATTCAACAGCTTCAGTCCAGTCCTGTAGGCAGGCAGACACCATTCATGAACCAGCAGTTGTAGTTCAATCCTGAAGAAACTGCCAGGCTCACCAACAAGGTAAGGCTGCAGAAGCAGTAAGCTGCTGCAGGAACCTCACAAGCATTCTTTGTAGAGTTTCTCTCATTAGCGGCATTTACCACAAGTTGAGCTCAACAACACTATGTAAGGAGAACCAATACATGTGTGTCTTTAGTGAAGAATAGCTAGGTGGAGCAAACCAAACCAAGACTCAGTGCTCTCTCCCACAGTCTGTGGTGTCATATTTATACTCCATCAAGCATCCTTCCACTGTGTCTGTGTCAGGAAAATATTCTTTCTTCTGTCTCCTTTAGCAAGACATCCTTCCACCTATGTGCCCCAGCAAAACATCATTTGACATAATTGACTTTTTAAAGAAATCAGAAATTTCTGCTTCATTTCTTCTAATTTCACACTTCATTCTCTATAGACTCCTGCATCCACAGATCCACTCCACCATGCCTTCTTTGATATGAATGGAAACCTCTCTGTGCCAGGACGAATCTTTCCTCCCTTAAGTTGCTTCTGTCAGGTACCTTTTTGCAGTGGAAAAATATATAATGCAAGGTAGAGAAACAGCCTTGCTGATATGGAGACCCAAGATGCTTGTCCATTATCCCCATAGGTCTTCCTCCCATATCCACCCAGCCAGAGTAATGAGTCCATTTACACACCCGAGCCTACTTACTGCCTCTTCAGGTGTTTTCTCCTTTATCTTCCTCTTTATAAATAGTTGTAGCAGCCTATCTATCCCACAGTAAAATATGTGGAGATGAGACAGATGGGCATAATATTGAAATGTATAAGCTATGGAACTTGCATGATCTTCCTTTGTAGAAGATTTGTATTACTTTTATTTGTTAATTGGGTGGGGAGAGGAAGATCCCTTACCACAGTGGCTGTGTTGGCATGTTGGAGTCAGAAACAATTTCCTTCCACGATGTGGGTCCTGGGTGGGGGTGGAGCTATCCAACATTTATCCTGTGTTGAGGTTAAGAAAAATAATCCAATTTCCTGGCTCTGTGCCCAGGAAAATCATCTGTGTCTGTGAAGATGAGGTAAGGAATCAGCCCAGCAGGAGTGTAAAGATGTGAACAGTCACCCAACCTTGAGTCATCTAAAAAGGAACCAGCCATGTCTCCAGTGTCTTCTCTATTAGTCACTCCTCAGAGTGAAGGGATAGATCTATCAAGGGTTCCCAGGTTTAGCCTCTATTTAATGACTCAGGGTGTTAAGCCTGTCGAAGCCAGTGGACTGGACGATCCAGAGGGCTTGGTTTGTAAGGTGCCTGCTTCTGGGAAATGTAAGGATGAGTTCAGATCTCCAGCACCCACACAAAAGCCAGGCACAGTGGTGACCCCAGAACTGGGGAAGGCTGTAAATATGAGGAACTCTGGAACTCATTGAGCACACAGTCCAGCTGAGCCCGTAAGCTCCAGGTTCAGTGAGGGATCCTGTCATAAAAACGAGGGGAGGGGACTGGTAAAGGCTGGGGGGCTGCCTCGGTGATGTACCTGATGGCCTGAGTGTGACTTGAAAGAGTATGAAGGCTCTCTCTTGTGCTCTCTCTTGTCTTTGTCTCTTGTCCTCTTCCCTCTCCCTCTCTCTTATCTTTCTTTCTCTATTCTCTCCCCCTCTTTCCACGTGGTCATGGCAGGCTTTTATCTATCTCCCCTCTTACTTTATTTCTCTACAATAAAGCTTTAAAATAAAAAAAAGAAAGAGTATGAAGGAAGGAACCACTCCAGCAATTTGTGCTCTAACTTCCACATGCACACTGTGGCAAATGTGTACACATATGTGCAAACACACACACACACACACAATCATTTCTGAGATTGTTGGGGAGCCGTCATGGGAGATATCCAAAGCTGACCTCTGGCCCCTATTAGCATCCCACTGAATCCCAATATTGAAGACATACGTACATCCCTTCCTGGATTATGAAAGTACCAAAATTGGTCCTTCTCCTCTGGTCTGTCCCACAGCCAATTTAGGCTTCAAAGTGTTGCTGGGGGGACTCTTGTCACCCCTGGTGGGAAATGTCAGTGATTTCCCATAACCTACAAAATAAAGGCCAAAAGTCTGCACACTGCATTATCTGTCTACCTGCTACCACTCCAAGCATTAGCTGAATATCTACTGTGAAGAAAGCATTACATGCAATCCAGATATACATATACAGATAGTAAGACTATTATGATACTAGAATTAAACAACAGGATAGGAGGGAGAGGGAGAGGGAGAGAGAAGAGAAGAGAGAATTTCTTACACACGTGTCCTGTGTCTGCCGTGTTCTATAGTCCCTTTATTATGTAAAGGTTAACTCCTCCCTCTTCTGGAACTTATGTAAATGAGGCTGGCCTCGAACTTTCATTAACTCTACTGCCTCAGCTATCTAAATGCTGGGACTATAGGTGTGCAACTGAATTTCATCACACTGTACTTTGCAAATGCATCGAGCAAAGTTCTGATGACAAAACCCCATTAAAGGGAATCTGCCTCTTTTCCCTCTATGGGTCTCTTGAGCTGGGAACCATGGTGACTATGCCCAGGCCTGAAGAACTATAACCTCTTAAATAAGTTGTACTTTACAGAGCTTTGCCTGAGTCAGAAGAACCCCAGTGGTTTCAGGGCTGCAACTCTGCTGGAGGAATGCTTTCTAGACTTCCCAAACACTCCTCTTGACTTACAGCATTTTCCCAGTCTGTGTTTTAAATATAATCACAGATATAACTCATCTTAATGGGGCATGTTATGCAATAAGCAAGTTCTACTAGGTGCCAGAGCAAATCAGAAGGCTCGTCTGCTATGGTCTGTGTTCCCACAGAACCTGCTGAAGTTATTTAGCCTGCCTCTCTTACTCAACACCCCGCCAGTTACAAAGCATTTAAAATAATCAATTAGCTAATCCCTGCAACACCTCAAAGAGTTTAGCAAATGGTCTCATAACATTTTAGAAATATATTTTAGAAAGACAAAAAAAAACCCGGGGTGGGGGGGGGGGGGAGAGTGAGCCTGAAAGTAGTTGGATTAGCCAATGATGCTCTGAGCACCTGAGCAGTTCAGCAGCCAAACTGAGTTAAAAGATTCCCCCTCCACCAGGGGCCTCCTGCTTCTACCACCCACAGTCTAAAAAAGACTGAACTGAAAATTCCAGACTTAATGTTAGATTTCCAGAGCAACTGTGACCAGCCTCCAACAGAAATAAAATACCATCTAGTTAATGAAAATTTTGAGAATTACAAGGGGAAACTCCCCAAAAATGGAAAGGCTCAGGAGGTAGCATCACAAGAGGCAGAAGAACTGAAAATGGAGATGTGGTAACTGATCAGGACTTACAAGTGGGTAAGGTATTCAGGGCAAATGGAAAACTACATTCAGGGCGTTTGCTCCTATTGCAACAATCCTGCAGTATTGGGTAACGGAGCAGGTGGTATCATCCCGTTCTAAATCTGAAGAAGCTGAAGCTAGGCTTGGCTCAATGATCTCTACTCCCACTTAGCAAGTGACAGCCATGTATCCAAACCTAGGTCCGTGCTCTTCCAAGTGGATGATGATCACCACTAGGCCTGTCCTGGAACCCGAGATCTCGTGCAGTCAGGTTTATCTGCGGCAGCCCTGGACGAACCTGCTAGCCAATGCGACCTGAGTGTTTCTCCACCGTGATACAGTCGAGAGCTGAAGCCCATGGTGTTGGGAGGGTGGAGAATTAGACTTAGAAAGCAACATCTCCCACCTCCACCCTGGCCACTCCTCCCACTGATGGCACACAAGGCATTCCTCTGCCACATTTTTGGCTGGAACCATGTGTACCCCTTGGTTGATGGTTTAGTCCCTGGGAGTCCTGGGGTGTCTGGGTGGCTGAAATCATTGTTCTTCCCATGGGGCTGTAAACCCCTTCAGCTCCTCCGTACCACCCTCTAACTCCTCCATTGGGAACTCTACACCCAGACCAATGGTTGGCTGCTAGCATCTGCCCCTGTATTTGTAAGGCTCTGGCAGGGCCCCTCCGGAGACAACCATGGCATGCTCCTTTTGGTATGCACTTTGTCATCCATAATAGTGTCAGGGTTTGGTGACTGTTTATAGGATGAATCCCCAGGTGGGGCAGTCTCTGGGTGGCCTTTACTTCAGTCTCTGCTCCACCCTTTGTCTCCTTTATTGCTCCTGTGAGTATTTTGTTCCCTTTCTCAGAGGAACCAAAGCACTCCCACTTCAGTCCTCCTTCTTCTTGAGATTCCTGTGGTCTCTGAATTGTAACTTGTTTCTTTTGAGCTTTTGGGCTAACATCCACTTATCAGTGAGTGCATACCATGTGTGCTCTTTTGTGATTGGGTTACCTGGCTCAGGGTCGGGTGGAGGGGCATATACTTGGAGGCAGGGGGTGGGAGGAGGGGTTGGGGGTTTTCGGGGAGGAGGGAAACCAGGAAAGGTTTTAGCATTTGGAATGTGAATGAAGATAATATTCAATAAGAAAGAAAGAAAGAAAGAAAGAAAGAAAGAAAGAAAGAAAGAAAGAAAGAAAGAAAGAAAGAAAGAAAGAAAGAAACGTCTCATGATTCCTAGTGACTAGCAGGCGTCTAACCTGGCCCTCTTTAGAAAGGACCAAAATGACAAGAACTATAAGAGAGAAAAACATGTAAAATATATCAAAATATGAACAAATAAAGAACTGCCTCCAGTCGAGCTTCAGCCACGGGATGGACCCAGCCCTCGACTTTAGTCGGTGGCTACTGCACACTGAACAACCGGCAGCAGCTGTCAGTTCTTTCCATTTTCACTGTGCCGAACCTCTGTGTGAAGAGGAGCAATTGTCTCATTAAAGAACAAATGGACATTGAACGGAATGCCCGTTATGAAGCAATACTTAAATTAAGATGAAGTATAGACATCAGCACCAGCCCCATTATTCCCCTGAAACAACTCCCAGGATTCCATCTCTGTCGCCTTGAACAAATTGTGTCGCCTGCTGAGAGAGCACAGTCCATTTAAAGTGAAGACGTGATGATGAACTACACTCATCACGGTGAGGGGCGGGGGGCAAGATTTTTTCCCTTGCTTGTTGTTGTTGTTGATCAATGATTGCATAAAATCTCAGAAAAAGTAACTGAATCCCACAGATTTCCCTCAGCTGAAGAATGTCTGACCACCAGATGGCTCTTGACCCTCTCAGCATACGCATCCACTCGTGGCTGTAGAAACAGCGGAGTTGAAGAGCCCATAGCCAAGTCCATTGGCTGACGGGGAGCTTCACCTCCCAGGGGGCTGTAGGCTTGGCCCAAGGTGGCACCTGCTGGTTTACAGGTTTACAGAGACCGTCTCAGCTAACCAGAGCTACAGGAAGGGGAAGCTCTCTAGGCCAGATGCTCCTCTCTACAGGGCAGTGACAGCGGTGGGCCAAAGAACTAAAGAAGAATCCATTCCATGATGGTAGCAGAAGTCGGCCATTGCTTTTCTCTTCCAGCAGAGTTTCAAATCTTTTAGACAAAAACTTAGAGCATTTAGCAAATGACATGCTCCCATGGATAACCCAGATTCAGGGATTTAAGGGCAGTACAAATTGAGATTTTTTTTTTAAAGATTTATTTATTTATTTTATATGAGTACACTGTTGCTGTCTTCAGACACACCAGAAGAGGCCACCGAATCTCATTACAGATGGTTGTGGGTGACCATGTGGTTGCTGGGAAATGAACTCAGGATCTCTGGAAGTTCAGTCAGTGCTCTTAACTGCTGAGCCAACTCTCCAGCCCAAGATTTGTTTTTAAAGAGGATTCAAGCGTGAGTGGGAAGGGGTTTCAGGAAGTGGGGGGGGGGTCTGGGAGCAGTTAAGGAGAGGAATAGAGAATGAATATGACCAAAATACATCATATAAAATTCTCTAAGAGTTAATAAAAAATAAATTAGAAGAAAGTAAGCCTGGGTGGGAGAGAAAATTGTGATTAAGAGATGGGGGACAAGCTGGAGGGGGGGACATATCTGTGAAGACACTATTACAAAACTCAATACTTTGATGCTTACCTCTAATATTCTTTTAAACTGCAGAGAGAGGGGGGGAAGAGAAGAGAAGAGAAGAGGGGAAGGGCAAGGCAGGGGAGGAGAGGGGGGAGGGGAGGGAAGGGAAGGGAAGGAAAGGAAGGAAACAAAGAGAACATTTCAAATTACCCTCTTCATACATTCCAACAGTCAAAATACTAGGCTGTTTTGAAATGTCTGCCAATGAAATTAGTCCAAAACTCTTCAATTTAGCCTCAGACAGATTATTAGGACAAGGGGAAAAGAAAGAACCAGCTACATTCTTTGTTAAAATATCTCAAAAAAAAAAATAAGTCTTTAGCCCAGATGGTAATAGTCACCTCTAAACCTGGACTCCACTCCATGATTCACACTGGTCTAAGCTCTCCTAGGATGGCCTACTACAGAAATACCCCAGCCCCTTCTATTAACTTCTGTCTTAGTTACTGTTATAGTGCAATAAAGAGGCCTCATGACCAAGGCAACTCATAAAATAAAGCATTTACTTGAGAGCTTGGTGAGTGTTTTAGAAGGTTAGTCCATGATCATCACAGCAAGAGGCAGACAGACATGGCACACTGGAGCAGTAGCTGAGAGATTTACATCCTGATCTGTAGGCAGAGAGAGACACTGGGCCGACATGAGCTTTTGAAACTTCAAAGCCCACCCCCAGTGACACACCTCCTCCAGGGAGGCCATACCTCCTAATCCTTCTCAAATAGATCCACTAACAGGGGACCAAACATTCAAATTTATGAGCCTATGGGTCCGTTCTCATTCAAACCACCACAGTTATCTAAACACAGCATTCATAATGAAAGCACTGGTTGGCATGCCATCGTAGATAGGGTCTGGGCTACCTTTAGATGAAGAGCTATAGGCAATGAACAGTGCAGAGACAGGAGGAATCCATTTTCTTCAAGAATGAGCCCCCTGAATAAGTTATCTTATGATCTGCAAGTGTCAGCCCTAAATACACGTACACATACAAGGAACATTATTTGGACTCATTAGCGTGTGTGTGTGTGTGTGTGTGTGTGTGTGTGTGTGTGTGTGTGTAAAACAATAATTATAGAAGAGGTCATGCATTTGAAAGGTAGATAGGAGAGAATGGGAGGATTTGAAGGAAGAAGAAAACAGAATGTAAATGATATAAATCTAGTACTTATGCAGGAACGTCTCAAAAATAAACCTTCATGAGTTGAAGAAGTAAAACAAAAGTAGTTTTATTTAAAACAGATTCATACAATATATCCTGATTATCATTTCCCCTCTCTCTACTCCTCCCAGTCCTTAGCCACCTTCCCTCCCCTCCAGATTCACTCCTTCCTTAGAAAAGAATGGGCCAGCCAGGCAGTGGTAACACACACCTTTAATCCCAGAACTTGGGAGGCAGAGGCAGGAGGCAGATTTCTGAGTTTGAGGCCAGCCTGGTCTATAGAGTGAGTTTGAGGACAGCCAGGGCTATACAGAGAAACCGTGGAGAGAGAGAGAGAGAGAGAGAGAGAGAGAGAGAGAGAGAGAGAGAGAGAGAGAGAGAGAGAGAGAGAGAAAGGAAGGAAGGAAGAAGGAGGAGGAGGAGGAGGAAGAAGAAGAAGAAGAAGAAGAAGAAGAAGAAGAAGAAGAAGAAGAAGAAGAAGAAGAAGAAGAAGAAGAAGAAGAAGAATTACAACTATATTTAAATAACAGTGTTTTCTTGTGATAACAACCAAACATGACAAAATAAAGTGCAATCAGGCAGAGCAAAGCCCTCACATGGAAGCCGGGCACAGTGAGCCAACAGAAGGAAGAGAGACCCAAGAGCAGGCACAAGCCTCAGGCCCACTCCTTCTCCCAGTCAGGAGACCCACAACAGTTCTAGGCTAAAAGCTACAACACATACACAGAGGACCTGGCTGAGAGCACACCCACACAACTCACTGAACATGGAGAAACCCAGCTGGTGGCTACACAGGGCCTTCACCGCTGCCTTCTCATGTCAGGCACGTGTCTCTGGTGCTTCTACCAAGGGAGAAGCATGAACACCAGCTTGGCTGTAAAACCCTTGTCCTACAACCTGCCTGGCCTGGGAAGGAAGCTGAAGCTGGGAGGCTCAGGGCTTGTGGGAGCAGCCAACCAACGTCTGATCTGACTTGGGGCCCACTCCACAAGACGGAACCAAGGCCTGATACTGCTTGGTTAACCAAGAACCACAGACAAAATAGTTCAAAAACCTAGGGTAAAATCAAACACTCCTGGTCTTTAAGAATCAATCATAGCATTCTGCCATCCTCTAGATCAGTGCCTGATTCAGCCATCGACAGAGAAGCCTCCTCGGGCAGCAGATGGCAACAGATGCAGAGACCCACAGCACACATTAGGCTGAGAGAGGGGGGGGGGAGAGTAGACGGGAGGTCTCCATCAAATCCCTCCCCTCAGAGACCAGGAGGGAGAAAGAGTGTAAGAGCCAGAGTGGGTGGAGGGAGGACGCAGGGGAGCACAGCCCTCTGAATCACCATGAGCAAAGGTCGTATGACCTCACTGAGACTCAAGCAGCAAGCACAGGGTCTCTAAGGCTCCGACCAGGTCCTCTGAATGCATAGAAGTGTCACAATGAGCCCAAAAAACGCATCCATAGGCTCTTGCTGATGAAAGGTGTATACTCCAGAGGTCATGCCTCGGTCAAGATGGTTCTCACATCCCTTACATTCATGTGAACGCAGTAGAATTTACGGAAGCCTATATGCTTTAAGAGTGAGGCTTTGTGTCAATATGCCTTTCCCTACCACTAACAGAAACACAAGCAGAGCAAAATGAGGCACAAGAGGTAAACTCACACTACAGCACAGAGGGGACACACTCCCTTGCTATCAGTTCTTGTACATGTCACTGACATTATTTTTATTCATTCATGTATATATTTGACAATAAAAACTATGCACTTATCAAGTAAAACATATATATGCATATACATGAACATATATACATATATATGTCCATTACAATATGGGTAAATCTAGAAAATTGCCATTTGTAATTATCATTTTTTCAGGTCTTGAAATATTACATAAAGTGGCCATTGGTGATCACAAACCTTACAGCATTCTAAAAGATACAATGTAAAGGGTAGCACATGATTATCAGCCCCTTTCTTCTACTTAATACAAAATTGCTATTCCCAGCCAGTATTGTCTCCTCTCAGTGTATGCTGTTCTGTTTTCTACTGAGAGGCCAAATCTTTTAAGTTCAAACTCCATTTCTGCGAACCAGAACTAAGTTTAAACTCAGGTAAACTAACAGGCTGGTACCTAGCATTAGTGTCCAATTGCCAGCCCCCCACACCAAAAAAAAAACAAAAAAAACAAAAACCTGAGCCTAGCTTCAGTGTCTAGGCTATTCCCCAGCAAGACCAGCATTTCTAGGATACACTCTCAACAAGACCATTGTCTCCAGGTTATTGCCCCCAACAATCCTGCACCCCGGGTTACAAGCCCACCCCCTGCCTAACAGCCACCAATGCAGAGGGGAGCAGAAGTTAAGTTTATGATATGACTCCCAGCACCAGCCCATTATGTTAAAGGTCACAATAGCTTTCCAATTAGATGCTTGCACACATACTCCCTGCTTGCTGCTTACTATAAAGCATTGCCATGATAGACATTAGGGGCTCCCCCCACCACCAAAATCTTCCTGTGTGGTGCCAGTACGTTGGTGGGGGGCAGGCTAGCTCGAATATAATAAAGACCCCACTGTGAGCTGCATCAAATTGGCTCCTGGCTATCACTAATATTTTCCTGGCACTATACTATATTGTACTAGATGATTTACCTTAAGTGACCAAGTCTACTTCGTGGTAGTTTTCACGTGCTAGCTCACCTGTAGTGATCTAATGATAAATACCTACCCTTAAAGCTTCTATATCTCATTTTCAAAAGTTATCTTCTGGGATTTTGGAAATTATTTCCACTTAAACCATTTTTAACTTTTATAAAACCCACCATTTTAAGCAACAGAAGGGGTTTTGGCTGATACTTTACCTCAAATATCTCCAAGAATTATTTTTAGTCTAACCTATTTACGATTCAGACAGTATGTCCATTTTTCAGAGAGGATCCAGCTAATTGCATTTCTAAACTCTATTCCAAACAACGAGGAAAAAGACATTACAATTCACCGGGCAATAACACTGACAACTGCTGGGGCTCCTGCGATATTAATGCCAAAGATGAAACAACCAATCATACAGAGCCAGCCGAGGGCCGCTTTGCATAATGAAACGACACTGCTGCATTAGAAAGAAATACGCAACCCTGACCCAGATTTGTACAGTCGGGTAGCTGCCCTAGATGTCTGTCAAGATTGTGCATCCGAGTGTATTCTTAATCAGCGAGCAATCAAAACAAATATCTCACTTCACTTCATAAAGCCATGTGGCATGATTGCATCTGACACATCTAGGGGAAGGCAATCTCTTACAGTTCACCTCTTCCTGTTTCTAAATGGGGGCTGGGTTGCCTGGAGCCAGACTCTCCACTCTGTCACACAGTAGACTGAGCAAGTCAGAGGATCTGGGGAAGCCGTGATTTCTTACTAGGAATAAGGATTACAATAACAGTGGCCCTTTCAAAGTCAATGAGGATCTCCCAAATCAGACGCCGTGGAAAATCAAGGTGAGATTCTTCTCAAAAGAAACAAATGAATCAGTGTTGTTATTTCAACCTCTCTGGCAATTTCAGAAAAAAAAAAGTGTGGGGGAGAAAAACATGTCAGTTACTTCAGTTTGGAAATGGTTGAATAATTTTTCACCCATTTTACTGTAGTACATTGAATGGTACGAACTCTCAGTGTGCCCAGGGTTCTCATTCCACTGCGTCCTGAGCTGGGCAACTCTCATAAACTACCGATTTATCTGGGCCTCCATTTTCTCAAACAAACAAAAAAAAAATGCTGATAATACCCAAGATTACTTCACAGGGTCAATGAAGGGATTAAATACAAGTAAAGCTTTGTAAGAATCATTTAAACATGCTAACCATTCAACAAAGAGCACTATTAATAATTAAATAATCCAATTAAGTCTGTCTGTTTATGTCTAACAACTGACTGGATGTATATCCTTGGCAAAGTCAGGTTCAGAGTAAGATAATAAGTAAGCAAATTTTACAATTAGTTTCTTAGGAGTGGGTTTGGTGGGAGAAAGAGAAGAGAAAAATAAAAAGCTTTCTCTATTTGTATGTTAAATGTTTCATTGCAATCAGCACACATTCCTTATGGAATTTGATATATCCAGTAAATAGGAAAACTGCTCAGTGGGGTCTAAGCCTGTGGCTGCTGAAAGCCAGAGCTACCTAGCTTTGGACGTGGCTATAGAAACCAGAACAGGAACTGGGAAGGAAGACAGGCTGTTGCTAGGCCAGGCCTGACACGAAACCTCCTTCCCACCTGCTCTGTGCCTCAAGCCTGCCAGCTCCCAGAGAACAGACTGTGTGACTGACTGTGTGGCTAACTTCGGCTGTGTTGATGACCACAGACGATTCATTAGTGGCTAATTCTGTCCCCAAGGGCGTGTGATCCTGTACATCAGTGAGGATCCTGAGATTGCATGGCAGAGGCTTACGCAATAGAGAGGTCCTTTCCCTTTACCCCTTCACGCTACATCCGGTGCAGATCAACACAGCTCCGTGTTGGCCCCGTGGAAGAGCCAGGTGGAAGGGCCCCAGCCTCCTTCTGGAACGGAGCTGAGCCCGTGGCAGAGAGAAAAACAGAGAGCTACATGTTAGCTGGTTTTGTCCGGATGGGGCTCGTCTCTTCTGCTCACATCTGTTTGCCAGAGAAAGGCGTGCGAGCATCTCCGGGCTCACTGGGAATATGCTGCCTTGCAGAATGAAGGCAGTGGGAAGGAAGACAAGCCGAGCGGCCACGCTGTGCTCCTCCAGCGCCCGGCACTCTTCACACAGCTTCTTCCACGATGGCCCATAATCCACGACTGAAGCCCTCGAGCTAGATGCAGTTCACGATTCTGCAGTCCATCACTGCACAGTAGGTAATAGTCTAAATGAGATCTGGGTAGCACCTGTATTAAATACTTCTGTAGCAAAATACAAATAGCCGGAAACGAGATAAAACCAGAAATCCCATCTTGGTTTAGGTCTGGTGTTTTCACTAAAGAAATTTGCATTAAAAAAATAAGGATTTTCAGAGTTTTGTGAAACCAGGCTTATAAATACCCTCAAGAATTAGCTAGTGAGGAAATCCACCTTCAAGTCCCTTCTTCCAGCAGAAATGGCATGAAATTCAGAATATAGAGAAAGCACCGTATTTGGTGGATCCATGAGACATTCCTCTACTTACCGTCTACGAAAGTTATATCAAAATTTAAATTCAGCTGCTCAGATGTAAAGTGTCAAAAAGTAGGGAAAGGGAGAGGAATCAAACCAAATTTGAATATGATCAGATCTCTCTACATTGTTACTTTGACTTATAATTACATTAAAGATAATTGTCCCTGTCAATAATCCCCAGGTAACTAAAATTCCAATGTGCATTCAGGAGTTTGCACCATATAAAACGTGATAGGCTAGAGGAATGATCTTGAACAAGTATCAAAAGAAAAAAAACAACAAACAAAACAAAACTGAACGAAAAGTAAGCACATTGCAGTAGCCCCGTTATCGGGCACCCCAAAGCAAGAAAATCAGTTGACAGTTCTTAACCTCAGAAGGACTGTGACAGCCAAAGTTCAAAGAAGTGTGGTTTGTGATCAAAAGACCTGGGTGTTACTGTCCACTCCACCACCATCTCTCCCACATAAGATGCTTAGCGGTCTTACATCCGGATCATAAGATTGCTGAGCCCCGGGTAAGAAAGCCCTTCCATGCTCACAGCTGTGCGCAGATGTTAGCGCTTCGGCTCCTTTCCCACCCATCTTTCCTCCATGTGAGCATATATCCCCTCAGAGAGCCTCAGCTCCCTGCTACCTGCCGGCCTTTATCCTTCACCCAGCCAAGTGTGAACAACCCCGGCAGGGCCTGCAGAGACATCTAAAAGCACCTCCATCCTGAGGGCTGCAGGAAGTCCCGGCCGGATGCAGGACAGAGCTGCTGGGATTTCTGTAAGGTAAGGATGGCAGAACCTCAAAGTCCTCTGGGCCTTGCAGCCAGACAGGAAAACCTAGAAGTGGGAGCCTGTGAGCCACAAGCCTGTGGTCTGGTCATGGGGACCATGGGCAGTGCACCAGAGACCACCAGCTCTTAGAATGAACCGGTGCTCACGTATCCCACATGCCTGGGCAACGTGAAGGTTCCTTAGGATGAATCCAGTGTCTCGTTCCAATATGTCCTGTAAGTACAGCACTGGCACTATTAAATAGAGTGTGGGATACACTTTCGGCGCTATGCTTTATCAGCAGTTACTTGCTAAGGATGGGAGTGGCACAGTGGACGTGTTGCTCCTCTCGTTTACAGAGAGAGGGAATGGATAAAAGCGTGGAAATGTGCATAGATGCTTCTAAGAATGGCACATCGTGGGTGGAAAATGCATGAAAAGGAATCGCGGGACGAATGTTGCTTGGCGCGCTGAGGATTGAGGGATCAGCTGCGCATGCGCTTGGCACTGCCATTTTACTGCAGGCCTGCTCTGCCGCACTGGCAGAAGGAGTGGCTAGCTCAAAGCCCTAGAGCCCTACAGCGCAGCAGCTGAGCCTGGCTGGAGCTCAGACAGAGTCCACAGCCTACAGAAGAGCCAACTTCCCTGTGTAGTTTTGTTCAATATCAATATCACACTAAAACACTCTAAAAACCATCCCAAAAGGGGAAATCATTTGAAATGTAAATAAAAAATATATCAATAAAAATAATAATAATTAAAAAAAGAATCAAGTTGACAATTCCCCGCTTCAGCCACTGCTTCATCTCCCTCCCAGGTAACGTGTTCCCACAGACTGAGGAGCCCTTACCCACCCAGTGTCAGCCTCTTTGGCGCCCACGGTCCTTGTGACATGAACGGGACCAAATTACCGACTTCTGACAGCAAAGCACACCTTCCACTCACCGTCTTATTTAGCGTTTGTAGGATGCGTGTCCCTTCAGTCCACACCACTGTGGTACTAGCTCGTGCTCATAATGCCTGCTCAGAAGGATCAAGGTCAGTGCACCTCAGAAAGTGTGCGCTGCTGGCTTTCAAGCAAACTGTAGAGCTCAAGGGTGTTCCCATCTCTCTGGTATTCCCGTCTTGGAGGCTGGAGTACAGGAATCCGCAACAAAACAAGCACCTAGAATTATTCCTCCTCGGGTCCAAAACCCTACCATGAAAATTGGTGGCTAGTCTGGGATGGCATCCTTGTGTCTGACATTTATTAAACACAGAAAATGAAAAATCAATATAGAATCAAAACCATGGAGTTACCCAGGAGAGTTTGTTCTAGCCCCAGTTGGATTGCCTATGTTGTAAATGCCCTTTATTTATATGATATATAGATATAGATAGATTGTATGTTATATATATCATGTTATATATAACATATAAGTTCACCTTGAACTTCTCAAATCAGTCTTGAAGCTCTAAATATTTTATGCAAATTAAGATTCACAAATGGGGGACTGGAGAGATGGCTCAGCAGTTAAGAGCACTGGTTGCGATTCCCAGCAACCACATGGTGGCTCACGACCATCTGTAATGGGGTCCAACGCCCTCTTTTGGTGTGTCTAAAGATAGCAGCAGTGTACTCACATACATAAAATAGATAAATCTTTAAAAAGAAAGATTCACACATGACAGAATGAAGCCCATACCTTCTGCATGATTGACAAGGACTAGCCTGAGCTAACTAACCCTGACTATTCCCCTGTGGGTTTACACCCCATTCTCTTTAACTTCCTCTTTAATTGAGCAACATATATGTGCCAGATTTATGCACAGAGAAATCTGCCTTGAGTAATTCGAGGCCTGATTTACAGTTGGCTTTAAAGTTAGTGACAACAAACTTAATGTGTGAGCCACTTCCACCGCCTTCCATTCCTCTCCAGAGCCCACGTGTATTTTTGCACCTCTGTGGGTGTTTTCTACCCCTCCCCTCTGTGCCACCACTAATATAAGGTTATCTGGAACATGAAATGGAATCTCTATACAAAATCTAAAGGCTAAAGGCAGACAAATATGACAGTGAAGAAATGAATGGAAACAGAGGACAGGGAGGGTGTGGTATGTGATAGAGGACGCTGGCTTCCTCCCTGCCTCCTCCGAGAGGCATGTGCTGCTACCCCTCCTGTGCATGCCCGCATTGTTCAGTGGCATCTTGTTCCAGCCACAGCCCTGTCTCTCCCTTTCACTTGCCCAGTGACAGGAGGTCCACACCAGTCCTCCCAACCCCATGGATTAGCCCTGTGTGCATCCAAGAGGGGCCACGGAGACTCAGCTCCCAGGGATTCAGAATGCACTCTCAAACACACCTGGCACGCACTTCTCCACGTCCTCAGAGATGGGTCTGCCACAGGAGAGAGAAAGGCACTGGCACCGTCCTGAGGTCCTCCCACCCGTGTCACTGATCAGGTCTGGTCTCATCACCCCATCCCCACGCCAACCTGGGGAATGGATGGTAGGTAGTTCTGTGTCTTCTCTAGATGCCTCAGTGCAGCAGCCTTGTAAGTGTTGACTGGGGTGTGTGATGCAGAGATTAGCAGAATTGGGAAGTAATAGTGGAAGGGGTGAGGCAGACAGACAGCCAGACAGAGAGACAGACAAACCAATGGATGATATCCCGAAAGAAAACTCACCAGTAGTGCCTTGAAGTGTGAGTAGGGTTTCCCCCAACTGTAAGAGGGGACAAGGAAGGAAATGAAGAAGTGTGATCAAGGGTATCAGGGTGGCCTCTGGGACAAGGGTAGACAAGGCCTCCGGATGGCAGTGCAAACTTGGAAAGGGACTGTATGGAGTTGAAGGCCAAGCAGAGGCCAGGATGTAAAGGATGGAGATGGAGTTTGAGTAAGGAGCTGCCAGGATGGTTTAGTGGGATGCTAGGCCAATTTGCATTTGCTTACTTATGACTTTTACTATTGTTTTAGCACCAGAGACGAAGCCCAGGGCTTTGCACACGCCAGACCAGCACTCTATGGCTGAGCTATGCCTCTGCCAGGCTTGCACGTTATGGATCTCCTGGCCAGAGTGGACAGCTGAGGTGTGGTGAGCCAGGCGGGGCTGAAGGCACAGAGAACAGTCACAAGGCTTCTGCCGCCATCGGGCTGGGGTCAGATGCCGCTGCAGTGAGATCAGATGGGGTCGTGAGGAAGGGATCAGAATGAACAGTCATTCAAGGAGGACTCTACAATTGGATGTGTCCAATGAGGAGAAATCAGAGCTACCCCAGGTTTGCAGCTCCTGTGACTCAGGAATCTTCACTGGAGCAAGAGGGGAAATGGAGCTGGAAAGATGAGGTTACCATGGTATCATTGTGAATCCCAAGCCCCTGTTCCCAAGGCAAGCAAGCCCTGGTAATGGCCAAGATTTTTTTTTCTAAATTCTTTGTTTACATTCCAAAACACTTTTCCCTTTCCCAGTTCCCCCCCTCCCCATATGTCCCATAAGCCTTCTCTACACCCATACTCCAATCACCTCCCTCCTTTTTCTCTGTCCTGGTTTTCCCCTACAATGCTAGATCCAGCCTTTCCAGGATCAGGGCCCTCTCCTTACTTCTTCATGGGAGTCATTTGATATGCTACTTGTGTCTTGGGTATTCAGAGTTTCTGGGCTAGTTAATATCCACTTATCAGTGATTGCATTCCATGTATATTCTTTTGTGATTGGGTTACCTCACTTAGGATGATATTTTCCAGTTCCAACCATTTGCCTACAAATTTTATGAATTCATTGTTTTTAATTGCTGAGTAGTATTCCACTGTGTAAATATACCACATTTTCTGTATCCATTCCTCCATTGAGGGACATCTGGGTTCTTTCCAGCTTCTGGCTATTATAAATAAGGCTGCTATGAACATAGTGGAGCATGCATCCTTATTACATGCCAGGGAATCCTCTGGGTATATGCCCAGGAGTGGTATAGCAGGGTCCTCCGGTAGTGTCATGTTCAGTTTTCTGAGGAACCTCCAGACTGATTTCCAGAGTGTTTGTACCTTCTTGCAATCCCACCAGCAGTGGAGGAGTGTTCCTCTTTCTCCACATCCTCGCTAACACCTGTTGTCTACTGAGATTTTAACCTTAGCCATCTGACTGGTGTGAGGTGAAATCTTAGGGTTGTTTTGATTTGCATTTCCCTAATGACTAATGAAGTGGAGCATTTCTTAAGGTGCTTCTCAGCCATCCGAATTTCTTCAGGTGAAAATACTTTGTTTAGATCTGCACCCCATTTTTAATAGGGTTATTTGGTTCCCTGGGGTCTAACTTCTTGAGCTCCTTGTATATATTGGACATTAGCCCTCTGTCAGATGTAGGGTTGGTGAAGATCTTTTCCCAGTTTGTTGGTTGCCGTTTTGTCCTTTTCACAGTGTCCTTTGCCTTACAGAAACTTTGTAATTTTATGAGGTCTCATTTGTCAATTCTTGATCTTAGAGCATAAGCTATTGGCATCCTGTTCAGGAAATTTTCCCCTGTGCCCATGTCCTCAAGGGATTTCCCCAGTTTCTTTTCTATTAGTTTCAGTGTGTCTGGTTTTATGTGGAGGTCCTTGATCCACTTGGAGTTGAGCTTAGTACAAGGAGACAAGGATGGATCAATTTGCAATCTTCTGCATGCTGACCTCCAGTTGAAACAGCACCATTTGTTGAAAAGGCTATCTTTTTCCCCCTGGATGTTTTCTCCTCCTTTGTTGAAGATCAAGTAACCATAGGTGTGTGGATTCATTTTTGGGTCTTCAATTCTATTCCATTGGTCCACTTGTCTGTTGCTGTGCCAATACCATGCAGTTTTTAACACTATTACTCTGTAGTATTGCTTGAAGTCAGGGATACTGATTCCCCCAGAATCTCTTTTACTGTTGAGAATAGTTTTAGCTATCCTGGGTTTTTTGTTATTCCAGATGAATTTGAGAATTGCTTTTTCTAACTCTAAGAAGAACTGAGTTGGGATTTTGATGGGGATTGCATTGAATCTGTAGATTGCTTTTGGCAAGATGGCCATTTTAACTATAATGATCCTGCCAATCCAAGAACATGGCAGATTTTTCCACTTTCTGAGGTCTTCTTCGATTTCCTTCTTCAGAGACCTAAAGTTCTTCTCATACAGATCTTTTATATGTTTGGTTAGAGTCACACCAAGGTACTTTATGTTTGTGGCTATTGTAAAGGGTGTCATTTCCCTAACTTCTTTCTCAGCCTGTTTATCCTTTGAGTATAGGAAGGCTACTGATTTGCTTGAGTTGATTTTATAACCAGCCACTTTGCTGAAGTTGTTTATCACCTGTAGAATTTCTCTGGTAGAGTTTTTTTTTTGGGGGGGGGGTCACTTAAGTATACTATCATATCATCTGCGGAATAGTGATAGTTTGACTTCTTCCTTTCCAATTTGTATCCCTTTGACCTCCTTATGTTGTCTAATTGCTCTAGTGAGAACTTCAAGTACTATATTGAAAAGATATGGAGAGAGAGGGTAGCCTTGTCTAGTCCCTGATTTTAGTGGGATTGCTTCAAGTTTCTCTCCGTTTAGTTTGATGTTGGCTATCGGTTTGCTGTATATTGCTTTAACTATGTTTAGGTATGGGCCTTGAATTCCTGTTCTTTCCAAGACTTTCAGCATGAAAGGGTGCTGTTTTGTCAAATGCTTTTTCAGCATCTAATGAAATGATCATGTGGGGTTTTTTTCTTTGAGTTTGTTTATGTAGTAGATTGCATTGATGGATTTCCTTATATTGAACCATCCCTGCATCCCTGGGATGAAGCCTACTTGATCATGGTGGTTGATCGTTTTGATGTGTTCTGGGATTCAGTTAGCAAGAATTTTATTTAGTATTTTTGTATCGATATTCATAAGGGAAATTGGCCTGAAGTTCTCTTTCTTTGTTGGATCTTTGTGTGGTTTTGGTATCAGCATAATTGTGGCTTCGTAGAACAAGTTGGGTAGTGTTCCTTCTGTTTCTATTTTGTGGAATAGTTTGAAGAGTATTGGTGTTAGATCTTCTTTGAAGGTCTGATAGAATTCTGCACTAAAACCATCTGGTCCCGTGCTTTTTTTGGTTGGGAGACTTTCTGTGACCCCTTTTATTTCTTTAGGGGTTATGGGACTGTTTAGATGGTCTATTTGATCCTGATTTAATTTTGGTGTTTGATATCTGTACAGAAAACTATCCATTTCCTCCAGATTCTCCAGTTGTGTTGAGTATAGGCTTTTGTAGTAGGATCTGATGATTTTTTTAATTTCCTCCATTTCTGTTGTTATATCTCCCTTTTCATTTCTAATTTTGTTAACCTGGATACTGTCTCTGTGCCTCTTGGTTAATCTGGCTTATCTGTCTTGTTGATTTTTTCAAAGAACCAGCTCCTGGGTTTTGTTGATTTTTTGTATGGTTCTCTTTGTTTCTACTTGATTGATTTCAGCTCTGAGTGTGATAATTTTCTGTCTCCTACTCCTCCTGGGTGAATTAGATTCTTCTTGTTCCAGGGCTTTCAGGTGTGTCATTAAGGCTCAAGGCTACGAGTTTTCCTCTTAGCACTGCTTTCATTGTATCCCATAAATTTGGGTATGTTGTGTTTTCATTTTCATTACATTCTAAAAAGTCTTTGATTTCTTTCTGTATTTCTTCCTTGACCAAGTTATCATTGAGTAGAGTATTGTTCAGTTTCCATGTGTATGTGGGCTTTCTGTTGATTTTGTTGCTATTGAAGACCAATTTTACTCCATAGTGATCTGATAGGAGGCATGGGATTATTTTGATCTTCTTATATTTGTTGAGGTCTGTCTTGTGACCAATTATATGATCGATTTTGGAGAAGGTCCCATGAGGTGCTGAGAAAAAGGTATATTCTTTTGCTATAGGGTGAAATGTTCTATATATATCTGTTAATTCTAATTGGTCCAAAGCTTCAATTAGTTTCACTGTGTCCCTGTTTAGTTTCTGTTTTCTTGACCAGTCCATTGAGGAGAGTGGAGTGTTAAAGTCACCCACAATTATTGTGTTAGGTGTAATGTGTGCTTTGAGCTTTAGTAAAGTTTCTTTTATGAATGAGGTTGCCCTTGCATTTGGAGCATAGATGTTCAGGATTGAGAGTTCTTCTTGGTGTATTTTTCCTTTGACCAGCAAGAAGTGTCCCTCAGTGTCTCTTTTAACGACTTTAGGTTGAAAGTCAATTTTATCTGATATTAGAGTGGCTACCATGGCTTGTTTCCTGAGACCATTTGCTTGTAAAATCATCTTCCAGTCTTTTACTCTGATAGTGTTTGTCTTTGACACTGAGGTGTGTATCCTGTATGCAGCAAAATGTAGGTTCCTGTTTACGTATCCAGTCTGTTAGTCTATGTCTTTTTATTGGGGAATTGAGTCCATTGATGTTAAGAGATATTAAGGAATAGTGATTGTTACTTCCTATCATTTTTGACGTTATTTTTTAAATTTGAATGCTTAACTTCTTTTGGGTTTGATGAAAGGTTACTATCTTGCTTTTTCCAGGGTGAAGTTTCCCTCCTTGTATTGGTGTTGTCCTCCTATTATCCTTTTTAGGGCCGGGTTTGTGGATAGATATTGGGTAAACTTGGTTTTGTCATGAAATATCTTAGTTTCTCCATCTATGGTGATTGAGAGTTTTGCTGGATATAGTAGTTTTGGTTGGCATTTGTGTTCTCTTAGAGTCTGCATGAGATCTGCCCAGGACCTTCTAGCCTTCATAGTCTCAGGTGAAAAGTCTGCTGTGATTCTGATAGGTCTTCCTTTATATGTTACTTGGCCTTTTTCTCTTACTGCCTTTAGAATTCTTTCTTTGTTTAGAACATTTGGTGTTTTGATTATTATGTGACGGGAAGTATTTCTGTTCTGGTCCAGTCTGTTTGGAGTTCTGTAGGCTTCTTGTATATTCATGGGCATCTCTCTCTTTAGGTTAGGGAAGTTTTCTTCCATAATTTTATTGAAGATATTTGCTGGCCCTTTAAGTTGTAAATATTCACTTTCATCTATGCCTATGATCCTTAGGTTTGGCCTTCTCACTGTGTCCTGGATTTTCTGGATGTTTTGGGTTACAAGATTTTTGCATTTTGCATTTTCTTTGACTGTTGAATCCATGGTTTCTATGGTATCTTCGGCATCTGAGATTCTTTCTTCTATCTCTTGTATTCTGTTGTTGATATTTGCATCTATGTCCCCTGATTTCTTCCCAAGGTTTTCTATCTCCAAAGTTGTCTCCCTTTGTGATTTCTTAGTTGTTTCTACTTCTGTTTTTAGATCCTGGATGGTTTTGCTCAGCTCCTTCACTTGCTTGTTTGTGTTTTCCTGTTATTCTTTAAGAGATTTTTGTGTTTCCTCTTTCATGATCTCAGCCTGTTGACCAAACTTCTCCTGTATTTCTTTAAATGATTTTTGCTTTTCCTCCTTATTGGCTTCTATCTTTTGACCCATATTCTACTGAATTTCTTTTAATGATTTTTGTGTTTCCCTTGTAAGGGCTTCTAACTTTTGATCCATTTCCTCCTGAATTTCTCTAAGAGATTTATTTATGTCCTTCATGTGTTCCTGTAACAGCATCATGACCAGTGCTTTTACATCCAAATCTTGTTTTTCTGGTGTTGTGGGGTATCCTGGACTTGCTGTTAATGGAGAATTGGGTTCAGATGCTGCCATATTGCCTTGATTTCTGTTAGTAACGTTCCTACGTTTGCCTTTTGCCATCTAGTTCTCACTGGTGTTAGCTGGTCTAGTCACTGGCTGGCGCTTCAACCTCCTTTGATCCTATAAGGCTAATTCTACAACACTGGATGGCTGGGTTTCCCCTGTCAGAGATTACTGATGTGCTGCCCTCCTCTTGGGTGCCGTTGGAGCCCTGGTGTGTCCTGCCCCCAAGCAATGTTATGCTTGGGTTGTCTCTGTGGACTGAACCTGGTACTGCCAGTCTGCTCTGTCAGAAAGCGAGGATGGCAGCGGGGATCCCTCAGGGCACCGGCCTGACACCTGGCTGGCACACTGAGGAACCACTGCTCTCCCAGTTCCTGGGCGCAGGCAGCAGCCAGCAACTCAGTTGCCTGCGTCCCCTGACACTAGGGAGAGCTTAGTACCTGGGGTGGCCTGTCTCTGCCGGCTGGGGACAAAGATGTCTCCTCCTTCACTGCAAGGCAGATTATCCGCTTCTGGCGGCCCATGGAGGTACCACTGTTCTCCCAGATCCTAGGTGGAGGCGGCAGCCCGCAACTCGGTTGTCTGTGCCGCCGCCCCCCCCCCCCGAGGTCTTTGAAGGGTCTCTCCGTGGAAGTCCCACGGTCTGCAATCCAGTTCTCTCTTCACTGCCTCCATTATGGCAAATGCCCAAATACATGGTGCATGCGGGTTTTCCACTTCCCTCACTGAGCACTCCGCTGGAATGTTTCTACACCTGCCCAAACACTGCTGCTGTGTGAGCTTCAAGTGTGAGCTTCGAGCGTGAGCTCTGCTGCTGACTTTCCCTGCGCCTCTGACAGGCGCTGAGCGGAAGGGTTCTGTGGTGGCATCAGGAGAAGATCTGAAGAACCAAGTCTATAGTAGCTTGCTTCGTATTTTGGAGAAAAACAGAATCAAAAATGATTACTTATTCACAAATAGTATTTCTAAAAAAGAGATGGATGGATTTTTGTTAATTCCTGTACTTAATTTTACTTGCCATCCTCAAAGTTAATTTGGAAAAAGACCACAGATGCATGTCATCGCCTTATCCTACCACCCTGCCTTCTCTTCACACCAAACATAAAGCTCAGGAAATTCTCTTCCTTCTTAATAACGACTGGATTCATTGGATGAGGAAGGAAGCGAAAAAGCGAATAAATTAATACGCTCATCTCTTTGAATTATTCCAATTAAAGTCCTTACTGAGATGCTGCCAAGTTACCTGAACTGTTCCTAAGTATGCAAATCCAGGACTGTGTACGTGCCAAGCACGTGTTATCCCCTAAGCTAAAGCCAGAATCTCAATGAACATTTTCCGCGTGCACCTGGAGCCTTTGACTAAACAGTACTTGCCATTCATTTATTTTTCACGTTACACCAGCAGGACTGTGGACCTGTGACGGGCTCTGCGGGCTCTGCGCTGTAAGAAACACTGGGGAAAGTGATGCAAAGGGTTTTCTTGTTGTTTTGATGGCATTCAAGTTTACCAAACTCGCAAGTTCTTCCAAATCAACTCGAAGGAATATTTAGGTTTTCAACAATGGTATGATTCTCCTCGGAGGGGGAAAATACTTTTTTCTTTCTTTCTTTTTATTTTTTTTTTTGTTTTCCTTTTTTTTTTATTCGATATATTCTTTATTTTCATTTCAAATGATTTCCGCTTTTCTGGCTCCCCACTCCCCAAAAGTCCCATAAACCCTCTTTTTTGATTGGCTTAAGAAATAGTTGTAAGGAATATGCTGAGTGGGTGGGAAGGGGAAAAGGCATGTTGTGTAGAATGTCAGCAGAGACGACACACCCAGAATTACAAGGATAACAATGACAGGAGAAGGAAAACAGTGTCTCCATCCAGTGCTCATAGACAAATTCAAGAAAGGGAAGGGGTGGCTAAGCCCATCCTGCCTGCCCTAAAACTCACAGTGGGTGGCAGAGATCTCCACTGTGAAGGTGTGGCTGCTGTAACAGTGTGTATGTGTGTGTGTGTGTGTGCGCGAGCGCGCGCGCGCGTGTGTGTGTGTGTGTGTGTGTGTGTGTGTGTGACTGTGTATGTGTGTGCTGTGTGTGTGTGTGAATGTGTGTGACTGTGTGTGTGAGTGTGTGTGTATGCATATGTATGCATATGTATGTGTGTATGCACATGTGCTTGTGTATGTGTGTATACATATGTGTGTATGTATGCATGTATACATGTATGTATGCATGCATGTATGTAGCATGTAGTTTCTACTACCCTGCTTTAAGCTAAGGGTAAACTGTGCTACCAGCCCCCCCCCAGGTTCCTGTGGATCCACAGATGAAAGACACACACACATTAGCTTATTTTTAATATGCTTTTAGCTCAATGGCTGAGTTCTTCTGAGCCTTCCTCAGCTCTCACACCCTCCTTTTCACTCCCAGCTCAGCTCCCTAAATCTGCCCTCAGCTTAGCTGTGGCTCTAATCTCCCACCTGCTACCCCAGGTCCAGTCGGGAAGCGGCCAATGACCACTCCACCTGAGATCTCACATGACTGGTGGCTTTCTCTCCCTCCAAAGTATAGTGAATCCTCTTTCTTCCTCCTGCATCTCTCAACCTGCCTGCAGGAACCTGGAAGTCCTGCCTCTTCTGCCCATTCATTAGCTGCTAGCATATTTATTTATCTATCAAAAACCAATTGGGGAACAGGACCTCTAATGTTCACATGCAGATTCACGATCAAAGCACGGGAACCACTCCCTATGTAAGTGTGTATGCATATTAAGTATTTATATATGTGTGTGTATATATATGTGTGTATATATGTATGTGAGTATGTATGCATATATGTATAGGTATGTATATGTGTGTATGCATGTGTGTGCATATGTGTGTGCATGTGTATATGTGTGCATATGTATATATGTATGTGCATATTATGTATTTATATGTGTATATGTACATGTGTGCATATGTATGTGTGTATGTGTGTATGTATGTGTGTATGTACAATATATGTCTTTCCATTAGAAGTATTTATAAACAGCAATAATCAGGGCTGGAGAGATGGCTCAGTGGTAGTTCAGAGCACTGACTGCTCTTCTGGAGGACCCAGGTTTAGTTCTCAAGTACTCACATGGTAGCTTATAGCCATGTACAGCCTCAGGAGATTTGACACCCTGTTCTAGCACCCATAGGCATGCTGTGCCTATGGTACACAGATACACATGTAGGCAAAGCACCCATACACACAAAAATAAAACTAAATTCCTCTTTCAAAATAAAAGAGTGTAATCTGAGGCTGTGGAGATGGTTTAGTCCATGATGTGCTTGCCGTGCAGTGATGAAAACCTGGAGACACACCTGGAGACACACCTGGAGACACACCTGGAGACACACCTGGAGACACACCTGGAGACACACCTGGAGACACACCTGGAGACACACCTGGAGACCCACCTCTACATTCAACAAGAAATGCTTAGTGTGGGTTGAGAAATGGCTCGACAGGCAGTGTGCTTTTCTCAGAAGCATGAGGACTTAAGTTCAGAGTCAAGTAAAAAGCTGGTTGTCACATGCCTATAATTCCAGCAGTTAAAGATATAGAAGGCAGAGACGATCGGAGTCCTGTGAGTCTGAAGGCCAGTTAAGTGAAGTTCTAGGCCAGCATGGGGCAAGTATACCATGCCACCAGACAAAAGACCTGGTGAGATTGAAACAGGTTCAAAAACCCCAGGATTTCTCATAATTGAGAACGGCAGGCAATGGAACCAGCTCCCAGCTAGGGTCTATCTGTCCTGGAACACGTAAGCATGACACCCCACTGAAAAGGCCATAACAATCAGTCACATAGGGACAACACCTGAAGTCCTTCCCCAAGCAAATAAAACATCCCTAACATCTCAGGTTGAACCAATGGGAAGCATCTACCCCTGGATACCACCTTACCCCCAAAATGTTTATAAGGTCCCAAACCACGCATAATAAAGTACATGAGTTATGTCACCAGGAATCATCAGAGGACACCTGTTTTATTGAGCTATAATACACCAGGGAAGAGTTTTCTCTCCCAAAACATTCATTGCTGGATCTCACCTCTGCCCAGCAGGCCTGGCTCTTACTCTAGCCACTTGCTACTGTGGCTACCAGCTGCAGTTCATTGCTGGTTGCCAGAGCCCCACACAACCTTTCATTCTGGCTGGCTAGAAAGCCTCAGATCACATCCTGTCTCCCCACCGAGGCAAGCATGAGGCCCAATAGGCAAGTAAGAGATTTTGTCTCAAACAAAAAGATTAACTCTGGTTTCTATCTTTGTACACACACACACCACACACACACACACACACACACACACACACACACATGTATCCACACAGGCAGGAATCTACCCACATATACTCATATGTATATATACATATTCAAAATTCAAAATTAACATATTCATCACAATACATGGACTGAGATATGTGTGAAAGTTTTTAACAGCCAAACGCAGATCTAAAGTTCCAACCACTAAGGACCATTAAAATGAATTTTAGTATATCCCTCCTATGCTGTGAACATTCCCTCTAAATTATATGGTAACAGAATATTTGTTGGTGTAACAAAAATATGTTTTAAAATAAGCAAGCAGGTGATCAAACAGTTACTATATTACAATTGCACATACTGCAACATTTATAGTGTTGTGTTTCTCTTCACTTTTCAAGTGTTCTGCTTTGAAGATACATTTGCTTTTGTAATTTTTTAAACCACCCCTTTTTTTGTAATTTTTTAAACTGCCCCAATCAAGGATCTTCAGAAAGAGACAGGAAGTGGATTACACTACAAACTTAGTGCCTCCCTCCTTCCCAGAGACAGCTAAGCCTGGGGCAGGTGTGCAGTCTACCGTTTGGAGTCTGTGATACCCCCAAACTGGGGATACATGTGGAGCTGATTTACTTCATCTTCCTAACCATTCCCAAGAAACACCCTTGAGAACACAGGAACTGTGCCTCATTGAAGCTGCGTGAGTCACTGCTTGGGAAGTCTGCAGAAGAGAAGGTGTGTGCTGCTCATAACTTCAGGAGAGACCCCTCCACAGTCTTCTAAGTCAAGAGCTTGTAAGTAGACAATGAAAAAATAGAGGGTGTCTGACAATCACTTGGCTCATTGGATGACAGGCAACTGGATTCCTCTAACAATGAAGCTACTATCAGGGAAGGAACCTTGGGTTCACCCAGGTGACCTGAAAGTCTCTTCTTGTACTTCGGCAAAGGCTGGAGAAAGCTTTTGCTGGGAAATACTGAGGATTGCTGAAGAACCCACCAAAGCACAGAGTGGGATCGCAAGGTACTTGTGTGAATAGAGGGCTTGTCCAGAGACACGGAGCTGTGCCAACACCCTCATTTTGTATCTGGACTGGGAGTTCCTCCACAGACCTTTCCCTACCTTCAAGGCCCCAAGATAAGATAAAGGTGATAATCCCAACATAGAATTAAGAAATGTGTTCAATAATATGTTGTAAAAAAAGAAGAGCTGTTGCCTCATATACCCACCAAGATGACTATTTTTATTTTTAAAAAAATTACAAGTACTGGAAAGGATTTAGATAATTTAAAACCCTTCAATACTGTTGGGAGGGGTGTGTGAAATGGTCTGAGGGAAACAGTATGGTGGTTCTTCACAATGTTAAAAATAAAACTGCAGCTTGATCCAAAACAAGGAATGGAAAGACTGTAAGAGCCAGAGGACCCGGAGGATTGCAGCAAACCAATGTCTCTGGACGTGCCAGGGCTGAAGCACTCACTCATTCCCTGAGGGTGTGGCTAACTGCACGAGACTGGGCCCAAGAGCATTGCATGATGGAAGAGAAGAGAAATCACTCCTCCCTGAGTGAGGGGCCACTGACAGTTGAGGGCCAGAAAGGGGGTGTGGCTTTCTTCAGTGGTGTAGCCACTGGTGTCACCCACCGCGCGAACAACCCACACTCACTCAGGCAAGCCTAGTTAAACTCACTGGGACACACATGTAGGAAGGGAAAGTTGGGAAGAAGAAAGGCTTCAATAGGAGAATGAGAGACAAAGAGAGGGTTAAGGAAGACTAAAGTTAATTATGAACCTGTATGAGGTTGTCAGAGAATGAAAAATAAATTAATATAAAAAGAAATTCAGCGACCAACATGAAAAGAGCTCTCGAGTTTTGGGTTTGATGTTTCTTCCAGAATATAAATGTATTTGACACTACACCTTCCACTTCAAATGGGTGACAGAGAGCCGGAAAGATGGCTCAGCAGTTAAGAGCTGTTTCTATTCTTGTAGCGGACCTGAGTTCAATTCCTAGCACCCTCAGAGTGACTCACAAGTATCTGGAACTCTAGTTCCTGGAGAATCTAGTCCCTCTCTGGCCTTCATGAGCACCAGACATAGAGGCAGGTAAGACATAAAATGACTTTTAAAAAATTGGGCAACATAGGGCAAGGGTGGTGTGTGTCTTTAATCCCAGCACTTGGGAAGCAGAAACAGGTAGATTTCTGAGTTTGAGGCCAGCCTGGTCTACAGAGTGAGTTCCAGGATAGCCAGGGCTTCACTGAGAAACCCTGTCATGAAAAAAAAAATTGGGCAACATGGTAAATTCTAGATTATATCTATTAGACCACAATTTTTAAAGTGATTTCTACACGGAGGGAGAAATGTCAGCTGATGGGGAGCTGGCTAAGTCTCGCCTCATTTCTCCTGGAGTCTGGGGAGAGGCGTCAGTATGACATTCAGCCTCCAGAGGACACGTACAAACCAGCAGGAAGCCAGAGGAGCTGACGCCAGCTGGAACCAGGCAGTAAGCCTGGTGATGAAGATCCTAGCTGATGGAGTCAGACAGACGGGGTAATCCCAGCTCCACCGTCCATCGACGGCGCCCTGAGCAAGCTAGTCAGCTAGAACAGCATCCCAGTTGTAGGATGAGGGACTAGCAGTCATTCCTCGCCACATGGCTGCAGGGATTAAGTAAAGACCGCACACCGAGTACAGAACCCTGAGTGATGTGATGTCGCTGTGCTGTGAAGTGAGGGAAATGTTTGAGGGACACTGATTTTATTTTTCTTTATTTTATTTTCATTTAAAAAACCTCTGAGAAGATTTATAAGACATGAGCAATAGTAATTATTCCCTTGGGAAATAACAACAGTGATGGAAAGGCGAATTTTAATCCATCTCATTTCTCAAATTCTTACCTTTTTAACCATACACATATAGCACCTGCTAATATTCCCAACCGATACATCAGAAGACAATCTACAGAGCGCGTAGATTCTGTGTAGAACGATTATTGGCAATGATACTTACCACCCTAACCTCTGACTTAGCCAGTCGGCACTCTGTAAAAATGCAGGCTCCAAGACAAACATAGATTCTTGCCCAAGTCTTTAAGATCTCAGAGTCCCCATGGCTGTTCCAGAATCCCCAAGGCATGCCCAGATCTAGAATTCTATGATGTATAATGCTTAATACAGAATGTCTATGGCATGATTCCACTACTCTCGAAGCGGAAGCTTAAGAAAGATGATGCTAATGAGCCAATCAAAAGAGAATTCCGACTCAGAGAACAAAAATGTGGGGAAAGATGGGGCGGGGACTCGGAGAAGGCAAGACGGGACTATCCCGAACTGTAAGCATAAGCAAGCCCCTCCCTCCCCTTTCCCTATTCCCATAAAGCGTATCCAGGGTCCCTCTCCTCAAACTTTTTATGTGGCTAACCCGGGACTACTCAGCTCAAACAGCAAACAGCCTGGACCCTAATAGGCTAATATTAACAGCCTCGGCCCAGCATGCCAAACCACGTGCTTTGGGATCTGCGGGTCCACAGTCACACCTAGGAAGCTAGAGCCTTCTTCTCCAGCCTCGGGATCCCAGAAAGTGCAGGTTCCTACGGGCACGCAAGACAACCCCCCAGGGCTCGAGGAGGCGGCTCTGTACAATTCGTCCAATCTCTCTCTGGAGACCAGAGCTGTCGTATTTAAGGCGCTCTGTCCGTGTCTGTCATTTCCATGTCTTGCTGGCCTGCGTTATCTGGTCTCACTACTGCTGCCAGCACAGAAAGGCGCAGAAGTTTCTGAATGGCAGCGTCGCAGCCGGCACTGCCAGGCAGCTGCCTTCAGCATAGTCTCGTATTCTGGCGTTCTATACAGACAGCCTCGTTGGGCAGTAACTTATTTAAGCAAATCTGCTTTTCTTTTTTACATCCTACCCTGTATAAAAACAATTGGTTGTGCTTGGATGCACCGGAATATAGAGGAGAGAAGGAACACGTTGTGTTGTGAATATTGGAGCCTGCAGATCATTGAGGAGCGATCAATAGGACTCTGTTGGCTGCAAAGGTGGTCCCTCACAGCCAAGTCGATGTACGTGATGTTTTTCAGTCCATTCACCATGTTAATCTACTGCTAATTCTCGAAGATTTATTTAATTATGAGGGATCAAGCCTTTCAGAAATAATTAATTATAAAAACCTACTTAATATTCAGAGGTGTCATGCAAGCAGAGAGCTGGCATTCTGTTTATGGTTTAATTAGACAAGATGATGCAAAAAAAAAAAAAAAAACCTGTCACTCATAGCTGGTGGCTTCGGAGAGGGAAGCCTGGGAAGCACCACCAGTTGGCCATCTGTACCAGATACAAAAGTGAGGCCCTTCCAGAAAGCACCTTCTACTGGCAGTCTCATCCACTGGCTAGTCTGTTCAGTGACACACGGCTGGAGGCAAGGTAAGAGTAAACTGTAATCTCAGAGTTGGTGCTTCATGGTCTCAGAAGGTTAGGGAAAACAAATAACCACTTGGTGCCTCAGTTTCTCCACCAGAAAAGCATAAGTTGTAAATGTCACCCATCCATCTGCCTCCTGGGACAGCAGCTGTTGGGTATTTTCTTTACAAATGGCCAGAAATACGCCAAGTAACAAAACTGCCCCCTCCCCATTACATAAACAATAACCTGGCAAGACGGCGCGTGTCTGTTTCACAGTGAGTGTTGGTTCCTGGTACTTCAGAGCTGCCTCATGTAGCTGTGGCTTCCCCTGAGCACTCCTTGCCTTTGTTGTAAAGATTGGTCCCTTGACATCCACTGTCTGTATTACCACCACTTCTGCAGGGTCATTCGACATTGACAATTCTGCCCAGGCCCACTTCTCCAATCCCCTCAATCTGCATTCACATGTATTGAGGTCCCTGTCTTTGTCCTTGCTATTTCCATTCCCAAGGGGGAGAAGCTGAAGGTAACAGTACTTGGGAGGACCCAATCAGTGGCCCAAAGTTAGCTGACAGAATTGGGACTAAGACTCACAGCACATTGACTCCAAGTCCCTTAAGATCACCTTTTCTGGCCTGCCTCTGGAGAAGGAAGCAGGAATTCATCTAACCCCACAGGCAGAACAGTCAGAGCAACAGGAACTCCCTGGTCAAATGCAGTCAGTTTGCACAAAGGCTCCTAGAACAGAAAAACATGACATCAGCGGGCAACAGACAGAATCTCCTAGATCACCACATTTAAGCAAGTCTCACCACCTCATCTGAGACAGTCAGTATATTATTCTACTGTATTTCTAAGTTGAAAAGTTGGTAATGTTTTTCAAAATTTGATGAAATTTAAATTAAAAGCAGATTTGAATGGCTGTCTGAAGTTTACTGAAAGTTAAAGTTTACCTTAAAAGTTAAGAATTATTTAGATTTATTTAGTGTGTATGTGTGTGTGCACACACATGTGGGTACATGTGAGTGTGTATGTATGTGCATGTATGTGCATGTATGTGTGTTTGTGTGTGTGTGTGTGTGTGTGCACACACAGGTATGCACACAAGAGACAAACTCAGGTTGTCAGGCTTAATAGAAAGTGCCTTTATCCACTGAGCCTCTTAAACCTTTTCTTGATGGTGTTAATGAGAAAAAATTGATTTTTGCATATTTTCACAGATAAGAGTTCATTAACCTACAAAAAAAATCAACATACACATTGAATTTTCATATTAGTGATAAAATTAAAAATTTGATACTGTTCTAACTTATCAAATATTGGCTCTCTAATTCTCTTCTTACATTTGTTTAACATATATATAAATTTTTTAATATTATTGAACTAATCTGTTTCAACTAAAATTAGCTTTTTTGTTTTGTTTTGTTTGTTTTGTTTCCGAGACAGGGTTTCTCTGTGTAGCCCTGGCTGTCCTGGAATTCACTTTGTGGACCAGGCTGGCCTCAAACTCAGAATTCCACCTGCCTTTGCCTCCCAAGTGCTGGGATTAAAGTTGTGCGCCCCCACCGCCCAGCCTAAAATTAGCTTTTATCAATGGTTTTTATTATAAAAATTAACCCCTAGTAAAAGCATTATTTAGAATGATACAAGTTGCAAGTTATAATTTTTCAATTTTTCAAATAAAAAAAGACAACAAAATAAAATGCAGTCACGTGAAACTACAAATTCATTAAAATTGTTATTAAATAATTTCTGGTACATTAATAAGCATTTTCTTTTTCCTTTATTGAATTTCTGGTCAGAATTTGCATATAGCTATCTAATGAAAAATCTTATGTGATTTCACTGTATCCTTGAATAAGCATTGTTAATTTTGTTTTGACAGTGAACTTAAATCAAACGTAAATGAACTGTGAAATAAAACTTAGGAAGAATCATATAATGCCTCAGAACACCAAAATAAAATGAACCTACACAGTAATTTTTTTTTCTCCCTCACAAACCCCGTCAAAGTGTGTACTAAGAAAACAAAGCACAAAAAAACCAACAACAGGCCTCAGTCACATTTACATGATACACTAGAAAAAAATGGGCTCATCAAAGTAGACCCTGGATGGGGTCTAAATAGTAATTGAAGTAAAGACACAATCTACTGAGCGTTCTACTGACACTGTATGGGGACCCTTTGGCCTCATTTCTATGAACGCTGGCTTTGATTTTTCTGTATTGTTTATTACTAAGCAATGACAAAGACTATTGGTGTCAATCCTTACTTTCTGGAACTGATTTAGACACCACCCCCCAAAGAACATGACTCAACCTTAAGTAACAGCACGTTTATTTTGAGTCTCAAGCACAGATGGAACGGTGTCAGTACAGAGAATATCAGCCCAACCAGCCAGCCGAGCATCCTTCCTATGTGCCATGGTCCAAAGCTTTGGGAGCCAATCTATAAAGCAGGAACCACACCCACACCTTAGTGCAATGAGCCTGAATTCAGAGGCCGCGCCCAAGCAGGGCAGCCTGCTTTGTTGTTGTTGCTGGGCTTAAAGTTCAGTGTCAAAAATTACTGGTATGCACTGGGTTTTTCATTTTGGTGGAGCAAGAATAAATTTTTCAGGAATGCTTTTAATTCTGCAAACTGTCAAGTGCATGGTCAGTGAACAAGACACACTTGGGTGGGTGAGAGAGCTGACACTGTATTTAGTACTAATGATTCTTGGAGGCATAAATGGGTTGGCAACCTATTTTTAGTAAGGGTTCAACCTCTCTCTAGCCCACTACCCAGCAGAGGTAATGGAAGAGAAAAGTTAATAGGATATGGGGGAAGTGGACCTACCTGTTCAGCAATAGCTCTTTGGTGAATTCAATCTTCTTTCTCAACAGTTCAGTCCCGTAGCAAATGCCAAATACAATTCAGCAGCAGACCAGTCCTCCAGGCAGGCAGACACCATGCTCACCAACTGGCCTGAGGCAAGGCGGCAGAAACCAAGCCGCAAGCTGCTGCAGGAACCTCAGTTGCAGTTCTTGAGTAAGTTTCTCTCAATGTCAGTATTATTGAGAGAGTTCAACAACACTATAAGGTGAACTGATACATGCTTGTCCTTAGTGAAGAATAATGAGACAAACAAACCAAACCACGGCTCAGTGCTCCTCTCCCACTGGCTCAGTGCTCCTCTCCCACTGGCTCAGTGCTCCTCCCCCACTGGCTCAGTGCTCCTCCCCCACTGGCTCAGTGCTCCTCTCCCACTGGCTCAGTGCTCCTCTCCCACTGGCTCAGTGCTCCTCTCCCACTGGCTCAGTGCTCCTCCCCCACTGGCTCAGTGCTCCTCCCCCACTGGCTCAGTGCTCCTCCCCCACTGGCTCAGTGCTCCTCCCCCACTGGCTCAGTGCTCCTCCCCCACCATCTGTGGGGTCGGGTTTATCCTCCTCCACCAAGCATCCTTTCACGTGTCTGCTGTATGCAAACATCCTCTCACCTGTGTCTGCTTCAGAAAACAGTCCTTCACATGATCGCTTTAGCAAGATATCCTTTCACCCGTGTGCCCCAGCCAAACATCATGTGACATAACTTTCTAAAGAACTAGGAATTTCCACTTCAGATTCTTGTTATGTTTCATGATTTAGGATAACTATTTGATGAACTTTATCACTGAATTCTGTTTTAATAGCATCTGTACAAGTATTCTTTTTTTCTTTGTTTTATTTGATTGCTTTTTATTTTTTATTATATTTAACACATTATATATTTTTATACCAATCATAAAAATGATGGCCATGTTATTAAATGAACATAAATAGATAAAGTGTTTTTGTTTGTTTGTTTGTTTTGTTTCTAGTAGAACTTAAGATCTTGGCTTTTACTGTGGTACAAACCCAAAATAAGAACAATTTTTAGACATTGGAATTCATTGTGATAAGGCTGTACCTCAATGTCCCTCACATCACCAAAGGATTTTACCTCCATAGTAGCTAAGCTAAGAGCTGACAGTTATGCTGCGCCAAGGAATGAACTGTAGGCACAATTATTTGAATACAAAGCTATTTGACTTCAGTAATTATAATCACCTCTCAACCCACAGGGAACAGGTTACATTCATTTAAGAAATGGTGTGTGTGTTAAGACGGTCTATCCATGAAGTCAGTCATCAACTGTTTCAATGAACAATGGTTCTGTTTGGAGGGTGGCACAGACATTAGGTAAGGGTAAGATTCTGGTTCATTGGCTGTGATGATTTTGAAAAAGTAACTCAGAAAAAGTAACTTATAAGGTCATCATCTTCAAAATTGATACAGTAATTATAAATATCAAGCAAAACATTCAGTCTCACTCTTTGTTGTTCTCTTACAAGCCACCTCCCAAATTAATTGTCTATGTTTCTTTTGACTACATAAATAATTTTGAAATATTTAAGCTTTTCTGAAAACCATAGTATAGTGTAAAAACATCAAATAAACAATCCTACTAATAGAGAGGCTGAGATATGAGAAGCATGATTTCAAGACCATTATGTGGTATACAGCAAGACACTGTCACATACAAATAAGCAGGAAGTACATATGGATTGTACAATATTGGACATATTTCTCCAATTACCAAATTAGAGAGACTACTTTGTAAGAGTCAAAAAATCTAATTCCTCATATTTTTAAATTTCAATCAATTAGGATATGTTTGTTGGTAATATTAATTTTCATATTAAGAGATATTAAGGAAAAGTGATTGTTACCTTCTGTTATATTTGTTGTTAGAAGTCGAATTATGTTTGTGTGGGTTTGTTGAAAGAAATTCTTGCTTTTTCTAGGGTATAGTTTCCTCCTTGTGTTGGGTTTTCCATCTATTATCCTTTGTAAGACTGGATTTGTGGAAAGATATTGTGTAAATTTGGTTTTGTCATGGAATATCTTGTTTTATCCATCTATGGTAATTGAGAATTTTGCTAGATATAGTAGTCTGGGCTGGCATTTATGTTCTCTTAAGGTCTGTATGAGATCTGCCCAGGATCTTCTAGCTTTCATGGTCTCTGGTGAGAAGTCTGGTGTAATTCTCATAAAGGTTAGCCTTTATATGTTACTTGACCTTTTCCCCTTACTACTTTTAATATTCTTTCTTTGATTTGGTGTTTTGATTATTATGTGATGGGAGGAATTTCTTTTCTGGTCCAGTCTATTTGGAGTTCTGTAGGCTTCTTGTATGTTCATGGGCATCTCTTTCTTTAGGTTAAGGAAGTTTTCTTCTGTAATTTTGTTGAAGATATTTATTGGCCCTTTAAGTTGTAAATCTTCACTCTCTTCTATACCTGTTATCCTTAGGTTTGGTCTTCTCATTGTGTCCTGGATTTCCTGGATGTTTTGGGTTAGGAGATTTTTGCTTTTTCTTTGATTTTTGGGTCAATGTTTTCTATGGTATCTTCTGCACCTGAGATTCTCTCTTCTATCTCTTGTATTCTGTTGGTGATGCTTGCATCTATGACTCCTGATATCTATCCTAGGTTTCCTAGCTCCAGGGTTGTCTCACTTTGTCATTTCTTTATTGTTTCTAGTTACATTTTTAGATCCTGGATGGTTTTGTTCATTTCCTTTGCCTGTTTGTGTTTTCCTGTAATTCTTTAAGGGATTTTTTTGTGTTTCCTCTTTAAGGGCTTTTACCCGTTGACCCATGTTCTCCTGTATTTCTTTAACAGAGTTATTTATATCCTTCTTATAGTCTTATATCATCATCATGAGAAGTGATTTTAGATCCAAATCTTGCTTTTCCAGTGTGATGATGTATTCTAGACTTGCTATGATGGAAGAATTGGGTTCTGATGATGCCAAGTAACCTGGGTTTCTGTTTATGTTCTTACGCTTGCCTCCCGCCATCTGGTTATCTCTAGTGCTACCTGCCCTGCTATACCTGACTGGAGCCTGTCCTTCCTGTGATCCTGGTTGTGTCAGAACTTCTCAGATTCAAGCTGTCTCTGAGATCCTGTGATTCTGGGATCCTGGGATCCTGAGCTCCTGGGTGTGTCCAAGCTCCTGGGAGTCAAGCTGCCTCTGGGACCCTGAGATCCTGGTGTGACCAAACTCCTGGAATCCTGAGATTCTGGGATCCTGGTCATGTAAAAGCGCTTGTGAGTGGAGCTTCTTCTGGGTGTTGGGACTGCCTGTAGAGTTGGCGCCTAAGGCCTGGTCAGGAGCAGCCAAGACCGGAAGGCTGTACAAGTATTCTTGCTCTGAGGGGCCCATACCCATGGAAAAGATTACAGCTTCAATGTGTCTGTGAACTCTGGGGTGTGGATTTTCATGTGCATGTGTGTCTCCCTGGATACTAGACTCCTACTGTTCATTCTCAATGGTCTCTCTCACACAAAAGAAGGTAAGTACCACTCTATGAGGACCAGTGTGTCCTTGTAGGTCCAAGCAACATGCCCACAGAAATGAAATCTTTATAGGTTCTGTTGCAGGCTGATCTGCACAATGCTACCCATAGAGCCTCATATGTCAATACCAACCTCAGATTGTCAGATGATGTGGCAATAGTGTCTACAAAACTACACAATGAAGTCATTATGGTAGCCCCCTAATCCAGCTGAGCCGGTTCTCTTATAAGGAGAGGAAATTTGGGCCAGACTCAGTGGCACAGGCCTATGGGCTCAGCTGCTCAGGAGGCTGAGGAGAAAATGATCACAAGTTCAGGCAGGCTTAGGAACCTTAATGGGATCCTACCTCAAAACTCAAAGAGAAAAGAAAACTGAGACATATGTAGTTTAGCAATAGGGCACACCAGTTAGCATGTTGGCTAGCATGTGTGCTAGCATGTGTGCATGAAGCCCTGGGTTCCCAGGATTGCTCCAAAAGAAAAGAGATTACAGACACTAGAAAGGAAGACTATGAGTCGGGGCTTATAGTAACGCCCTGGACTGTAAGAACGTGAGTTTGTCCGTAGCACTTTGTTACTGTGGCTTAGCAGATGCTTGCTGTATCCATCTTGGACTTCATATGCCCTAGTCAGGGAAAAAAAAATGCAGAGCACTCTTCTCAGTACTGGAGGCTTCATTTGGTGGTGGGTGAGGTCCAGTCGGGGCTCTGTCCCCATTGTTTGACGACTTCATTTAGATCCACTTCATGCATGTGTGTATTTAGGAAGCTTCCATTGTATTGGGTTTTCATGTGACCCCTCAGATGACCCTTAGTTGTATCTGCCCTTCCCTGTATCCTCGACACCCCCTCCCCATTTGATCCCCAATTCCAGCCACCACCCTACCTTACACCCATCCATCCATAACCATGTATTCTACATCCCCTTCCTAAGGGGATCCATACCTCTCTCTTTACTCTATACCTAACCTCTGTGGCGCTGTGGAATATAGGTTGCTTGTGAAAGACATAAGAGTTAGCATCCACATATAAGCCAATACATGCCTTATTCGTCTTTCTGGGTCTAGGTTACCTCACTCAGGATGATTTTTTGTTTCCTAGCTCCATCCATTCAACTGCACATTTCGTCATTTCATTTTATTATAGCCAAAAGAATATCCCATTATATAAATGTACTACATTTTCTTTATCCATTCCTATGTTTATGGACGTGTGGGTTGTTTCCGATTTCTGTCTGTTATGAATACAGCAGCAGTGAGCATGGCTGAGGGAGAGTCCCTACAGAAGGGTGAGGTGTCCTTTGGCTGGATCTTCAGCTTCCCGGGGGTCTGCCACATTGATTTCCGCAGTGGCTGGACAAGTGTGCACTTCCCATCCGCGATGGATGAGTGTTCCCTTACTCAGCCCCTCAGCAGTGTGGGCTGTCACTTGTGTTATTGATCTTGGCCATTCTGACAGGTAAAGATGGAATCTCACAGTAGCGTTGATTTGCATTTTCCGGATCACTAAGAACGTTAGTTTTGGGGTTTGTTTTTGTTTTTTGTTGTTGTTGTTGTTGTTGTTTGTTTGCTTTGTTTTGTTTTTTTGCTCCTCAGCCATTTGTGTTTCATCTTGAGAACCACGTTTGGATCTGAATCCCATTTATTATAATTGTTTTGCCCTGTTTGTTTGGCTGGTGGTTTTGTTTGTTTGTTGTTGTTTTTTTTGTTTTTTGGGGGGTGTTGTTGTTGTTTCTTTTATATGTTGGATATTCCTTCTATCATTGTGTAACTGGAAAAGACCTTTTCGCATCCTGTAGCCTGTCTCTTTGTTCAAATGACGATGACGTGTTTGCTATACAGGAGCTTTCCAGTTTCATGAGGTGCCATTTATTAATTGTTAGATTTAGTGCCTGCATTATGTTCTGTTCTGGAAGTCATTTCCTGCGCCAGAGAGTTCCCTATTTTCTCACCTATCAGATTACGACATCTGGCCTTATGGTGAGGTTCTTGATGCAACCAGAGTTGGGTTTGGTGCTGGGTGATGAAGAAGAATATATTTGTCTTCTTCTGCCATCCAATATGACCAGGACCATTTGTTGAAGATAGCAAGTTTCCTAAGTGGGATAAGACCTAGAATTGATAAGAGTTCAGAGAGGCTCAGTGCAGCAGTGTAGGGGAATACCAGGACAGGGAAGTGGAAAGGGGTGGATTGGGGAACAGGGGGAAGGAAGAGGGCTTATGGGACTTTCAGGGAGTGGAGATCCAGGAAAGGGGAAATCACTTGAAATGTAAATAAAGAACATATCGAATAAAAAAATAAATAAATAAATAAATAAATAATAAGAGTTCAGAGAACAAGGACTATGCATAGCTGCCAGAATATTAAAAATATCCTAATCCTCATGGAAATCAATTAATAAGTGTATGATTTTTAAATCCTCTAAAAGTACATTTTTAAAAATTTTTTATTTATTTTTTACTTATTCACTTTATATCCCACTCACTGCCCATTTCTCGGTCACTCCCTCCCACAGCCCTTCCCCCCATCTTCCCTCCCCTTCTCCTCTGAGTGGGTGCCCACCCCCATGTATCCCCCTGCCCCGGCACTTCAAGCCTCTGTGAAGCTAGGCATTTCCTCTCCCACTGAGGGCTAACAAGCCAGCCTAACTAGAAGAACATATCTCAAATACACACAACAGCTTTTGGGATAGCCCCGGCTCCAGCTGTTCAGGACCCACATGAAGACCAAGCTGCACAACTACAGTTGTGCAGGGAGATGCAAGTCCAGCTCATGTATGTTGTTTGGTTGGTGTTCAGATTCTGAGAGCCCCAAGGGCCCAGGTTAGTTGACTCTGTTGGTCTTCCTGTGGAGTTCCTGTCCCCTTAGGGGCTGCAATCCTTCCTCCTATTCTTCCATAAAAGTCCCAAGCTCCAGCCACTGTTGGGCTGTGGGTGTCTGCCTCTGTCTGAGTCAGTTGGTAGTTGGGGCCTCTCAGAGGACAGCCATGCTAGACTCCTATCTGCATGCATAACAAATATCATTAATAATGTCAGGGATTGGTGTTAAAAATACATTTTAGGCACTGAATATCCACTTCTAGAAATTCACTCGAGGATATTTCTTATTAGAAAATATATATGCTAAAGCATAGGCAGCCCTCTGGATCTACTAAATCTGTACTCACAGACTCAGCCAACTGTGGGCTTAAAATATCTCAATCCAAAAAAACTGCATCTCACTGAATGTGCAGACCTTCTCCTCCTCATCATTCTAACACAGACACTTTGCCAGAGATTAGAGGTAGCGTGACAATGAGTGAAGTGCACCGGAAGAGCTTACCTTACACACCCTGCCAAGGGCATCCTTATAAGAGAGACTGGAACACTCATACTTCAGAGGTCCTAGAAGCAACCTCTCCCATGGGTACCACAGGATGACTGTTTATATATCAGTATTGTCAATGAAAGCCAAAATAAAAACTGTAGCCAGCCAAAAACAGAAAAGGAGCACATTAAACAAATATATATATTTACTTACATAAATATATAAAAGTCTATCTGTATATATTTTCAGAGGAAATCTACCACATTTCCTCTGAATTGAAACATCTCTTCCTGGGGATGGGGGAGGCTGACAAGATTAAGGAAGTAAATAAAACGTAGAGGGCTAATGAGGCTCATGAAATGTATACATTCACAATAGACAGACAGACAGACAGACAGACAGACAGACAGACAGACAGGAAGGCAGACAGACAGGAAGGCAGACAGGAAGGCAGACAGAAAGACAGACAGACAGACACCCTCCCACAGACTAACCAACTTGCAGGTCTTGCAGGGAGCTACAGAGTTACATCTTTCAAGTCTTTCTCTCTCCCCCCCCCCTCTCTCACACACACACACACATACATACATACACACACCCATGCTGAAGCTAACTGTGTTACTAACTGTGCTGCTCGGAATGAAAATGGCCCCCTTTGGTTCATAGGGAGTGGCACTTTGAAAGGATTAGGAGGTGTGGCCTTGTTGAAGGAAGTGTGTCACTGGGGGCGGGCTTCCAGCCGGTATCACTCTTCTGGCTTCCTGTGGATATGGATGTCCAGCTCCCAGCTCCTCCCCAGCACCACGTCTGCCTGCGTGCCTCCATGCTTCCTGCCATGGTGACAATGGCTAAACCTCTGAGACTGTAAGCCAGACCCAACTAAATGGTTTCCTTTATTACAGTCGCCATGGCCATGGTGTCTCCACAGCAACAGAACACTGACTGAGGCGCTAAACTGCTCTAAGAACCCCAGTATTGAGTTCACTAAGCTAGACTTGGGTGAAATCATTTCCCCTGGGCTATCCCTGATGCCTTATCTGGAGCAAAGAGATGCTTATTCCCATCTCCCTGGGGGATAAAATCATACCACAGTATCCTTTCCCCATTTTTGTACAATGTACACATGTATTGGATATGTGTTTTAATTTGTGGGGCTAAAAATCAAAACCTCATTAGGTTTATTTTTCCAGTGGTAAAATTTCTTTCCAAATAAGTCTCAAAGCGGGAAGAGAATCTAATTACTGGAAGTTTCTGCTTTAGCAAGGTTCTTGTGAGCTAAGGCTTACTATAAATAAAAACACAATCAATAACTCATTAATATCTGTCAAGCGAAATCAAAGACAGAAGCTGCAAACACAGTTGTGACTTCGCAGCTCAGGGGCTTGGTAATGAGCTGTGGAGACCTCCTCTTCCCCAAGAGGCCACACGTCCACCCCACACTGGGGACTGGCGTAAGAAGCCACAGCCACATCTGTGGCATGGCACACACTCTACCTGCCGCTTGCAATCTGGAAGCCATTCCCGGAAAGGTTTAGGTCTCACAGTGTGATCGCAGCCTTATAAGGTTGGCAGAGAGCAGGCAGACTGTCAGACCGCCTCTGAGAGCCCCGGATGGTTAGTGTGTATGTGTGTGTGGGGGGGGGTGGGGGGGCGGGCAAATGCAGAATGGTCACAGAGTTTCCCTGTCATTTCAGCTCCAGGCTGGGAACAGCTTTGGGGACACTGGCTACATTCTGTTCAGGCTCCCAAGTCTTCAGGGCTGCAGTCATCTGCCTTGCTAGGACAATGGACCTGAAGCTGGTCTCTGTGACTTCACACCTCAATCCCCATGATAAATCTCAAGTTTACCATGTGCCACCCCTACACACACACTGGTGACTTTCTTTCCTGACTAAGCTGGACTTGGCTCTCAGCTTTGTACTAACAGGAGCCACTACGTTCTTAAGAAGGAAGAGATGTAGCCAGTTCTGGGATTTTCTTTAGTGTCTGCAGAAATCCTGTGTGGGGCGGGGGAGGCTTTTTGTGCTTCTCTCGTTGGCTCAGAGAGGATCTTGAACAAAGCCGCTCTTGGGAAAGCACTCAGTAGGAAGAACAGAGGCGCACAAGCACAGGCAGAGCAAGCTTTTCAGGCACATCACACATACAGCTGGACGTCACACATACAGCTGGACGTCACACATACAGCTGGACGTCACACATACAGCTGGACGTCACACATACAGCTGGACGTCACGCATACAGCTGAACGACACGCATACAGCTGGACGTCATGCATACAGCTGGACGACACGCATACAAGCTGGACGTCACGCATACAGCTGGTCGTCACACATACAGCTGGATGTCACGCATTCAGCTGGACAACACATATACAGCTGGACATCACACATACAGCTGGACATCACACATACAAGCTGGACATCACGCATGCAAGCTGGATGTCACACATACAGCTGGATGTCATGCATACAGTTGGACATCACGCATGCAAGCTGGACATCACACATACAGCTGGACACCACACATACAGCTGGACGTCACACATACAGCTGGACGTCACGCATACAGCTGGACATCACGCATACAGCTGGACGTCACACATACAGCTGGACGTCACGCATACAAGCTGGACATCACACATACAGCTGGACGTCACACATACAGCTGGACATCACGCATACAGCTGGACATCACACATACAAGCTGGACGTCACACATACAGCTGGACGTCACACATACATCTGGACATCACGCATACAGCTGGACATCACGCATACAGCTGGACACCACACATACAGCTGGACATCACGCATACAGCTGGACGTCACACATACAGCTGGACATCACGCATACAGCTGGACGTCACACATACAGCTGGATGTCACACATACAGCTGGACATCACACATACAGCTGGACATCACATATACAAGCTGGACGTCACACATACAGCTGGACGTCACGCATACAAGCTGGACGTCACGCATACAGCTGGACGTCACGCATACAAGCTGGACGTCACACATACAGCTGGACATCACGCATACAAGCTGGATGTCATGCATACAAGCTGGACACCACACATACAAGCTGGACATCACACATACAGCTGGACGTCACACATACAAGCTGGACATCACACATACAGCTGGACGTCGCGCATACAGCTGGACACCACACATACAGCTGGACACCACACATACAGCTGGACATCATGCATACAGCTGGACGTCACGCATACAAGCTGGACGTCACACGTACAGCTGGACATCACACATACAAGCTGGACGTCACGCATACAAGCTGGACGTCACGCATACAAGCTGGACGTCACGCATACAGCTGGACATCACACATACAGCTGGACATCACGCATACAGCTGCACATCACACATACAGCTGGACATCACACATACAAGCTGGACGTCACACATACAGCTGGACGTCACGCATACAAGCTGGACGTCACACATACAGCTGGACATCACACATACAGCTGGACGTCACGCATACAGCTGGACATCACGCATACAGCTGGACATCACACATACAGCTGGACATCACACATACAGCTGGACATCACACATACAGCTGGACGTCACACATACAGCTGGACGTCACACATACAAGCTGGACGTCACGCATACAGCTGGACATCATGCATACAGCTGGACGTCACGCATACAAGCTGGACATCACGCATACATCTGGACATGACGCATACAGCTGGACACCACACATACAGCTGGACATCACGCATACAAGCTGGACATCACGCATACAGCTGGACATCACGCATACAGCTGGACACCACACATACAGCTGGACGTCACACATATAGCTGGACATCACACATACAGCTGGACATCACACATACAAGCTGGACATCACACATACAGCTGGACGTCACGCATACAAGCTGGACATCACGCATACAGCTGGACATCATGCATACAGCTGGACGTCACGCATACAAGCTGGACATCACACATATAGCTGGACATCACGCATACAAGCTGGATGTCATGCATACAAGCTGGACACCACACATACAGCTGGACGTCACGCATACAAGCTGGACGTCACACATACAGCTGGACGTCACGCGTACAAGCTGGACGTCACGCATACAGCTGGACATCACACATACAGCTGGACGTCACGCATACAGCTGGACGTCACACATACAGCTGGACGTCACGCATACAGCTGGACATCACACATACAGCTGGACATCACACATACAGCTGGACATCACACATACAGCTGGACGTCACGCACACAGCTGGACGTCACGCATACAGCTGGACATCACGCATACAGCTGGACATCACACATACAGCTGGACATCACACATACAGCTGGACGTCACACATACAGCTGGACGTCACACATACAGCTGGACGTCACACATACAGCTGGACGTCACGCATACAAGCTGGACATCACGCATACAGCTGGACGTCACACATACAGCTGGACGTCACGCATACAAGCTGGACATCACACATACAGCTGGACATCACACATACAGCTGGACGTCACACATACAGCTGGACGTCACACATACAGCTGGACATCACGCATACAGCTGGACATCACACATACAAGCTGGACATCACACATACAGCTGGACGTCACACATACATCTGGACATCACGCATACAGCTGGACATCACGCATACAGCTGGACATCACGCATACAGCTGGACGTCACGCATACAAGCTGGACATCACGCATACAGCTGGACATCACGCATACAGCTGGACGTCACACATACAGCTGGATGTCACACATACAGCTGGACATCACACATACAGCTGGACATCACACATACAAGCTGGACGTCACACATACAGCTGGACGTCACGCATACAAGCTGGACGTCACGCATACAGCTGGACGTCACGCATACAAGCTGGACGTCACACATACAGCTGGACATCACGCATACAAGCTGGATGTCATGCATACAAGCTGGACACCACACATACAAGCTGGACATCACACATACAGCTGGACGTCACACATACAAGCTGGACATCACACATACAGCTGGACGTCGCGCATACAGCTGGACACCACACATACAGCTGGACACCACACATACAGCTGGACATCATGCATACAGCTGGACGTCACGCATACAAGCTGGACGTCACACGTACAGCTGGACATCACACATACAAGCTGGACGTCACGCATACAAGCTGGACGTCACGCATACAAGCTGGACGTCACGCATACAGCTGGACATCACACATACAGCTGGACATCACACATACAGCTGGACATCACACATACAGCTGGACGTCACACATACAAGCTGGACGTCACGCATACAGCTGGACATCATGCATACAGCTGGACATCATGCATACAAGCTGGACGTCACGCATACAAGCTGGACATCACACATACAGCTGGACATCACGCATACAAGCTGGATGTCATACATACAAGCTGGACACCACACATACAAGCTGGACATCACACATACAGCTGGACGCCACGCATACAAGCTGGACGTCACACATACAAGCTGGATGTCACACATACAGCTGGATGTCATGCCTACAGCTGGACACCACGCATACAAGCTGGACATCACACATACAGCTGGACGCCACGCACACAAGCTGGGTGTCACACATACAGCTGGACGTCACGCATACAGCTGGATGCCTCCTTGGTTGGAAAAGGTCCCTAAAGGGTCATAGAATAACACGTAGTCAGAGTGAGCGCACCCATTCCAGGCTAGCCGTGTGGGCACACTCCTCACTGCCTTCAGGTGTTAGCCTCACAGGCCTCCTCTGCTTCCTGGGTATTTTCCATACAACTTAGACCGGCTTCCATCACTTGAAACCCTGCTTTTTTCTGTGTTCCTTTTCTATCCAGTCACCCCAATCTCTTGGTGTTTATTTAAATGTCCTAAATGTTACTGGGATTGAACATAACCAAAAACCCCGCCCATCCTTAAGTAGAGAAAGAGTATTGCTACATATATCGATTGTCTAAAGAATCAGAAATAACTGTTTTAAATTCCAGCCAAAACTTAGATATTAAGGGCTGGAAAGATGGCTCAGTGGTTAAGAATACTAGCTGCTTTTCCAGAGGTTCTGAGTTCAAGCCCCAGCAACCACATGGTGGCCTCAACTATCTGTAATGGGATCAGATGCCCTCTGGTGTGCCCAAAGACAGTGATGGTGTACTCATTCATACACATTAAATAAATAAATAAATCTTTAAAAAATTATATTAAGTCCTTTCTTAATATGTGTGTGACTTGTATATGCATATATATGTTGATATCTGTCTGCATATGTGTATATGACTTGAATTTGCATATATATGTTGGTATCTGTGTGTGTATGTATGACTTGTATGTGTATATATTTGTTGGTCTGTGTGAGTGTGTGTGTTTGTGTGTATGCATGTGTGTGTGTGTGTGTATGTTTGTGTGTGCATGTGTATGTGCATTGTGTGTGAGTGTGTACATGTTTGTGTGTGTGTGTGTGTGTGTGTGTGTACTCCAGTCTAGCTGGCCTATGAGTTTCCTGTGATTTTCCTGGGTTACACCTCTCACAAGGAATGCTAGGATTACAAATGCCTGTGCGTCTAGGTCCCTCTACACTTTCACATTGGTTCTGAGCTCTGAATTCTGGTCATCAAGTGCTTCACCCAGTAAGTCGTCACCCCAACCTTCTCTCTTAATTTGTAAGGGAAAAACCAAAACCAACCGAACAAGCAAGCAAACCCCAGCTCCAGCAGCAGTTCTGTAATTGCACCAGCAGGTGAATGGCTTCAGAGGCCCGATGTGGAGTCTGAAACCCGCCTGCTCTGTGAAATTGGCCAAGTAAATCAATTTCTCTGAAACCCCATGAAAGCTACAGACAAAAGTAATACAATAGGTCACACACACCCAGCAGGGCATGATTTCTAAGGAGACCAGCAGCAGCCAGTAAGAACTCACAAGAAACAAAAGACAGGACCCTCTCCTGACTAGAAAATCAGAAGAGCAGGGGAGCAGCAAGCTATAGTCCTCTAGAGACCCTGGGAAGGCTGCCATCAGGAGTTCATCGGCCATAAGGAACTGGGTTAGTGAGAGGGAGTGGGGACCGGTGACTTTGACCACCCATGCTCTCTATTCAATACAGTTGAGGTCCCAGCTTACAGCTGATCTTGTGACTTCTAAACTAGGAGGGGCTCAAAGGAGAATTCCAAAGTTCTGTCCTTCCCTCCACTCTCAGAGGCTTCTTCCACTCTCAGAGGCTCCCCACACTGTCAGAGGCTCCCTCCACTGTCAGAGGCTCCCCACACTCACTGTCAGAAGCTCCTTCCACTCTCAGAAGCTCCCTCCACTGTCAGAAGCTCCGAACACTGTCAGAAGCTCCTTCCACTCTCAGAGGCTCCCTACACTCTCAGAGGCTCCCCATGCTGTAAGAAGCTCCCTCCACTGTCAGAGGCTCCCCACACTGTCAGAGGCCCCTTCCACTCTCAGAGGCTTCCCACACTATCAGAGCCCCCCCCCACTGTCAGAGTCTCCCTCTACTCACAGAGGGTCCCCACACTGAAAGAGGCTCCCTCCACTCTCAGAGGCTCCCTCCACTCTCAGAGGCTCCTCACACTATCAGAGGCTCCCCACACTTTCAGAGGCTCCCTCTACTGTCAGAGGCTCCCCACACTTTCAGAGGCTCCCTCCACTCTCAGAGGCTCCCTCCACTCTCAGAGGCTTCCTCCACTCTCAGAGGCTCCCTCCACTCTCAGAGGCTCCCAACATTGTCAGCCTCTTCCCCAACTGTCAGCTTCTCCCTCCAACTTCAGCCTCTCCCAGTCTGTCATCCCCAGTGAGCCCCACACCCTCAGTTCTCCCACCACTACCAGCTGTCACTTCTCAATGAGACAGAGGTCCCCTGTGCTGTCTGCTGTGTCATACACAGTTCTGAGCAACTGCCCATGGCCAGACCAAAGTTCTGAACAAGGCAGCATCAGGCATCTCAGTCTTTTGCCAGCCTGTGCTCTGAATGAGCGAGAGTGCCAGCAGCCTGACCTCAGGAGTAAAAGCAATAGACAGCAAACCGTAGCCAGCATCAAACTAAATGGAGAGACACTTGACGCAATCCCACTAAAATCAGGGACTAGACAAGGCTGCCCCCTCTCTCCATATCTTTTCAATATAGTACTTGAGGTACTAGGTAGGGCAATTAAACAACATAAGGAGGTCAAGGGGATACAAAATGGAAAGGAAGAAGTCAAATTATCACTATTTGCAGATGACATGATAGTCTACCTAAGTGACCCAAAACACTCCACCAGAGAACTCCTACAGCTGATAAACAACTTCAGCAAAGTGGCAGGTTATAAAATCACCTCAAGCAAATCAGTTGCCTTCCTATACTCAAAGGATAAGCAGGCTGAGAAAGAAATTAGGGAAATGACACCCTTCACAATAGCCACAAACAATATAAAGTACCTTGGTGTGACTCTAACCAAACAAGTGAAAGATCTGTATGACAAGAACTTAAGTCTCTGAAGAAGGAAATGGAAGAAGACCCCAGAAAGTGGAAAAATCTGCCATGCTCGTGGATTGGCAGGATTAATATAGTTAAAATGGCCATCTTGCCAAAAGCAATATACAGATTCAACGCAATACTCCTCAAAATCCCAACTCAGTTCTTCTTAGAGTTAGAAAGAGCAATTCTCAAATTCATCTGGAACAGCAAAAAACCCAGGATAGCTAAAAGTATTCTCAACAACAAAAGAAATTCTGGGGGAATCAGTATTCCTGACTTCAAGCAATACTACAGAGCAATAGTGTTAAAAACTACATGGTATTGGTACAGTGACAGGCAGGCAGATCAATGGAACAGGATTGAAGATCCAGAAATGAACCCACACACCTATGGCCACTTGATCCTCGACAAAGGAGCTGAAAACATCCAGTGGAAAAAAGATACCCTTTTCAACAAATGGTGCTGGTTCAACTGGAGGTCAGCATGCAGAAGAATGCAAATTGATCCATCCTTATCTCCTTGTACTAAGCTCAACTCCAAGTGGATCAAGGACCTCCACATAAAACCAGACACACTGAAACTAATAGAAAAGAAACTGGGAAAGACCCTTGAGGACATGGGCACAGGGGGAAAGTTCATGAACAGAACACCAATAATTTATGCTCTAAGACCAAGAATTGATAAATGGGACCTCATAAAATTACAAAGTTTCTGTAAGGCAAAGGACACCATCAAAAGGACAAATTGGCAACCAACAAATTGGGAAAAGATCTTCACCAACCCTAATCTGACAGAGGGCTAATATCCAATATATACAAAGAACTCAAGAAGTTAGACCCCAGAAAACTAAATAACCCTATTTAAAAAATGGGGTACAGAGCTAAACAAAAAATTTTCACCAGAAGAACTTCGGATGGCTGAGAAGCATCTTAAAAAATGTTCAACATCATTAGTCATTAGGGAAATGCAAATCAAAACAACCCTGAGATTTCACCTCACACCAGTCAGAATGGCCAAGATAAAAAACTCAGGAGAAACCAGGTACTGGCGAGGATGTGGAGAAAGAGGAACACTCCTCCACTGCTGGTGGGGTTACAAATTGGTATAACCACTCTGGAAATCAGTCTGGCAGTTCCTCAGAAAACTGGGCACGTCACTTCCGGAGGACCCTGCTATACCACTCCTGGGCATATACCCAGAGGACTCTCCAGCATGTAATAAGGATACGTGTTCCACTATGTTCATAGCAGCCCTATTTATAATAGCCAGAAGCTGGAAAGAACCCAGATGTCCCTCAACACAGAAATGGATACAAAAAATGTATATATACACAATGGAGTACTATTCAGCCATTAGAAACAATGAATTCATGAAATTCTTAGACAAATGGATGGAGCTGGAGAACATCATAGTAAGTGAGGTAACCCAGTCTCAAAAGATCAATCATGGTATGCACTCACTGAGAAGCAGATATTAGCCTAGAAACTTGGATTAACTAAGTCATAATCCATAATCAAATGATGTCCAAGAAGAACGGAGGAGTGGCCCCTGGTTCTGGAAAGACTCAGTGCAGCAGTATAGGGCAAAACCAGAACAGGGAAGTAGGAAGGGGTGGATGGGGGAACAGGGGGAGGGAAGAGGGCTTATGGGACTTTCCGGGAGTGGGGAGCCAGAAAAGGGGAAATCATTTGAAATGTAAATAAAAAAATATATCAAATAAAAAACTGTGCCTTTTATACAGAAAGATCTGTACGTTTCATGTATAAGGGATGGTGCACACTCTTGCAATACCCCTGCTCCAGGAGCAGGAGGATCAGGAACTCAGATCCTTCCTCTGCTACTGGTGAGTTTGAATTCAAGGCCAGTCTCAGCTATATGTGACCCTGTCTTCGGAAAGGGAGGGGAGGGGAAGGAAGGGGATGGGAAGAGGGAAGGCACAGTATGCACCTATAATCTATAGCCTCGAAGTGGTGCCACTCACCCAGTGCAGGTACAAGAACTTTATCTGAACAAATGAATGTCTCACAGAAAGATGCACACATATTCACAGAAAGCACAGTTTTTCTCTTACACCCCAAACTCCTCTAAGTTATATCAGACATGAGGCTATGCACAAAGGACCGATGGGATGTCACTGAGTAAAATGCACACTCACGCATGGGTGGTGTGTGGGTGGAGGAGAGGGCCCTCACTCACTAACTCACAGTGCTGTTAATGCTGAGAGTCCCTGCTCCCAGTCCCAGCTGTGCAGCCTCTTTCCTCTGAGGACAGGGTTCCATTATTTTTAATTAATCATTCCATTTGTTTTCATCTCACATGATATCCCACTTCCCAGTTACCCCTCCACAACCACCCTCCCCCCCTCCCCTTTGCCTCTATGAGGGTGCTCCCCCACCCACCCACCCTCTCCTGCCCCACCTTTCCAGCATCCCCCTATGCTGGGGTAACAAGCCTCTACAAGACCAAGAGCCTCCCTTCCCATTGACATCAGACAAGGCCACCCTCTGCTACATGCGTATCTAGAGTCATGAATCCCTCCCTGTACACTCCTTGGTTGGTGGTCTAGTCCCTGGGAACACCTGGTGGTTCGGCCAGCGGTGTTATTCTTCCAAGGGGGTTGCAATCCCCCTCCGTTCCTCTGGTCCTTCCGCAGCTGCCCCCACCAGGGTCCTGGAGCTCAGTCTGATGGTCTTCTCCAAGCATCCACATCTGCATTGGTCTGTTGCTGGCTGAACCTCCCAAGGAGGGTCCCTTTAAGGTTCTGCTTACCAGACTTCCTGCTGTGCCCTGTGAAATGGCGGTCCTGCGCTGTGGATACCACTGGCATACCCTATCTCTAACCTTGGCATAAATTCAGCCCTACCGTCACTCCGATTCCACAACCTGCAAAGACCTTCTGCTGCATGACGACCTGCCTCTTCTTGCCCTGCTGCCTGGAAATACAAACTTTATCCCCTGCTCGCCAACAAAGAATCCTAACTTCCCACTTGCTCCCTGCCTCAGTTTCCCCATGATAAACCTTACCCTGGCACTGTGGCTGACTGATCACTGTGTAGCCCACCTTCTTTGAATCTCTAAACTGAGGAGTAATTTGGGCCCCCTGTTCCCAGTGCATAACCAAGACAACAAGGCCAGTGCTTAATTCTAACCCTGTTGGGCCATACATCGTAGACAGTGGAAGGTTCAATGAATGCTGCTGTCGATATATAATCTTAAATATCGAGAACACTGATTCTCACCTAAAATCAGAAATCAGCTGGCAGAAGGAAGCTAACCCTGCCCCGAAATAGTCATGCAATCAGCAGAAATTTCTACTACATCAATCAAAAGGGTTCACGGCAAGTCGTCAGTGACCCGAGTAAAGCGACCTTCACGCTTCCCCCACCCCACTCCTGCCCCACTCCATATTCTTGTTAGCTTCGGCTGATTGATGGCTTCCCGAAAAAGATGATCCATCACTGCTTAGGCGAGCGAAGCTTCTGCCGGGACGTGTAGGTCATTCCAGCATGTTGCGAAAGTGAGACGAAATGCAGAGTCTAAAGAAATGCTAACTCATGGGAAATGAAGGAAAAGGCTCGACAGAGTGTGGTGCTGCCAGGTGCCGGTGAGATTAATGTGGGTGGAAGATGGATAGATCTGCTTCTGAAAACAAAGCGTATGTAATATAAAAAAATGGCCATATTACAAACACATTATAAGGCCTGGGGAATGGTTTGAAATTCACAGCAACAAATACACACTACCGGCATAGCAACTGGGAAAACCCGGTGCCTACGACGGGTGTCTACCTCTTCGAGGGCACTCTGGTGGATGCCAGGCTGTGTGCCAGCCCCTTCGTATGCTGTCAGACACAATCCTTCTTTCTGCTGAAAGTAAAAGTTTGGGGTTTGGGTTTGTTTGGGGGGATTTTTGTATGTTTTGTTTTTGTAAAACTGAGAACCCCTTTCAGGTCGTGCAAGGAGCTGTCAAATGTAGACACCAGATCCAAGTCAGAGGTTTAGTCAAACGCTTACACTCTTACCTCGATGACTGCAGGTCTCCCTTCGTCCCCAATTTTCAGAAAGGGGGAACAGGTTTAACGAACAACGGCAATGAGAACGACGAGATGACCCTGTACACATGTGTCCTGGTGGCACTTACAGAGTGAGACGCTGGCATCACGCTCTACAACGACTCTCAAAATGCCCAGACGCCGTGACACACTCGGGCAAAGAAGCGGTCTTGAGTGTGAGCAGCAGCGCATCACGTTTTGAATGAGAAAACGACTGGGAGATTGTCAGTTCTTCCTAAGAGATTTCATGAATTTTGCATCATTTCAATAAAATATATATCGTTCTTCTCAAAGCCAGACAAGTTAATTATATATTTTATTTGAAAGAACAAGTAAGAGTAACCATGGGAACGGTAAAAACAGTAAGGAGGGGGAGGCGAGCCCCTCTGGATATTAAAGTGTGTTACGAAGCCTTCACTGCGAGCAGGCTGGCTAACAGATGGACCAAGAGATGGGAAAATGAAACTCCCAAATACGCCAGACTGCGCACGGCGGTTTAGGATGTCACTAAGGCTTCGTATCTCAAATCAGAAGAAGAAAGTGGACCAATAATGAACAGTTGGCTAGTTATGTGGAGGGGTCACACTGAAGCCTGTTCTCACAAGGCACACAGAATTAGCTCCAAATGGGTCTGAACATTTAGTAAATAAACTGCACAAATAGGAGGGAGAAGTCAGCGACTCTTTTCTTTTCTGTGACTTAAGATCCAGAAGTAATAAAGGAACAGAGATCAATCTCAGGACATAAAAGTTAAAATATTTATGTAAAGATAACATTATTAAGATCAAACAATAAACAGGGATGTTGGTAAAAGATTTACCAATTAGGCCTTTTATGACATGTTCCCATCTCTAATAACTCTCTTGATGTGAAAATATAGCAGAAGGCAAGAGATACTATTCACAGAAAAAGAAAAGCAAATGTCTTGTTTAAAAAAAAGAAGAAGAAGAAAATAGGCAAACTTCTGAATGTTTACCAGCATGCTCTATGGTAAGGCTTGGGAGAACAGGCCCCCTTGTGCAGAACCTGCAACTCAAACTAACACAGTCCCAAGAAGAGGGACTTGGGTCAGATCTAAAATGGATTTTGTACTTCCCCTATTGGCCCAGCAATCCCCCATCTGGGAATGTTATCAAAGGCACAGTGAACAAATTTTAAATGGTGCAAAGACAAAGGACGCTTGCTGTAGCACGTTTTGTAACAACAAAAGACCAGACACAGCCCAACATCCAGCAGGGTATAGTGCAAACCCACCCCAGTATTTCCACAGCATGGAGTGCAATCTTCCACTAATGGAAGGGAAAAACACTCGGAACTGTCAGAGAGCAGTGGTTCTCCATTACTGCATGGTTTTGCTATATAGTTTTCCCCACAAATATATACCATTACATGAAAAGAACAAAAGCATATCTTAGTTAGGATCGCTATTGGTGTGATGAGACACCGTGACCACCACAACTTGGAGAAGAAAGCATTTGTTCAGTTTGTGCTTCTATATGCAGGTCATCACCCAAGGAAGTTGGAACAGGAACCTGGAGGTGACAGATGCAGAGGCCGTGGAGGAGAGCTGCTTACTGGCTTGTTCAGCCTGCTTTCTTATAGAACTCAGGACCCAAGGACAGCCCCACCCACCACGGACTGGGCACATCTCCACTGTTCACTCCCTCAGCTAGCTGGCCAGCTCAGCGGCCAGATCAGCTATCTAAGTCGATCCACCCCGACATTGATTCCTTCTGCGAGCTGCTGGAACACGTAGAGGACCTGGTCCTGCGGAACCATATGTGGAAGCACATCATCATCGTCGTCGTCATCATCATCATCAACGATGAAAACATGAGGCAGGGCTGTGATGGAAGACGGGAGAGGCCAGTGACTCCCTCTTGCGCCCAACCCTTGGCCAGCAAGGAAAGATGCAACAGGACCAGGTTCTCTGCAACACTTTATTCAGGACTTTTTCTTTGTTCTTCTTACTGGGGCCCCAGCCCTCTCCCTGCCGCCCTTATATATCTTTTCAGCCCCGTCTGCAGAAGATAGATAGTGCACCGCTTCCTGATAGGTGAACTAAGTGAATTCTTCATTAGCATATAAGTGTGATAACATACACAGCACATTGCGCATGTACTAACGTTGTTTACCACCAGAGAGCTGCATCTGGTCAGCGCCATCTTGTAATGGTGAATGAACAAAGAACAAAGGTGGCTTACTACAACTCCCAACATAGGGACAACATTGCAGCTCCGAGGAGCCTGAGAGACCCATGGAGGCTCCGAGTGGAGATGAGGGGGCGGCGGCAGGGGTGTCTGCAGAGCCTGCAGTATCCCTGGAACAGCTAGAGAAGGGCAGGTTCTGTTGGGAAGAAGCTTTTTTAAAAGTGGACTCAATCTTTCTCCATATTACTTACTAAGGTAGAGCCTCCCACTGAGCCCAGAGCTTTCCAATCCGGCTAGTCTAGCTATCCAGCTTACCCTGAAGGACCTCTTGTCGCTTCCCACCAAGTGCTGGGATTACGGGTGAGACCGTAATGCATCCTGGGATTGCAGTCCCTCGCGCTTAAGTGGAAACTGCTCTGGCCATTGACACATCTCCCCTTCTCTCTAACAACTGAAATTTTGTCAAGCTTCCTGTCTTATTCCATTTTATCTGCTGTAACAGAATACCTCAGAATGGACAATGCATAACAAAAGCAAACTACTCACAGTCCAGGGCTCGGATACCATGTTCTGCGTGAGGCCTTCTTACGGCATCATTCCCTGGAGGGGTGAGACCGGGTAGGAGGGGGAGGGAGGGAATGAGGGAGGGAGGGAGAAAAGAGCAAGAGAGAGAAAATTGCTCTCAAAGAGAACCCATAACTCTTTCAGGCAATAACAGACTCACTTCTATGAGCCTTCACAGCAACATTAATTCATTCGTGTCTACAACCATACAACCAATCCTTATCTTAAACATTCCCCTTTCCCTACTGCACTTTGGGGGTTAAATTTCCAATACATGAAACTTAGGGAAATTGTTCAAACCGTAGCATATTCACACACACACACACACTCACACACATACACACACACACACACACACACACACCTAGCAACACAATTTTTACTTCCTTGGGAAAGACACGCCTCCTCTGAGAATGTAAGTTCCCAGAAAAGGCAGGGAACTTATGAAACAGAGATTCGAGCTAAGCTGGAGTCCAAAGGCTCATGGTGTCATTCGGTTACCAACACCAGTGTTAGGAAACGGTGCCTTTAGGAAATGATTACATCATGAGGGTGGAGCTCTTGTAGATGGGAACTGGACCCTTAGACTAGCGATGTGGGAGGAGTCAGCAAGCTCTAATTAACCCACAATGGCCCACGCATGCGCAGGAGGTGCTTCCGCATTTACTAACCTTAGCACCTACTTGACTTGCAGAGAGGAACAATGACAGAGCTTATGATCTGGGCAGCCAATCAGCTGGTGCCATGCACAGCAGTTACTGACCGAAGGGGCATGGGTGGAGGCTATAAAGGCACACCAATAAATGAGTCAGCCTCTGCTTCTCACCTGGCTCCCGGAGCCTGTGTCTTTGATTCTTCGTCTTCTTGCACTCTACCCCCAAGTACCGTCTGGGAGTGGGAGCCAGGGGCGAGGGCTAGGGCAACAGGCTCCAGACTTAACAGATGTCTAAAATCACTTGTACAAACAGGTGGCCTAAAAGTGCGGGCACATCTGGAACAAAGGAGACCAATGGGGGTGAATGGTGGGTGTGATATGCTCAGAGTACATCATACATTCAAATGAAAGTGACCTTGTGTGTGACTCTGCAATAAATACAAGGAAAGAAGCCACAGGAGCCACGGGCTGGAGACAATGGCTACTCTCCTCTGCTCTGTTTGAACATGGAACACAGCATTTATCCCAGCCATGGAAAACAGCCACCAGTGCCTATGTGGGATGCCTCACCAAGGGTGCTGCCAAGACTGGCCCTCACCAAACGCCAAACCCACCATCACCTGGACGTTGAACTTCTCAGGGTCTGAAACTGTAGAAATAACCTTCAGCCATCTGTAAATTACCTATATTCAGGCACTTTGTCATAGCGGCACAAAGAAAAGTAAGATGACTTCTCTTAATATTTTTTGTTTATACCACTTGTTGCAGATTCCAGTAAATATTGTACACAGTATGTTATTAAACTAAGAAACAAAGCCAAAGCCCACAAATAACTAATAAACAAATAGACCTCTAATTCTTTATCTCTGGAGATTTATATCCTCAGAATAAAAATAACTATAGCAAAATTTTATACTAAATTCAATAACCACATCATTAACAACAATATGGTATTATTTTGAAACTGTAATAGATGTTATAAGATAAAATAATTAGAATTATTACGTCTTTTAGACAAGGTGCCAGCTCTCTCCACTCATTCATTACAGTGCCTGGAGTCTTGGAGAGAGAGAGAGAGAGAGAGAGAGAGAGAGAGAGAGAGAGAGAGAGAGAAGAAATACAAATAGGAAAGGAAAAAGAATTATCCCTCCTTACAGAGGACATGATTTATAGCCAAAAGGACTCTCAGATTCCATCAAAAAAGTTTGGAACTGATGAGCACTTTGAGTAAAGTCACAGTGTAGAAAATCAAGATATAAGATTCAATAGCTTTTCTGTGTATATATCATAATAAATGAGGTGAGCAAGAAATTAGGGAAATATCCCTCTTATACTGGCTCTGGAAAGGAGACAAAACCTGGGACTACAAGGGGAATGAAACTTTTATGTCAACTACAAAATATTCTTGCAAAAAAAATTAATTAAACACAAATGGATCAACCAATTACATCAGTGTCTAAATGAGGCAAATTTGTCCCCAGAGCACATTAGACAATGTCTGGAGACATTTTTAGACATCACATTGTTGGGAAATGCTAACACATAGTAGAGGCCAAGGATACTGCTAATGTACAGTATACCCACAAAAAAAAAAAATACCACCCACCTGAATTTCTAATGGCACCAGAGTTGAAGGTCTACTTGGATCTGTCAGTCAATAGGAGATATAGGACCCAAGATGCATTATCATCCACATGCAGTCTTCCTTGAATCTTTCTTTAGACCTTGCTTGAGTCTTGAATCAACTTGTAGGTATATATTTATGACTCAGAGAACTTTGAACAATGACAGTGTCTTAGGGTTTTACTGCTGTGAACAGATACCATGGCCAAAGCAACTGCTATATGGACAACATTTAATCAGGGCTGGCTTACAGGTTCAGATGTTCTGTCCATTATCATCAAGGCAGGAAAATGGCAGCATCCAGACAGGTATGGTAGAGGAAGAGCTGAGAGTTCTACATCTTCATCTGAAGGCTACTAACAGAATACTCACTTCCAGGCAGCTATCATGAGGGTCTTATAGCCCCACACCCACAGTGACACCTACTCCAACAGGGCCACACCTTCTAATAAGTGCCACTCCCTGGACCAAGCATATACAAACTATCACAGACAGTATATTAAAGTGACTGCTTTTATATGTAGTACTCACTGTTTTATATGTAGTGAGGGTATCTTTATCAATACTTAGAAGTATACACTGAAATATTTACAGATGAAGTGACTTAATATCTTGATGTTGTGGTTTGGATATGAAGTGTTCCCCAAAAGGACCATATGTTGATGGCATCTAACTCATTGAGAAGAGATTGAATTATAAGGGATCTGAACTAATCAATGGGTTAATCCATTGATTAATTCATGCCTGAAAAGACTATTAGGAGACATGACCTGATTGAAGGAAGTGGGTCACTGAGGGTAGGAGCTTGGGGAGGGTCTCTTGTCCCCTGGCCCTTCTATCTCTCTGCTTCCCAGACACCTTGACATGAGCAACCCCTGTCACATGGATCTAAGTGACCACAGATTGAAACTCCGAAGTCGTGAGTCACAATAGATCTTTTCTCCTCTACAGTGTCTCAGGGAGTTGTCATGGTAACAAAAGACTAACACACCAGGGTTTTGAAGTAGAAACTTTAAGAGTTCTTTGCAAAGTCAGTTGTTTTGGACACAGTTGCTGGGGCAAACACATGAAGGAACATTTCACTGAAGTAGACACAGATGAAAGGCTAAGGCAGACTTGTGAAGGAGCATTTCCCTGATGCGGACACAGGAGAGAGGATATTCTGCTAAAGCAAACACGTGAAAGAGCATGTGAGAATGATCCTTTGCTTACAACATGCATGTATTGGTCTGACTTACACTGCATAATTGAGTTCCTTTTGTTGGGACTCCATAGGCAGAAAAGCACCAAAAAAATTTCTGGTAGTGTGCTAAGGCTTCTTGCTGCTTCTGTGGACTTGGTCTGATTGGCAGAGTGATGTCAGCAAAGACAGACTCGAGTGCTGAGGCAAAACCTGTGCAGGGCACGTGATGTTTGGAGAAACGTAAATAGGACTCTACAGACAGTGGCTGAGGCTGGGCTGGGCTTGCTTACAGAGCTAGCTGAGCGGCACTTGTTGGTCTCGAGTCTTCGCCAGTCTTCGCTGAGAGAGGCACAGCTGAGAGCTTCTCCTTGTGCTCCTCTGGTCCTTTCTGCTGATTCATGCTGAGGCTGAGGCCTGGCTGTCTCTGAGAGGTCCATGTCATGCCCCACTGCTACCGATTCATGTGTGCTACCCCAGCTCTACTGAACTGCACTGCTGGCGTATCCATGAAGTGTTTGTGAGTGGATCGAGCTGCTGCTGACCTGTGAACTGAGCTGCCGACTTCCAGACAACACAGGAGTTGCTCTAAAGAACCTTTCCAAGCATGGCTGCTCCCCACCAACTATCATTTCTTTTCCACTAACTCTGGTGGGTTGTAGGCTAAAATGGAAGTGAAAGTATTTAAGAACCATCATTAAAAGTAAGCCTTGGGCCGCCCAGTCCTTTCTGCTGGGGCAGACTCTTGACTGGTCAGCTCCAGTGAAGATACCATCTCCTGATTCATCCTAGAGAACCCACTGCACTCAGAGCAGTTGGTACAAGCCCCCTTCCCCTCTGGAGTCCCAGAGCAGCTGCTGGGGGTCCAGCAGACTCTCGACCCATCAACCACCAAAACCCCACCCTCCCAAATACCACTCTCCTTCCATTCCTTCCATCCCTTCTGCTGCCTGGACCTTTCTGCTAGGGCAGACTCTTGACTAGTCTGCTCCAGTGAAGACACCATCTCCTGATTCATCCTAGAGAACCCACTGCACTTAGAGCAGTTGAGACCCCACTGCACTCAGAGCAGTTAACCCAACAGTCTGAAGGCCTCCCATGAGATCTTCTGCAACCAGGGCAAGAGATCAGAACCTTCTCTGCCCCCGTGAAAAGGCCCCTGTCAGAAGGCCCCAAGGGTGGTAAGTTGCAGCCAGGGCTGTAGGCCTACAAGGAAAACTGAAGCAAACCAGGGACAAAAGAGGCAGACTCCAGACAATCACCGAGACCAACAAGGAGCAGGGATATCCAGATGTCGAAAGGCAAGCACAAGACCATATGCAACAGAATCTAATACACAGGGCCATCATCAGAACCCAGTTCTCCCACCACAGCAAGCCCTGAATACAACAATATACCTGAAAATCAGGAAGCTGACCTAAAATCCTATCTCATGAAGATAATAGAGTCCTTTAAGGATATCGATAACTCACTGAAAGAAATACAGGAAAACCCAGGTAATCAGGTGAAGGAATTGAATAAAGTGATTCAAGACTAAAAGTGGAAATAGAAACAATAAAGAAAACTCAAATGGAGGCAAACCTGGAAAACCTAGGAAAAAGTTCAGAAATTACAGATGTAAGTATCTCCAACAGAATACAAGAGATAGAAGAGGGAATCTCAGGTGTAGAAGATACCGTAGAAGACATGGACACAACAGTCAAGGAAAGTGCAAAATACAAAAAGCTTCTGACCCCAAACATCCAGGAAATCCAGGACACAATGAGAATATCACTTCTCACCAGAGACTATGGAAGCTAGAAGATCCTGGGCAAATGTCATACAGACCCTAAGAGAACATAAATGCCAGCCCAGGCTACTATACCCAGCAAAACTCTCAATTACCATAGATGGAGAAAACAAGATATTCCATGACAAAACCAAATTTAAACAATATCTTTCCACAAACCCAGCTCTACAAAGGATAATGGGTGGAAAATACCAACACAAGGAGGGAAACCACACCCTAGAAAAAGCAATAAAGTAATCTTCTTTCAACAAACCTAAAAGAAGATAGCCACACAAACAAAATTCCACAGTTAACAACAAAAATAACAGGAGGTAACAATCACTTTTCCTTAATTTCTCTTAACATCAATAGATTCAATTTCCCAATAAAAAGACATAGACTAACAGACTGGATACATAAACAGGACCCAACATTGTGCTGCATATAAGAAACCCACCTCAGTAATAAAGACAGTCACTACCCCAGAATCAAAGATTGGAAAACAATTTTCCAAGCAAATGGTTCCAAGAAACAAGTTGGAGTGGCCATTCTTATATTGGATAAAATCAACTTTCAAACAAAAGTTGTCAAAAAAGATAAGGAAGGACACTTCATACTGGTCAAAGGAAAAAATCTACCAAGATGAACTCTCAATTCTGAACATCTATGCTCCAAATGCAAGGGCACCCACATTCATAAAAGAAACTTTACTAAAGCTCAAAGCACACATTACACCCCACACAATAATAGTTGGACACTTCAACACCCCACTCTCAGCAATGTACAAATCATGGAAACAGAAACTAAACAGAGACATAGTGAAACTAACAGAAGTTATGAACCAAATGGATCTAACAGATATTTATAGAACATTTTATCCTAAAGCAAAAGAATATACCTTCTTCTCAGCACCTCATGGTACCTTCTCCAAAATTGACCATATAATTGGTCACAAAACAGACCTCAACAGATACAGGAATATTGAAATAATTCCATGCACCCTATCAGATCACCATGGTCTAAGGCTGGTCTTAAGTTCCACCAAAAACATCACAAAACACACATACACATGGAAGCTGAACAATGCCCCCTCTCAATGATAACTTGGTTAGGGAAGAAATAAAGAAAGAAATTAAAGACATTTTAGAATTTAATGAAAATGAAGGCACATATCAAAACTTATGGGACACAATGAAAGCAGTGCTAAGAGGAAAACTCATAGCCCTAAGTGCCTCCAAAAAGAAAATGGAGAGAGCACACACTAGCAGATTGACAGCTCACCTGAAAGCTCTAGAGCAAAAAGAAGCAAACATACCCAAGAGGAGTAGACTGCAGGAAATAATCAAACCCAGGGCAGAAATCAACCAAGTAGAAACAAAAAGAACTATACGAAGAATCAACAAAACCAGAAGCTGGTTCTTTGAGAAAATCAAAAAGATAAATAAACCCTTAACCAGACTAATTGGAGGGCACGAAGGCAGTACCCAAATTAATGAAATCAGAAATGAAAAAGGAGACATAATAACAGAAACTGGGGAAATTAAAAAAAAATAATCAGATCCTACTACAAGAGCTTATACTCAACAAAATTGGAAAATCTGGATGAAATGGGCAATTTTCTAGACACATACCAGGTGCCAATGTTAAAATAGGATCATATAAACCAAAATATTCCCAAAAGCCCTGAGGAAATAGAAGCAGTCATTAACAGTTTCCCAACCAATAAAAGCCCAGGACCAGATGGGTTTAATGGGGAATCCTATCAGATCTTCAAGGAAGACCTACTACTGATACTCTTCAAACTATTCCACAAAATAGAAACACTACCCAATTCATTCTATAAAACCACAATAATGCTTATACCTAAACCAAACAAAGACCAAACAAGGAAAGAGAACTTCAGATCAATTTCCCTTATGAACATTGATGCAAAAATACTCGATAAAATTCTTGCCAACCAAATCCAAGAATACATCAAAACAATCATTCACCATGATCAAGTAGACTTCACCCAGGGATGCAGGGATGGTTCACTATATGGAAATCCATCAATGTAATCTACTACATTAAAAAAAAAAACTCAAAGAAAAAAACACATGATCATTTCATTAGATACTGAAAAAGCATTTGATAAAATTCAGCATCCCTTCATGTTAAAAGTCTTGGAAACATCAGGAATACAAGGCCCAAGCATAGTAAAAGCAATATACAGCAAATCAGTAGCCAACATCAAACTAAATGGAGAGAAACTTGAAGCAATCCTACTAAAACTGGGGACCAGTCAAAGGCTACCCACACTCTCCCTATCTATTCAATATAGTACTTGAAGTTCTAGCTAGAGCAATTAGACAACAAAAGGAGGTCAAAGGTATACAAATTGGAAAGAAGTCAAAATATCACTATTTACAGATGATATGATCATATACTTAAGTGACCCCAAAAATTCCACCAGAGAAATCCTAAACCTGATAAACAACTTCAGCAAAGTGGCTGAATATAAAATTAACTCAAGCAAATAAGTAACCTTCCTATACTCAAAGGATAAACAAGCTGAGAAAGAAATTAGGGAAATGACACCCTTCACAATAGTTACAAATATTACATACCTTGTTGTGACTCTAACAAAGCAAGTGAAAGATCTGTATGACAAGAACTGCAAGCCTCTGAAGAAAGAAATCGAAGATCTCAGAAGATGGAAAGATCTCCCATGCTCACGGATTGGCAGGATTAATATAGTGAAAATGGCCATCTTGCCAAAAGCAATTTACAGATTCAATGCAATCCCCATCAAAATTCCAAATCAATTCTTCATAGAGCTAGAAAGAGCAATCTGCAAATTCATTTGGAATAACAAAAAACCCAAGATAGCAAAAAACTATTCTCAACAACAAAAGAACTTCTGGGGGAATCACCATCCCTGACCTCAAGCTATACTATAGAGTAATAGTGATAAAAACTGTATCTGGTACTGGTACAGAGATAGGCAAAAAGATCAATGGAATAGAATTGAAAACCCAGAAATGAACCCACACACCTATGGTCACTTGATGTTTGACAAAGGAGCTAAAAGCATCCAGTGGGAAAAAGACAGCATTTTCAACAAATGGTGCTGGATCAACTGGAGATCAGGACATAGAAAAATGCAAATCAACCTATTCTTATCTCCTTGTGAAAAGCTCAAGTCCAAGTGGATCAAGGACCTTCACATAAAACCAGATACACTGAAGCTTATAAAGGAGAAAGGGGGGAAGAGCCTTGAACACATGGCACAGGGGAATATTTCCTGAACTGAACACCAATGGTTTATGCTCCAAGAACAAGAATCAACAAATAGGACCTCATAAAACTGCAAAGCTTCTGTAAGGCAAAGGACAATCTCAATAGGACAAAACAGCAACCAAAAGATTGGGAAAAGATCTCTACCAACCCTACATCCGATAGAAGGCTAATACCCAATATATACAAAGAACTCAAGAAGTTAGACTGCAGAGAGTCAAATAACCCTGTTAAAAATGGGGTACAGTGCTAAATAGAGAACTCTCAACTGAGGAAACTGAGGACTGTGAAGCATGTTCAACATCCTTAAGCATCAGGGAAATGCAAATCAAGACAACCTCACACCAGTCAGAATGGTGAGGATCAAAAACTCAGGGGACAGCAGATGCTGGAGAGGATGTGGAGAAAGAGGAATACTCCTCCATTGCTGGTGGGATTGCAAGCTGGTACAACCACTCTGGAAATCAGTTTGGCAGTTCCTCAGAAAATTAGATATAATACTACCTAAGGACTCAGCTATATCACTCCTGAGAATATACCCAGAAGATGCTCCTACATGTAATAAGGACACATGCTCCACTATGTTCATAACAGCCTTATTTATAATAGCCAGACGCTGGAGAGTACCCAGATGCCCTTCAACAGAGGAATGGATACAGAAAATGTGATATATTCACACAATGGAGTATTACTCAGCTACTAAAAACAATGAATTCATGAAATTCTTAGGCAAATAGATGGAACTAGAAAGTGTCATCCTGAGTGAGGTAACCCAATCACAAGGGAACACACATGGTATGCACTCACTGATAAGTGGATATTAACCCAAAAGCTCCAAATAAACAAGATATAATTCACAGACCACATGAAGCTCAAGAAGAAGGAAGACCAAAGTGTGAGTGCTTCAGCTTTTCTGAGAAAGGGAACAAAATAATCACAAGAGCAATTATGGAGACAAAGTATAAAACAGAGACTGAAGGAAAGGCCATCCAGAGACTGCCCTACCTGGGGATTCATCTTATAAACAGTCACCAAACCCCAACACTATTGTAGATGTCAAGAAGTTCTTGCCAAAAGGAGCCTGTTATGCCTGTCTCCTGAGGGGCCCTGCCAGAGCCTTACAGATACAGAGGCAGATGCTAACAGCCAACCATTGGACTGAGCACAGGGTCCCCAATGGAAGAGTTGGAGGGAGGACTGGAGGAGCCGAAGGGGTTTGCAGCCCCATGGGAAGAATGAAGATTTTGGCCAAGCAGACCCCTCAGGGCTCCCAGAGACTAAGCCGGCAACCAAGGCATACACATGGTTCTAGCCGCAATTGTGGGAGCGGAATGCCTTGTCGGGCATTGGTGGGAGGAGAGGTCCTTGGTCCTATGGAGGCTCGATAGATGTCCCATCATGGGGAAACCGAGGGGGGGTAGGTGGGAGTGGGTTGGGTGGAGGGGCATCTTCATGGAGTCAGGAAGAGGGAGGATGGGTTGGAAGTTTTCTGGGGAGGACAGGAAATGTAAATGAAGACATTTGAAATGTAAGTGAAGAATATATTCAATAAAAAAGAAAGAAATGAAAAAAAGTAAGCCTTGAAAAAACTTAAAGTTATGGAGTTTGCTTTTAAACAATGTGTGCAGAATAAAGGACAAGGAGGGAGCTGGCAAGGAGAGGCAGAGATTGGTCATAATCTGATTGTCACTGAACTTGAGTGATGAACACAACCTCTACTTCTGTGGATGTTTGAAAGTAAATAATTACATATAACATAATATCTTTTGTATTATACTTCACACACTATATATTGTAAGCTTTTCTGGAACGTACAACAGAGAGGGCATTTGTAAATGATTACCTGTGAAGTGGGGTGCTGCCCTGCATTCTGGATTCTTTTTAGAAGTAACAAAGTCACAATACATAATCCTTTGGCTTCCAATTTTCCATACTATGAGAATTGCGCTTCCAGTTTTCCCATTCTTAAACTCTTTCCCAAGGAACTCTTAAATCCAGGATGACGTTTCCTTCATCTTTACTACGCCTTAGCTGAAAATCCCATATGCTTATAGGATGCCGTGTGGTATTTTAAAGTATGTATACATTGAAATTGTTGGGTCAAGCTAATTAACATATTCATTGCCTCACCTTTTTTGTGTGACAAGAGAGCTGGATTTACTCTCAACAGTATCAAGTATACAACCTGTTATTATTGACTATAATTGCCCTGTAATACAAGAGATGCTAGGAACTCGTTCATCCTATAAAGCTGTAGCTTTGTACTGTATGGTCTGTGCTGCCCCGTCTCAATATTCTTCAGTACAAACAGTGTGCATCAATTCCAGACACACTTTCTGAACAGGATGCCATTCTAATGAGGAGCCCAAATCGGAGGGATGAGTCACAAGAAAAGACGAAATGGTCCTCAGTCACTGTTTCCTTCTTTCGGTGACAACGCTTTCTTAAACATTGTGATGTTACTGGGTTTTTATTGGTGGAATTAGTGTGTTCTTAATTGGGAAAACAAGACTCTCATCTGGAAAATGAGGCTGAAAGTGGAAACTGGGTAAACTCCTCTCAGTCACCAGCAGACTTACCAGAACCAGAACTCTGTTGAGCACCGGAACCTTAGATCTCTGAATGTACATGATGTGATTGTTTGTGCCTGAATGTGGGCTACACTTTATATGAGTAGCAGAGTTTGGTCTGAGATTAACTTTTCTATACTTGATGCAGGATTGAAAGTTGTTAATTGCTATCATCACATTCAGCTATGAGCATCTCGGAAGATCCAAAGAGGAGCCTCAGAGCTGTGGACTCTAAACGGCTTAACCCAGTTCTCAACAACAGGAAAGGGAAATGTCTTAACCAGTACAACTCAGTCTTGAGCTACCACAAGACAAAATTATCCTGAAATTGATCTCACCTTTGAAGTCAGCACACAATTGGTATAATGTTCCATCAGGGACCACAGTGAGCCTGTGTACAGCAGTCAGCTGTTTCCAGATGGACTCTGTCTAACCACGAAACTTCCTTTGGCCAGGAAACACTCACCAGTAGTGCCCTCAGGAGCTTGGGAAGTACAGACACAACAGACCTTCTCCTGACCACTTTCACTTGGGTACCTGAGCCACCCTGTAAAATGATCCTGGACCTAGGCGGAAACGCTATGTAAAAAGGGGAACACCTGACCAAACTGCCAGCTTCCTCATTCCCTGAGGTATCTTTATTGTTGAGGTATCAAACAGTAAGGATGTTTCCATGACATCTTTATATCCCATCTCTGACAGTCACCAAGCACTCACCCTCCCCCAGTCTCTATCTAAACCGTAGAAACTTCTGAAATAATAGCTTGATCTTGAGAAAACTGATCAGTTTATCATGTGGTTTTTAAATATCCCATGAAGCAACACTTCTTTAATTGGTTGGGTGGTCTCCGGTGCAAGATTAAGCCCAGGGCCCTGAGTTTATTTAGGAAAGACTTTTCCATTCTAATCCTTGGAACAATGTTAAACATCTTTTCTCTAAAACCAGTCACTTCCAACATCGTAAATAAGAAAATCCATGTTACCATTATTTGTTCCTGAGGAATAGACAAAGATCTACTAATGAATATACAATATAGATCTTTTTTTCCTGTTACGCCCCTGTTTAGTTGGGAACCATCACACGTATAAAATCAAGACAAGTATTTGGAAAGTAGGGAAGAATTAAGCCATGTTCCCTCACATGCTCTGGAGATGTTTTTACTAATTCCTGGACAACTAGGTTCCTTCTATCTTATGGTAGAAACATTAGTATCTTGGAAGTGGGCTGGAAAGCCAAAAAGGAACATTTGGAAAAGATAGTGATAATAATAATAATAATATTAACAACAACAACAATAATAAGGCAGTGTTAGGATCAATCAGTATTTAAGTAAATTGCCATCTTGACAAAGCACTCTATGCAACTGAAGCACACAGATTCCCCCAAAGCACACCTTTGCCTGCACTCAGGTAGCATTCCAAGCGTACAGACACAGAAGCTACAGCCGCTCCAGCAATCCTGAGCCCACCTCCTCTGGAGTCAACATCCACCCCTAGAAAGCCCACTGCCTTAGTTACTTTCTATACTTATGATAAAACACCCTGACAAAAGTAACTTCAAAATGGATGGGTTTATTTCAACGCGTGGTTCAAAGTATAATCCATCACAGCAAAGGCGTCAAGGCAGCGGTCGCTTGAAGCAGCTTGTCCTACATCTGCAGTCAGAAGACAGCGAGGGTTGCCTGTACTGACTTCATTCTCTCTCCTCTGTGCAGAATCAACACCCAGGGAACAGCCCCACCATTGTAGGGCAGTAGGCGGGTCTTCCCACCTCAATTAACACTCTCCAGGCAAACTCTCACTAGCACACCCAGAGGCTAGCCTTTACCTAGACAATCCCTCAAAGGCATGCCCAGAGGTTAGCCTGAACCTAAACAATCCCTAGCAGGTATGCCCAGCCATTTATCTCTTGGCTGATTCCAGATCTCCCATCAAGTTGACAACCAAGGTTAAACGTTATAATCACCTTGTCCAGGACTAAGTAAGCGTTAATTTAGAAATTAGAAGGACTAAACCTATAGAATCTATAAGTTAGGACATCAGGGCTCAGCAGTTAAAAGTACTTCCTGCTCTTCTAGAAGACCCACATCAAGTGGCTTACAACCACCTGAAACTCCAGGCCCAGAGGACCCAACACCCTCCTTGGGTCTCTGGGAGTGCCTGTACACACATGTCATTCACTCATAGACACACGTATGCACAGATACAAATAAATCATTTATTTTTTAAGGCATCACTGCTTAGATTGTTGTGAGGGAGGTGGCTGTCCTACAGCCAAATCCCCAGCAGACACACCTGCAGGAAAACGACGCCATGTGCTAGAGTCAGATATCCTCAAACTTACAAATCAAAACCCAATTCAAAACAAAATATTCTTTGTAATTTCATTGGAGAATATATGAATGTTTCACTGACATTTCCATCTGTCAAAGAAAAATCAGCCAAAATTTATAATTAAGATAGTTATGTATCCCTTGGGGGTTGAGAGTCGCTTTATATGGTATGGTTTATCTGGAAAATCAGTAATTTTCCAGATACACAAGACATCTGAAAAGTTCTATCTCTTGTATTCCTATTTCACTCACAGGAGACACCACAGAACAACGCAAGAAAATCCAGTTTAAACATTCGAGAATGAAGGACTAACCAACCAGGTGGCATCCCATCCAGGGGAGTTCCAGGACCCTAGGGACAGTCACAGTTTCTGGAAGTACCAGCTATGTAATAGATGGGATAACAGAATTTGGACTCTTGCTTTAAGAATGGAAAGTTAGGTTTAAAATGTCATGTAGGAATACGCACTTGCCAGGGCCAGCCACCGCGTTGCCCAGGTCCTGCAGAGGGAATAAGGAACCAGTGAGGATAAGGGAGGAGTGAGTCAGGCATGGGAGTCAGGGAGAGTCTTGCATCCTGACTGATTGGCCATCAGAGTGCTTCTTTATTTACACAGAACTCAGTAGGCAGGGGTAGATCCTGATGTTCCAAAACATAGACTATATCATTTTTGTCACCAATGTGTATGTTTTACCTTTCTCTTGGTCATAAGTTTAGTCATCACTGATAAACATGACTGAACAGAATTATCTCTTACAGTCATTTTCCCTGATCAACCCCATAACCCAACATTTAAGAATCTTGTGGTTTCAAGGGCACTAGACAGAAAGAAAATCTCCAAGCCAGCCTGGGCAGATTGCCCTGTCCTGGGCAGTGTATTACTAACTCTTTTTTCCCTTTTTTTTTATTAGATATATTCTTTATTTACATTTCAAAATAGTTCCCCTTTCCTGGTCTCCCCCCTGAAAAGTCCCATAAGCCATCTCCCCTCCCCCTGTTCCCCAATCAACCCCCCTCACTTCCCTGTCCTGGTATTCCCCTACACTGCTGCATCGAGCATTTCCAGGACCAGAGGCCTCTCCTCCCCTTGATGTCCAATTAGGCCATCTTCTGCTGCCTATGCATCTAGAGCCATGGGTAACTCCGTGTGTACTATCTGGTTGATGTTTTTGTCCCTGGGAGCTCTGGGAGTACTGGGTGGCTCATATCCTTGTTCCTCCGGTGGTGCTGCAAACCACTTCAGCTCCTTGGGTTCTTTCTCTAGCTCCCCCATTGGGGACCCTGTGGTCAGTTCAATGGCTGGCTGAGAGTGTCCCCCTCTGTATTTGTCATGCACCAACAGAGCCTCCAGGTGACAGCTATAGTTGGCTCAAGTCAGCAAGTCCTTGTGGGCATCAATAACAGTGCCTGGGTTTTGTAACTGTATATGGGATGGATCCTTAGGTGGGGCAGTCTCTGGATGGTCTTTCCCTCAGACTCTGCTCCACATTTTGTCTCTGTATCTGCTTCTGTGGATATCACAGCATATAGCAAGAAGAGACTTTTAGTCTGATCTGCTGCCAGCCCCTCTAGTTCACCATCAGAACTTGTTTACCATTTTAAGTTTACTTTGTTGATTATCTTGCTTTTGAGTGAGTACAGGGCCAGGTGTTCCGAGAGTATCTTGGACTCAAAAATATCTGAAGGATATCTCTGGCATCTTCCTATTGAGTCATAACTTCCAGGGTGTAACAAAGGCCTTCAGTTAGGGCCAGATAAGGATATCGCGCTAAATGCAGGAGGGAGAGTCTGCTCAGGACTTTCCCGGGGAGGCTTAGAAGCAGTGCTCCTGGGAGAGGTGGAAATGATTGAGAAGATGACCTCCATCAATCCGATATCCCATGTCATACAAAGATTAAAAGACCCCCCCCCCACTCGCACAACACATGGAGATCAAGACAAACTGGAAGCCCTGGGGACTTGCACTGCCTCACTCCCGCAACTTTACCGACGCTGTCAAGTCGCTGAGCTGGCTTTATGACTTTCCCTGGTCCCAGCAGATATGGCTGTGCCACACACTCACATATAGGAAAGTGGAAAAATAGACTCACCCTTCATGACTGACCAGTGGTTCCTAATGCTGTGACCCTTTAATTTAAAGTCCCCCATTTCATGGTGACCCCCAACCATAAAACTATTTTTGTTGCAATGTTATAACTAATTTTGCTACTACTATGAATCATAACGTACATTTTGGAAATAGAGATTGCCAAAGGGGCTGTGACCCCCTGGGCTGAGAACCTGTGACCCTGACTCACTGGGTAGCGTGAGAACACAGATCATGTTCTTCCCTTATAAGTCCAGTACTCTGTTCTCCTCCTTGGAATATCCTTTTATCATTTAAGGATACAGTTCCACCAAAGAATAAATTTATTAGCATCAGACAACAAATAGTGGTTAAAGCCATTATGATATAATAAGAGGATAATATCAACAGTCTTTATATCTCTGAAATCGCACACAAGTGAATGTGCACACCACTGAAAGTGGATTTACAAGAAAACACACAATGATAGAAACAACATTTTAACAGGGGAATGTTTGCTGCTGGTAAATGATGTTTGGACAGACAAGATCACACAAAGAACATATTCCGATAATAATCTAGAAAATAATCTAAAGCATGTGACATGTCAGGAGGAGTGTGGTCTCTCACCCTGAGATTGCTAAAATTGTGCCATTAACCGATAAGGAGGCTGCGTGCTAACACACAATGCCCCCTGCTTTTCCAATATTGAGCATGCAGTGGGTAAATCATTCCATATAGTGAAAGGAAATAAAAACAGTGACCTGTTTAGCAAGCCCACACATGCCCTAGAGTCTGAGCTGACAGGAAAACAGCACAGCTCTCGCACAGTGAAGGCCTGCATGTGAGTAAACAAACAAAGGCAGACAGGACAGTGACAGGCCACCCAAGGCTGCATGCCATCAGCTCTGTTTATCTTAGAAGCCCTGCCTATACCTTAACGACATGTCTGAAGAAAATGCTAAATGGTCATTTTCCATTATCTTCTCAAATAGAAACGTAAGCTATTATGTGCATTTTTCCAAGAGTGCTATAGTGAACTTAAATGTTCCACTGAATTAATTTTGATCTTCTACCAATGATCTTAGAAACCAAAGGAGTAAATATGCAAACAGTGAACAAAGAGATGATGAGCAGAGGGCCCGAGTGTGACGTGAGCAGGTAAAGGGAGATTCACATGTTACTAAAAATAGGTAGATGGCAGATGATAGATGGATCATACATACATACATGATAGGTAGGTAGGCATATGATGGATGGATAGATAGGTAGATTAAGGCTAGATAGATAGATAGATAGATAAAAGATAGATAGATAGATAAAAGATAGATAGATAGATAGATAGATAGATAGATAGATAGATAGATAGATAAGATTAAGGATAGACAGATAAGTAGATAGACTAAGGATAGACAGATGATAGATAGATAGATAGATAGATAGATTAAGGATAGATAGATAAGAAGATGATAGATTAAGGATAGATAGGTAGGTAGGTAGATAGATAGATAGATAGATAGATAGATAGATAGAAGATAGATAGATAAGTAGATGATAGATTAAGGATGGATAGATAGATAGATAGATAGATAGATAGATAGATAGATAGATAGATAGATAAAGGATAGATAAGAAGATGATAGATTAAGGATAGATAGATAGGTAGGTAGGCATATAATGGATGGATAGATAGGTAGATTAAGGCTAGATAGATGATAGATAGATACATAGATACATAGATAGATAGATAGATAGATAGATAGATAGATAGATAGATAGATAGATAAAAGATAGATAGATAGGTAGATAGATAGATAGATAAGATTAAGGATAGACAGATAAGTAGATAGACTAAGGATAGACAGATGATAGATAGATAGACAGATAGATAGATAGATAGATAGATAGATAGATAGATAGATAGATTAAGGATAGATAGATAAGAAGATGATAGATTAAGGATAGATAGGTAGATAGATAGATAGATAGATAGATAGATAGATAGAAGATAGATAAGTAGATGATAGATTAAGGATAGATAGATAGATAGATAGATAGATAGATAGATAGATAGATAGATAGATAGATAGATAGATAAAGGATAGATAGATAAGAAGATGATAGATTAAGGATAGATAGATAGGTAGATAGGTAGGTAGGTAGATAGATAGATAGATAGATAGATAGATAGATAGATAGGTAGACAGATAGACAGACAGACAGATGGCAGACTTAACCATGAGTCATATCCACTCTCAATGAATTTTTCAGTCACTAAAAGTGAGTGGGATTTCAGAGGCAGTATTGGAGCTTCCATCTAAACCATCAGCAGCTGGAAACATGGGGATACATCATGGGGGTCCCAACTGTGTCTGCTCACTGATTCCAGCAGCAAGTTCATTGTCTTACTCGATGCGTGATACTTTATCAGAGTTCAGAGCTGTGTTCCCGTCTCCCCTCGTTTTTAACACACTGTAAATCCTTTACTCCACAAGACTCGTTTTTTTCGGTGCTTACACACTTACACAGTGTGTGCATGCATGTTCATGATGTTTGTGTCTCGGGCAACAGAAACATTGAGGCCATGGTAACACCAGCAACTGACCCACATGATTTCCTGGGACGTGGACATCATCTTTGAGACGGAGAGGCACCAGCAGGACTAATGATCACAGTAAACCTCCAGCTGCACAGACCTCCCAACTGTATTCAGTCCTCCTCACTGGTTTTTGGCTGGGATCACCTTGCTAATGCAATGTTTGGCTTCTTCATGATAAATAATTCTCAGGAATGTTTTTAATGGTCACGTTTGTTCTTGAGAATCTCTACATACATCTCATATGTCCTGACACACATTCCCTGTGTCCCGTTTACTCTCCCCCTCCCGCCCCCTTCCCTCTACCCTCTTTCATTTCCCTGCCACCCCTGTCAGCCTCCTTCTCCCAGTAGGGCACCACTGCAACTTATAAGGCACAAAGCTGGGGAGGGGGGGAGGGACCGACCCATCAGAACTTACTAGCTCTGTCAGGGCAGACACAGGAGACTGTCACATGTCCCCATGCCACCAGGTGAGAAGCTAAGGGGCCCCAATCCGCAGGGGTGGGGAGGAAGTTGTCCCGGGGCCCCTAGGCCTCACGGAGACCAGGGACAACAGGTTCTAGCTCTCAGGCATCACAGGACACCACTGGATACCTCAGAAGAGCCGAGAACGGCTCCCCACGACACCCCCGCCCCAGCCTAAGGGGAAAGGGGGAGGACTGGAGGGGGGTAAGGTGTGTTGGGCGGGTTCCGGCAAGGGCGAGTCCTTGGTCCAGTCTGGCAACTGGAAACGCTGGGAGACAATCCATTGGTTTTAGCGCTTTATTGTAGAAGGGTAGAGAAGGGAATGGGGAGAGAGAGGGAGTAGGGGGCAAGAGACAGAACAAGAGAGCGAGAGAGTAAGATGATGAGAGAATAAGAGAGAAAAGAGAGAGGGGCTAAGCTGCCCTCGGCCCCTGTTCTTGGCTCTTCCGTGGTATCCAGCTGCGTCCTGTGATGCCCAAGACCTACAAGCCGCTGCAGCGCCCTGCACCTCCCCACAGGTTCCATTCCCACGTTTATGCCCTTTTATTTTGTCTTGTGAGCCATTGATTTTAATCAAAGCCATTGGAACCTAGAGGGCTCCCCATTTGGTGTATAACTCGAGGCAATAGCCCTTCCTCCCGCAGAATCCACCAGTTGCCAATAGTTCAGAAGGGAAGGTTAGGACCCCGATCCCCTTCCCAAGCTATAGTCGGCTGTTGGCTAGTCCAATCTTGTGCAGGCCCACTGCTGGCAACCGCAGCTGCCGTGAGATCTTGCTCGCAGTGGCTGTGGCAGAGCTGAAGCTCGCAGTGGCTGTGGCAGATCCGAAGCTCGCGCTTTGCACGCCTGCTCTGTCTTCTCACCCCTATGTTCCTTCTGCTCTTTTCTACAGTGTCCCCCGAGCCTTAGGAAAGGTGGCATAAATGTTCCGTCTAAGGATATTCTAAGCATCATGTGCAGCTCCCGGTCTCCACATTCACCGCTATCCACTGCAAAGGGGCTTCTGCTAAAGAACAATACCGAGTTCCGTGTGAGAGCCTAAACTGTCAGTCAAGGGATTTTGAACAAAGTCCACAGTTCCAGGCGCCTGTGGAATGAACCTCGAACCCCCATCAGAGAGCAGCTGTGACCCCAAAGCAGGTGTGCAGTCACGGCACCAGCGGGCACCTCGTCCTTGGCAGGTTGGCATCTTCGTTTGCAGGGTTTGCATCTTGGTAAGACTGGATCACAGGGCCCCTTGCAGCCTGGGAGGAGGATGCTTCACCTCGGCTGCAGCTCAGGTATGTGGTGTCCCCGGCAATGCGACCTTATCCTCCAGTGCTGTGGGCAGCCCAGAGGCATGGCAATACCCCATATTATTGACAGAGACTCTGGGATCTTTCTGAACCCATATACCTGTATGCCAGGCAGCATCTGACAAGTTCTTGGGTGACAGAGGGTCAGAGCTTTAAAAGCCTTGTGCTGGAGACCCCAATGTTTCTGACACGGGTGGTGTCTAACTTGTTTATCTTCCTCGTCCATCTACCTCTGTCACTCACATAAGCTTCATGACAGGGCTTCTTCTGAAAGAAGTGTCGCCTATGCACTAATTCAGGATTTAACAAATAATAGTGTGTGCTCTGAACCACATGTCACCCTCCCATTCGTCACTATCCTTGTAGCAGGTTTCTTAGACTGTAGCCAGTAAAGAAACAGTTACAGGAACAAGATGGCAGGAAATGCTTCTGCTGAGGTGGCCATGTTTAGTCACTAAGTAACTAGGAGACAGCAGGAAGTGTCAGAACCATCAAGAGGGCACCAGAAGGAAGTGCCCAACCTTGCTCTCTCCACAGCTGCTATTACTCTCCTTGTTAAGCCAAGGAATCTGAAGCATGGAGCCCCATCCCAGCCGACAGTGGGGTTCAGGCCTTAGAGGAACTTAAAATCTCTGGAGTATAATCAAGGAAGAAGGTTTTGCTTTCACTTGCCAATTTGGGCAGATGACCCCTTGATTTTTAAGGTTTGCATTTATTTTTATTTTTGCATGCTGCAAGCTCTCTCTCAGGCGCTGAGCCGGCTCCCCTATCCTTCGTGGGCTTTAGAGTCACAGCTGTCTCAGCGCCTCAGAAGAACACAGGACCAGGGCCAGGGCGACCAGGGCCAGGGCCATGCGCCTCCTCAGCTTCTCCTTGCCACTGCTTTGTCAACTTAAGTTTGGAATATCACCCTGATTAAAACAGTCTCGGTCCTTTGGGTCTAAGTTTGAATCTCTCAACTTCTTATTCTTAATTTAACAATGTAATGTTTATATGTCGCTTAATTTTCTGTTCTTTGATCCTGATACACCCGAGCACACTCCCGCCCTATACCCAATCTCTTCTAGCTCCTGTATTTTAAATTTTTAATCAATAGACAGCTATAAATGAACACGGTTTGTATGTAGCTATGTGTCTTTTTCTGTCTATTCACGGTATTGATGAGAGATTGACCATACTGAATACTTTCAAGTTGGACTTCTAAAATTCTAAAATCTCTTTGAAATTTTTTTCTGAAGTAAAAAAAAAAGAAGAAGAAAAGAAGAAAAACTTCAAGCATCCAAATGGTTGGGAGCTTCTAACTGGAGACGGCTCCGTCTGCATCACGTGACTAGACCCTGTTGTAAAACTGGCAATGTGGCAGCCAGAGCAGCTCCTCCAGGAACGGAGTAGCTCAGATGGCAGACGTCTTCCGAGGGCAACTGTGAGGACAGACATTTAGACATTGCTTTTATTTATTTACTTATTTCCAAGCCCAGCCTATCTGACTTGGAAGCTACGCCTTTTAAGAAAAGGCAATTTAGGAGCTTTCAGCAAAGCAGGTGATCATGGTCGATAACATTTCTGCCAAATACTTTCTCATATGTTGTGGGTTGCCTCTTCCCTTGATGCCAGTCCCCTTCGCCCCACAGAAACCTTTGAACTTCCCGTGGCCCCATTCATCAGTCATTGGCCCTATTTCCTCAAATACTTGGGAAGCGCTTGCCTGTGCCTGTATCCGCAGTTCACCCCCTGCTCTTGCTTGTGGTTTGACAGTTTGGGGTTTTATGTGGCAGTTCTTGTCCTGGCTGCAGTTCAGTGTAGTGCAGAGTGATTTGAGAAGGATCAACTTTTGTCCTTCTGCCTGTGAGGTTAAGTATCCCGGCTCCATTTGTAGAAACGGCTGTTTTATCTCTAATGAGTATTTTTGGCCTTTTGGTCAAATATTGGGTGTCTGTGGTTGAGTGGGCCTGTATCTGGATCCTGTGTGCATATGCATGTGTGTCTGTGTATGTGTCTGTGTTGTGTGTTTGTGTCTTTCTGTGCCTGTGTCTGTGTCTGTGTGTCTGTGTCTGTGTTTATGTCTATGTCTGTGTCTGTGTGTCTGTGTATGTCTGTGTGTCTGTGAGAGTGTTTGTGTGTATGTGTGTGTGTATGTGTGTGTGTATCTTAATGTGTCTGTACGTGTGTATGGCTGAGTGTTTCGATATATGTTTCTGTGTATTTGTGTGTCTGTACGTGTTTGTGTGTGTCTGAGTGTATATGCGTGTGTGTCTCTGTGTGTATCTGTGTATGTGTCTGAGTATGTGTGTCTATGTATGTCTGAGTGTGTCTGTATATATCTGAGTGTGTGTATGTGTCTGAGTGTATGTGTGTACATGTGTGTATCTGTGTGTCTGTGTATGTGTAACATGAAATCATGAAGTTGGAGTCAAATTCAGGAGTGTGGTGGCATCTTGGAGAAGTTAAAGGGGACTGCAGATCATACACATATACAAAATTCTCAAAGAATGCATTTTAAAATTTGTAAGTGCTCTTCTGATGATGGGTGGAAAATCAGCAGACCCCCAGACCTCTAGAGTGTGCAAAAGGCATATTCTTTCCTCTTTGAGGATAATACAATTCTCTCTCTCTCTCTCTCTCTCTCTCTCTCTCTCTCTCTCTCATCCTCCCTCTCTCTCTCTCCCCATTCCCTCTGATTTCCCTGCTTCTGAGAAAAAGCCTCCAATCAGGCTTATGCCTGAGTACTCGAAGTCTCTACATCTTGCTTATTCTATCACCACCAAGAAAGGAGTTCCCTTGCATCCCGCATCCCGCATCCCGTATCCCGCATCCCGCATCCTGCATCCCGCATCCCGCATCCCGCATCCCACATCCCACATCCTGCATCCCGCATCCCGCATCCCACATCCCACATCCTGCATCCCGCATCCCACATCCCGCATCCCACATCCTGCATCCATCACTTCTTTTCAACCCGAGTTTACTAAAGGACTCAGTCACAAATCTATATAAACATCTGCTGTGCCTTAAATATGAAACCAGAGAGAGGACAGCAAACTCTCAGCATCACCAACTTCTGGCTATTTCAGTCGTCAGATGTCTCCCTCAGGACGCCACGCATTGTCTCACTAGACCTCACTGCAGGCGTCCACGTCTGCTGAAACATTCCATTAAAGGTGCCTGCTCCAAACAAGACGGCCTGTTCCGTTTCCCAATACTTGTCAAGTTGTGTTTATATTGACACAAGCGTGCTCTTCCTCTTTATTCCCCTGGAACTAAGACCGCATTCCTCTTCCACAAGGTATAGTTTTCCCATCGACCCCTTCTCCTCGGGAGGCCTTCCTTCTGAAACAACGTGGCTAGCAGTGTCCTTGTAAAAGGATGGGAGTCGGAACTGAGTGGTAGTCAGAACTGAGAACTCATATGGGAAGTGGAATAATGCAAACATACTACATACATACATACATACATTCATACATACTACATACATACATACTTCATACATACTACATACATACATACTTCATACATACTACATGCATACATACTACATACATACATACATACATTCATACATACTTTCATACATACTACATTCATACATACTACATACATACATACTACATACATCGTAAGGATTCTATGCCGACAGTCTTCTGATTTTCTCCATTTTCCACTTGTTTTCTCACAGGTTCCCTTGTTCGCCTGCCAGCTGCCCATGTCCCAGGGTCTGCCATCATGCCTGCGACCCTCAGAAGTGTATTCTTCCCTACTCATCACCAACAGTGTGCTCCACAGCTGTGTATCCTCAGCAGTTCCTTATCCGTCTCTCTGTCTTTGATGCCCAGACTTGCCTAACTCAAACCTTGAATAAACTAATAAATACCCCTTAGGCTCATCAGATGCAACATGTCTAAAATTAATGTCATCAAGTTATCTCATATAGTCTGTTTTCCGTCTAAATGCCTTACTTTGGAAAAGAACTTCACTCCCTCCCTACCTGGAAATTATTAGCCTGCATCGGGGCTCTTGGTGTCTACTCTGGCCCTAGTTCAAAGGTTCAACGGCCCTTGCCTAGAAAGGAAATCCTGTCTTTAATTGCTTTCCCTGCTCTCTGTCCTCCATCCTAATCTGAAAAGGTCCCAGTTCATTCCTCTGACAGGAACGTGATCATCCTAAGTTACACAGGAGATGCCAGTCCTCTGCGTAAGGCCTCTGGTGGCTGAGAGTGCTGAGGCTCTGGTGGGAAATGACGTTGAAAAAGAACATGTGACTACATCAAGAGTTACAGTAGGAAATAAAAATGAAGCTGGGTGGTACGCACACAAGTATTTACACGCTTACATTCCCAGCATTAGGAAGCTAAGGATGGAGGACAGGAAATTGCAGTGAGACCTCATCTGAAATAAATAAATGAATAAATTGTTAAAACTGTTTTAAGGGTAACGTTATGGATAATTCTTTTTTTGCAACAGCCTAATAAAAATTAAATCCTTAGGACTCTAAACTAACAGTTCTTCGTCTCTGTCCCACTCTTTCTTGGTTTTCTCTCAGTTCCTCTTTGTTCATCTATTAGCTGACCACGCCTCCTCGAGCTCTGACGTCACCCTAACACACAAGGTTAACATAGGTTGCCTTCCACTGGCAGGTTCATCAAAACCCAAGCACAACTCCTGGACCATGCCGTATCAATAAGTGTAACAGAAAAATAGAGAGTCCTGATTGATTGATTTTCTAGGGGAAAAAAAGCCAAAATTTACTCTAGAGAAACTAAACCCAAAGGGAAGGATTGTGGGGATCAGAAAATAAATAAAATAAAAAAGACCTATGTTCGAAATTCTGTAGAAGCTCTGGAAAACAGACAATTAGAGCTACTGCCTCCTGTAAGTTGGACTCAGAGAAAAGAAATGAGCAAAAGGCTTCTGAAGCGGTTGCAGCGAGAATAAATGCCATCTCTGTCTGGTACTGTCCAAGAGATTATAATAAAATTTAAACTCTTATTTTCTATTTCAACCTGGTGAAATATCTAACAGGAAAAAATACTAAGTTTGGGACAAGGAAGTCCAAGACCACCAAAGAGATACACACACACACACACACACACACACACGCACACACACACATACATGTAAACATACATACATATACATACATACACACATACATATACATACATACTTAGACATGTACGTATACATGCATACACACATATACACAAATATATATACATATACACATATATATACAGACACACATTTATATACACATATATATATAAATACATACACACACATGCCTGTAAAACCTGCTGAATATTTAGAATGCTGTTAAAAAACATCATTTCTTTAAGCTGTCATTGCTAAAGTATGACTTCCCAGTGTCCCGCCCCAAGGGTGAAAATCATTGTTCACATCTTGACAGTAGAGTTGAAAGAAAACAGGCTGATTTCACACTTACATTGTTCATGCAATGAGTACCTCAGCTCTCTCTGCTGTAACGTCCATCTGTTATACGTCAAAGCCTGTGTTAGCTCTCTTACCCGTGGTCTGCAACTTAGCGACAGGCACTGGGCCTACTTGGAAATCACTCAGGGTGCCAACTCTACTATTATGCCTGACCAAGACTTTCAAATTGCCTATCACAATTGTCTCAGGCTCCCGGGTGGATAGACAAGGCTTCTCAGGGGGAAACACCCTCTCAGTATGAGAGAAGCACTTCTGCCACCTCAGAGAGACAGGGGCAGGGGCTTGTGGACCCAGGGCTGGGAGTCTAAAGAACTCGCTCCTAGAGGATGCATCCTGTCAGAGGAAGGCTGGAAGCTTATCAGCTGCAGGCCAAGGAACACAGCCACAGGTGTTTTTCCAATACTTTATTTTTTTTCAATACTTTATTTTTTATTATATATTTTTATTTTCTATATTCTTTGTTTACATTCCAAATGATTTCCCCTTTCCCAGCTCCCCCCTCCCCATATGTCCCATAAACCTTCTCTCCACCCATTCTCCAATCACAGTTTTGAAGCAGTTCTGGCACAGGAGGAGCATCTCTGTGACTCTCTGAGAGCTCAGATAGACCACGGGATCCGAGCCAGACTCCATGAGGGTCCGCCCAGTTAGGAGACACTTGGGTTTGAAAAGGAATTCATTTTTCTTGTTTTTGAACAGTTTGCCTTATTTAGCAGAGCAATTTAGAAAATTTATTAACTCCTGTCTCCAGAAGCGGGGATGAGGTTCAGGCTTACCTCTCGTCAGGCCTTTTTCCTCGTGTCTACGATAACTGTGGCGGTTCGTATCTAACATCACAACACATCAAGGAGAGCAGACATCTATCCCGTAGACTCTCTTAAGAGCCAAAGAAATGATTCCCTCCCAGGCTCCCACCAAGCATCTGTGAAAATGACCCACAGCTGTTCTGCAAGCAATTGGCCTGACAGGGGATTGGAGCACTGCTGTAACCCCTCTGTGCCAGGTGGGGGGGAGGGGTAACTTATCTTTCCCTGGAGCTAAAAGGGGGGAACCCTGCATCTTAAGAGAATGGTTTCAGGGAAGGGGGAGGGGAGTTGATGCTAGAAGAAATGGCTGGCCGCCCTTCCTGCTGCAGCTCTGTGCCGTCTGGCCTAGCCTCTGTCCATCCAGATTTTGAGGGTCATGAAACAAGCCGGTAGCCACAGCAACAAGGGGGTAGGGCTTGAAATCTGAGATGAGCAGTAGGTGTGGGCCTGGCCTAGGTAGTTTAAATAGAATCGGAAGGCCTTGCACCCCTTTTCAGCTTCCCCAGGGACACGCTCAACCGTCAGTTCTGTATGATGACAGAGGCCTTTAAAAGCTCTCTTCAGTTCTTTAGAATTGAGGATGCTGAGTGATACCAGTAATGAAGTCATATCTTTTTAATACCTATCTTTTTTCTTCCTTGTCATTAAATGGAAAATTCAGCTATTCAACATGATGATCTATGCCAGCCTTTGATAAGATTTTTCCATTTTCTTTTTTTTTTTTTAATGCTCCTAAATTGTAATAAAGCTTCAAAGACTAAGGCGCTCACTGCTTGATTTGTCTGTCCTGAGTATAATGACTAGATACAGGCAGAGAAGAAAAAAGATACGGGATTTGGTGTAATTCTATAACCTCACTCATTTCCTTGTGGAAGGTTGAATAATTCCAGAGGATGATCACACAGTGCCAGCAAGGTACGGTCTCGCTGACGCTAAGGAAATATCCAACACAATGCCCATGTATTACCCGCAAAATGAAAATAGCTCACACGTGACGCGTCCTAAGTGGCTACTGTGATCAGAAGCTGTGTGGAGGTCTGAATGCGTATACATACTTCATAGACCATGAAAACACCTCTCAGAAAATGGAACACAAATATTATAAAGCAAAAGGCTGAAAATGTGCAAGGGCCTTCTGCCACAGAGAACAGGAAACCTTTTTAAACTATATAACTCCAAGTGCTGACGACATACTACGGAGAGGACACCAGAGTTCTTCCATTGGGGTTCGCCTCTAAAATTTCATTTACACAGCCACTTTTACAACCATTTCCACTTTAGGGTGTCTGGTTTTGAAGAGGAAAATGATTCTGTGGTGGTTTGTATATGCTCTGCCCAGGGAGCAGCACTTTCAGAAGGTGTGGCTCTGTTGGAGTAGGTGTGGCCTTGTTGGAGTGGGTGTGTCACTATGGTGTGTCCTTGTCTGAGTGGGTGTGTCACTGTGGGTGTGGGCTTTAAGACCCTCCTCCTAGCTGCCTGGAAGCCAGGATTCAGCTAGCAGCCTTCAGATGAAGACGTAGAACTCATGCCAGTGTTGGTGGCGCACGCCTTTGATCCCAGCACTTGGGAGGCAGAGGCAGGCATATTTCTGAGTTCGAGGCCATCCTGGTCTACAGAGTGAGTTCCAGGACAGCCAGAGCTACACAGAGAAACCACAGAAAAACAAAAAAAAAACAAAAACAAAAAACAAAAAAAAGGAACTAAAGATGTAGAACTCTCAGCTCCTGCACCATGCCTGCCTTGATGCTGCCATGTTACTGCCTTGATGATGGACTGAACCTCTGAACCTGTAAGCCAGCCCCAGTTAAATGTTGTTTTTATAAGAGTTGCCTTGGCCATGGTGTCTGTTCACAGCAGTAACACTCTATGTAAGGCCGATACTTTCTATGTTCTTAGAATATTTTATTATGAAATCTTTTAAATCGATAGAACATGAGCAAGAATACCTTAAATCCCTACATACATCCACACACAGGCTCCCACCTCCAACAAGGCCTGGCCGGTGTTGTTATGTTTATGCCCCTATTCGATGCCCTCTCTGTGTTATTTTGAGGCTCGCCAAGACATGCGATTTCATCTATGTATATTTCAGCATATCTTTAAAGAAGAGGACTCACAAGTACAATTATTTATAAAGAATGAATGGTTGCTAATAGTAAACAATATTTAAATTTCCAGTCCGTGTTTAAAGTTCTTTTTATTCTTGAGGCAGAGTCTCGCTGCTTTGACTCCACTGGCCTCGGATTGGCCTGTCTTCCCTCACCAACCTTCCCTGTGCTCAGCTTGCGAGCATGAGCCACTGTATGTTTCCACATCCCCTTGTCTCCTAAAATATCACACCCTAAATTTTCTAGGCTTGGTAAAGCAGGAAGAATAAATCATCTTGATGGTTTGCTATACAGCTATCCATGACAGGGCTTGGTAAGAATGATGCAGCTAACAGTAATGATGTCATATGACATAACATGATACAGATGATCATGATAATGGTAAAAATAATAAGATGATGATGGTGGCAGTGATGATGATGACGATGAGGAGGAGGAGGAAGAGGAGGAGGAGGAAATAATCCACTGTGAGCGCTCCTCGTAAGTAAAAAAGAAAAAGTTAAAATTGTATCTCCACAGTAATGGAACAGAAATTCTGCTCTGGAAAGACATTTTCTGAGTATGAAGTAGAAGAAATGTAGGAAATCGAATCCTGTGTCAGATGCTCCAACATTCAGGGAAGCACTCGTGTTTAATATTTGGTTCCAACATGGATACAACTCAAATCAGCCCCAGGCCAGGGCTAACTTCCTGCAGTGTTGATGTGGACCGTCCCCATAGAAGCATCAGTCTGAACGGTTAGTCCTGAGGTAGTGACACTGCCCAGAGAGGTAGAAGCAAGAAGCAGGAAGCAGGCTGCTGGGCGCAGGAATGGAGGCTTGAGTCCAGCCCCACTTCCTGTTTGCTCCCTGCTTCCTGGCAGTCAATAGGAGGCTACCTCTGGGAGCTGCCTTGTGACTTTCTTACCGCAGGGGACTGTGTCCCCTGATTTGTAATCCTGACAACCGTTTTCCTCCCTTAGATTTTTTTTCTGTCAGGTGTTTGGTTACAATGACAGGAAACGTAAATAATACCGAAAGTCTGTGACAGAGAAATGTTGAGGAATTTGGAGCTGAGGTTCTAGAGAGGTCCTAACGTTGCGTTAAAGGACAAGAATGCCCCACCAGCAGCAGGCAGGAGAGCTGGCCCTGGGGTCAGGAGAGCTGGCGAGCTGGCCCCGCCCCTCACCAGTCACAGCACGCAGGAGAACAGGCCCTGCACCTCACTGGCCTCGGAGGCAAAGGTGGGGATGAGCCAGCCCTGAGGACAGAGAGCAGGAGAGCTGACCCTGCAGCCTTTCACGGCTGCAGCATTGAGAGAGCTAGCCAGGGCAAAGCTGGAGAGCTCACACCAGTGACATGGGCGCAGGAGAGCCTATGGCTGACCAACTCAGCTACCTGCCAGTCCCAGACAAAGGGCTTCGAGTTGGCACACTGCTGCAGCGAACGAAAGGGCCAGCCCAGCAGATCCAAAGCTACAGGATCTCCATGACACAGGGCAACAACAGGATATCTGAAAGAAGTCGCTCTGAGGATCCAGTATTGATAGTGTCACAGAAGCCAGAGGCCTCAGACCAGCTCAGTAACTCACTGCAATGAACATTTGCAGCTAAAGATTTGTGTGGACAAAAGGGTGTAGTGTGCAACAAACTACAGCTTCCATGACAAGAAATTTTTTATTCTATCATTATAATTTTATTTGTTGGGAAGGTTGGAAGGGCAGAGGGTGCATACGAAGTGTCAGGGAGATGAGTGGGGTTGGGATGGATGATGTGAAATTCACAATGAATCAATAAAAAGTTATAAGGAGGGAGTCTATCCGATGTTTGACTGACAGTCTTTCCCTTAAGTCAGCCAGGGGACTGGAGAAGATTCTAACAGTTGTTAATTAGCAATTCATATCAATCCACCCTCAACATATTAGCATGTCCATGTGAAAAATAAAATTCAGGAAAATTAAAAAAAAAAAAAAAGACCAGAATGCCATCGCAAACATTTGCAATAGATATTGTTTTTGTGATCATGAATACATACTATGTGTGCTCTTTTGTATCTGGGTTATCTCACTCAGGATGATATTTTCTAGTTCCATCCATTTGCCTGTGAATTAAATAGCTGAGTAAGTACTCCATTGTGTAAATGTACCACATTTTCTGTATCCATTCCTCTGTTGAGGGACATCTGGGTTGTTTCCAGCTTCTTACTATTATAAATAAGGCTGCTATGAACATAGTGGAGCAAGTGTCCTCGTTATATGTTGGAGCAACTTCTGGGTAAATGCCCAGGAGAGATATAGCTGGGTCTTCAGATAGAACTATTTCCAATTTTCTCAGGAACCACCAGAGAGATTTCCAGCGTGGTTTTACCAGCTTGCAATCCCACCAGCAATGGAGGAGAGTCCTCTTTCTCCACATCCTCACCAACATCTGCTGTCACCTCTGTTTTTGATCTTAGCCATACTAACTGGTGTGAGGTGGAATCTCAGGGTCATTTTGATTTGCATTTGCCTGATGACTAAGGATGCTAAACATTTCTTCTCAGCCATTCGAGATTCCTTGGTTGAGAATTCTCTATTTAGCTCTGTACTCCACTTTTTGATAGGGCTATTTGGTTCTCTGGAGTCTGCCTTCTTGAGTTCTTTATATACTTTGGATATTATCCCTCTGTCGGATGTAGGGTTGGTAAATACCTTTTCCAAATCTGTTGGTTGCCATTTGTCCTATTGATGGTGTCCTTTGTTTTACAGAAGCTTTGCAGTTTTATGAGGTCCCATTTGTCGATTGTTATTCTTAAAGAATAAGCCATGGTGTTCTCTTCAGGAAGTTTTTCCCTGTGCCCAAGTACTCGAGCCTCTTCCCCACTTTCTCTTCTATTAGAATCAGTGTATCTGGTTTTATGTGGAGGTCCTTGATCCACTTGGACTTGAGCTTTGTACAAAGATATAATAGATGAATTTGCATCCTGTTACATGTTGACCACCAGTTGACCCAGCACCATTTGTTGAAAATGCTGGGAGTTTTCCCACTAAATGGTTTTAGTTCCTTTGTTAAGATCAAGTGACCATAGGTATATGGGTTCATTTCTGAGTCTTCAATTCTATTCCATTGATCTACCTTCCTGTCACTGTACCAATACTATGCAGTTTTTAACACTATTGCTCTGTAGTATAGCTTGAGGTCTGGGATGCTGATTCCCCCAGAAGTTCTTTTATTGTTGAGAATAGTTTCCGCTATACTAGGTTTTTTGTTATTCCAAATAAATTTAAGAATTGTTCTAACCCTATGAAGAATTGAGTTGGAATTTTGATGGGGATTGCATTGCATGAATTTATCTTCAACCACTAACATCTTTCTGAATCTGTAGATTGCTTTTGGTAAGATGGCCATTTTAACTATATTAATCCTGACAATCTATGAGCATGGGAGATCTTTCCATCTTCTGAGGTCGTCTTCAATTTCTTTCTTCAGAGACTTGAAGTTCTTGTCATACAGATCTTTCACTTGCTTGGTTAGAGTCACACCAAGATACTTTATATTATTTCTGATTATTGTGAAGGGTATTGTTTCCCTAATTTCTTTCTCATCCCTTTTATCCTTTGAATAGGGAAGGCTACTGATTTGTTTGAGTTAATTTTATATCCATCCACTTTGCTGAAGTTATTTATCAGCTGTAGGAGCTCTCTGGTAAAGTTTTTGGGGTCGTTTAGAGCATATCATCAGCAAATAGTGATATCTTGATTTTCTCCTTCTGAATTTGTATCCCTTTGATCTCTTTTTGTTGTCTAATTGTTCTGGCTAGAACTTCAAGTACTATATTGAATAGGTAGGGAGAGAAGTCCCTGACTTTAATGGGATTGCTTTGAGTTTCTCCCCATTTAGTTTGTTGTTGGCTATTGGTTTGCTGTATATTGCTTTTATTATATTTAGGTGTGCACCGTGAATTCCTATCTCTCCAATACTTTTAATGTGATGCTAACCCAAAAGCTCGCAATGCCTATGATGCAACCTACAGACCATATGGAGCATAGAAGGAAGGAAGACAGAGGTGGAGGCTTCAGTCCTGCATTGAGGGGGGAACAAGACGATTGTGAGAGATGGAAGGAGAGGGGGACAAGGGAGGGAGAAGAAGGAAGAGGAAATAAGGGTGGCAGTGTCAGACTCTGGAGGAGTAGGGAGAGAGGTGCAGAGGGACAGGAAATCAAATAAAAATATGTAGCAGGGGGATGAGGAACTGGGGACAGCCTCTGGAGGGTCCCAGACACCAGGGAAACATGGGACTCCCAAGACCCAATGGGATTGGCATTAGTCATAATGTGCAGAGAAGGGGGAATAGAGCCTGTAGAGACCACCTCCAGCAGATAGGCCTCTGAGGGATGGGGCCACCAACCCATCTCAAACTGTTTAACCCAGATATGTTCCTGTCCAAAGGAAGAATAGGGACGAAAACTGGAACAGAGACTAAAGGAAGGGTCAACCAGGGACTGTCCCACCTGTGAATACATCATGTCTGCAGACACCAAACCCAAGACTGTTGCCGTGGTCAAGAGGCGCTTGGGGACAGGAACCAAGTGTGGCAGTTCCTGGGAAGTCCCAGCCAGCAACTGACCAATGCAGATGCTTGAAGCCAACCATCAGGCTGAACTCGGGGAACCTGGTGGAGGAGCTGGCAGAAGGCCTGGAGGAGTGGAGAGGATTTCAACCCCATTGGAAGGACAACACAGGCTGGCCTGACCCCCAACCATGGAGTGTACCTAGAGGGATCCATGGCTCCATATGTAGCAGAGGATGGCCTTGCCTGACAGCCACGGGAAAGGAAGCCCTTGGTCCTGGGGAAGTTCCATGCCCCAGAGTAGGGGGATGCTGGAGCGTGGGGTGTGAGAGTATGGGTGAGTAGGGGAACACACTCATACTGGCAAAAGGTAGTGAGGAGGGCAGATGTGGGAGGGGTGGCAGGAGGGTAAGTGAGAAGCCGGTACCATTTGAGATGTAAATGAATGGAATCATTAATAATAATAATAACAATAACAGACAGCACAGCTCGCTCCTGTGGCATGGAGCTTAGGTTCCAGTCCTGAGGCCTCTGGTGGGAGCACTCAGATCTCTCCGCTTCCGGATCCAGATCAGCCTGGGCGGCAACACCACATCTCCAGGTCCTGCAAGAGGCAAGAGGGGCTTCCGAGCGGCCAGTAGGGAGAAGTCGGTGTGCTCCGGTGAATCCAGCAGGCCCCAGCGGGAGCCTTCAGGTGTCTGCTTCGGGATCTGAACAGCCTGGGCAACAGCACCCTGTCTCCAGGCAGTGCAGGCGGTAAGCTGTGCACTAGAGGCCACCTGGGAAGGGGCAGCTTGCACTGGTGAGTCCAGCATTGACAAGACCAACTAACACCAGTGAGAACTAGATGGCAAAAGGCAGACACAGTAATGTCACTAACAGAAATCAAGGCAATATGGCAACATCTGAACCCAACTCTCCTTTACCAGCATGTCCTGGATACCCCATCACACCAGTAAAACAAGAATTGGATTTAAAATCACTGGTCATGATGCTGGTACAGGAACACATGAAGGACATACTTAAAGAAATTCAGGAGAAAATGGATCAAAAGTTAGAAGCCCTTGCAAGGGAAACACAAAAATCATTGAAAGAAATCCAGGAGAATACAAAAGCCAATAATGAGGAAACACAAAAAACACTTAAAGAAATACAGGAGAACTTTGGTCAACAGGCTGAGGTCATGAAAGAGGAAACACAAAAAGCTCTTAAAGAATTACAGGAAAGCACAAACAAGCAAGTGAAGGAGCTAAGCAAAACCATCCAGGATCTAAAATCAGAAGTAGAAACAACTAAGAAAACTCAAAGGGAGACAACTTTGGAGATAGAAAGCCTTGGGAAGAAATCAGGGGACAAAGATGCAAATATCAACAACAGAATACAAGAGATAGAAGAAAGAATCTCAGATGCTGAAGATACCATAGAAACCACGGACTCAAGAGTTAAAGAAAATGCAAAATGCAAAAAGCTTATAACCCAAAATATCCAGGAAATCCAGGACACAATGAGAAGACCAAACCTAAGGATTATAGGCATAGATGAGAGTGAAGATTTACAACTTAAAGGGCCAGCAAATATCTTCAATAAAATTATGGAAGATAACTTCCCTACCTAAAGAGAGAGGTGCCCATGAATATACAAGAAGCCTACAGAATTCCAAACAGACTGGACCAGAACAGAAATACTTCCCGTCACATAATAATCAAAACACCAAATGTACTAAACAAAGAAAGAATATTAAAGGCAGTAAGAGAAAAAGGCCAAGTAACATATAAAGGAAGACCTATCAGAATCACAGCAGACTTTTCACCTGAGACTATGAAGGCTAGAAGATCCTGGGCAGATCTCATGCAGACTCTAAGAGAACACAAATGCCAGCCAAAACTACTATATCCAGCAAAACTCTCAATCACCGTAGATGAAGAAACTAAGATATTCCATGACAAAACCAAGTTTACCCAATGTCTATCCACAAACCCAGCCCTACAAAGGATAATAGGAGGAAAACACCAATACAAGGAGGGAAACTTCACCCTGGAAAAAGCAAGATAGTAACCTTTCATCAAACCCAAAAGAAGTTAACCAATCAAATTTTAAAAATAACGTCAAAAATGACAGGAAGTAACAATCACTATTCCTTAATATCTCTTAACCTCAATGGACTCAATGCCCCAATAAAAAGACATAGACTAACTGACTGGATACGTAAACAGGACCCTACATTTTGCTGCTTACAGGAAACACACCTCAGGGTCAAAGACAAACACTACCTTAGAGTAAAAGGCTGGAAGACAATTTTACAAGCAAATGGTCTCAGGAAACAAGCTGGAGTAACCATTTTAATATCAGATAAAATTGACTTTCAACCCAAAGTCATCAAAAGAGACTCTGAGGGACACTTCTTGCTGGTCAAAGGAAAAATACAACAAGAAGAACTCTCAATCCTGAACATCTATGCTCCAAATGCAAGGGCACCCTCTTTCATAAAAGAAACTTTATTAAAGCTCAAAGCACATATTGCACCTAACACAATAATTGTTGGTGACTTCAACACTGCACTTTCCTCAATGGACCGATCAGGAAAACAGAAACTAAACAGGGACACAATGAAACTAATTGAAGTTTTGGACCAATTAGATTTAACAGATATATATAGAACATTCTATCCTAAAGCAAAAGAATATACCTTTTTCTCAGCACCTCATGGTACCTTCTCCAAAATCGACCATATAATTGGTCACAAGACAGACCTCAACAAATATAAGAAGATCGAACTAATCCCATGCCTCCTATCAGATCACTATGGAGTAAAAGTGGTCTTCAATAGCAACAAAAACAACAGAAAACCCACATACACGTGGAAACTGAACAATATTCTACTCTATGATACCTTGGTCAAGGAAGAAATAAAGAAAGAAATTAAAGACTTTTTAGAACACAATGAAAATGAAGACACAACATACCCAAATCTATGGGACACAATGAAAGCAGTGCTAAGAGGAAAACTCATAGCCCTGAGTGCCTCCAAAAAGAAAATGGAGAGAGCATACATTACCAGCTTAATGACACACCTGAAAGCCCTGGAACAAAAAGAAGCTATTTCACCCAAGATGAGTAGAAGGCAGGAAATCATCAAACTCAGGGCTGAAATCAATCAAGTAGAAACAAAGAGAACCATACAAAGAATCAACAAAACCAGGAGCTGGTTCTTTGAGAAAATCAACAAGATAGATAAACCCTTAGCCAGACTGACCAAAGGGCACAGAGAAAGTATCCAAATTAACAAACTTAGAAATGAAAAGGGAGATATAACAACGGAAACTGAGGAAATCCAAAAAATCATCAGATCCTACTACAAGAGACTGTACTCAACACAACTGGAGAATCTGGAGAAAATGGACAATTTCCTGGACAGATACCAAATACCAAAATTAAATCAGGACCAAATAGATCATCTAAACAGTCCTATAACGCCTAAAGAAATAGAAGGAGTCATAGAAAGCCTTCCGACCAAAAAAAGCACAGGACCAGATGGTTTCAGTGCAGAATTCTATCAGACCTTCAAAGAAGACCTAACACCAATACTCTTCAAACTATTCTACAAAATAGAAACAGAAGGAACACTACCCAATTCCTTCTACGAAGCCACAATTACGCTGATACCAAAACCACACAAAGATCCAACAAAGAAAGAGAACTTCAGACCAATTTCCCTTATGAACATCGATGCAAAAATACTCAATAATTCTTGGCAACTGAATCCAAGAACACATCAAAACGATCAACCACCATGATCAAGTAGGCTTTATCCCGGGAATGCAGGGTTGGTTCAATATAAGGAAATCCATCAATGCAATCCACTACATAAACAAACTCAAAGAAAAAAACCACATGGTCATTTCATTGGATGCTGAAAAAGCATTTGACAAAATTCAGCATCCTTTCATGCTTAAAGTCTTGGAAAGAGCAGGAATTCAAGGCCCATACCTAAACATAGTAAAAGCAATATACAGCAAACCAGTAGCCAGAATGAAACTAAATGGAGAGAAACTTGAAGCAATCCCACTAAAATCAGGGACTAGACAGGGCTGCCCCCTTTCTCCTTATCTTTTCAATATTGTACTTGAGGTACTAGCTTGGGCAATTCGACAACATAAGGAGGTCAAAGGGATACAAATTGGAAAGGAAGAAGTCAAACTATCATTATTTGCAGATGACATGATAGTCTACCTAAGTGACCCAAAAAACTCCACTAGAGAACTCCTACAGCTGATAAACAACTTCAGCAAAGTGGCAGGTTATAAAATCAACTCAAGCAAATCAGTGGCTTTCCTATACTCAAAGGATAAGCAGGCTGAGAAAGAAATTAGGGAAATGACCCCCTTCACAATAGCCACAAACAGTATAAAGTATCTTGGGGTGACTCTTACCAAACATATGAAAGATCTGTATGACAAGACCTTCAAGACTCTGAAGAAGGAAATGGAAGAAGACCTCAAAAAATGGGAAAACCTCCCATTCTCATGGATTGGCAGGATTAATATAGTTAAAATGGCCATTTTGCCAAAAGCAATATACAGATTCAATGCAATACCCATCAAAATTCCAACTCAATTCTTCACAGAGTTAGAAAGAGCAATTATCAAATTCATCTGGAATAACAAAAAACCCAGGATAGCTAAAACTATTCTCAGCAACAAAAGAAAGTCTGGGGGAATCAGTATCCCTGACCTCAAGCAATACTACAGAGCAATAGTGTTAAAAACTGCATGGTATTGGTACAGTGACAGGCAGGAGGATGAATGGAACAGGATTGAAGATCCAGAAATGAACCCACACACCTATGGCCACTTGATCCTCGACAAAGAGGCTGAAAACATCCAATGGAAAAAAGATAGCCTTTTCAACAAATGGTGCTGGTTCAACTGGAGGTCAGCATGCAGAAGAATGCGAATTGATCCATCCTTGTCTCCTTGTACTAAGCTCAAATCCAAATGGATCAAGGACCTCCACATAAAGCCAGACACTCTGAAGCTAATAGAAAAGAAACTGGGGAAGACCCTTGAGGACATCGGTACAGGGAGAAAGTTTCTGAACAGAACACCAATAGCATATGCTCTAAGATTGAGAATTGACAAATGGGACCTCATAAAATTACAAAGTTTCTGTAAGGCAAAGGACACCATCAAGAGGACAAATCGGCAACCAACAAATTGGGAAAAGATCTTCACCAATCCTACATCAGATAGAGGGCTAATATCGAATATATATAAAGAACTCAAGAAGTTAGACTCCAGAAAACCAAACAACCCTATTAAAAAATGGGGTACAGAGTTAAACAAAGAATTCTCACCTGAAGAACTTCGGATGGCAGAGAAGCATCTTAAAAAATGCTCAACTTCATTCGGCAAAACCAGAACGGAGAAGTGGGAAGGGGTGGGTGGGAGGACAGGGGAAGAGAAGGGGGCTTACGGGACTTTCGGGGAGTGGGGGGCTAAAAAAGGGGAAATCATTTGAAATGTAAATAAAATATTATATCGAATAAAAAAAATGCTCAACTTCATTAGTCATTAGGGAAATGCAAATCAAAACAACCCTGAGATTTCACCTTACACCAGTCAGAATGGCTAAGATTAAAAATTCAGGAGACAGCAGGTGTTGGAGAGGGTGTGGAGAAAGAGGAACACTCCTCCACTGCTGGTGGGGTTGTAAATTGGTAGGTACAACCATTCTGGAAATCAGTCTGGCGGTTCCTCCGAAAACTGGGCACCTCACTTCCAGAAGATCCTGCTATACCACTCCTGGGCATATACCCAGAGGATTCCCCACCATGTAATAAGGATACATGCTCTACTATGTTCATAGCAGCCCTATTTATAATTGCCAGATGCTGGAAAGAACCCAGGTATCCCTCAACAGAAGAGTGGATGCAAAAAATGTGGTATATCTACACAATGGAGTACTATTCAGCCATTAGAAACAATGAATTCATGAAATTCTTAGGCAAATGGATGGAGCTAGAGAACATCATACTAAGTGAGGTAACCCAGACTCAAAAGGTGAATCATGGTATGCACTCACTAATAAGTGGATATTAACTTAGAAAACTGGAATATCCAAAACATAATCCACACATCAAATGAGGTACAAGAAGAAAGGAGGAGTGGCCCCTTGTTCTGGAAAGACTCAGTGAAGCAGTATTTGGCAAAACCAGAACGGGGAAATGGGAAGGGGTGGGTGGGAGGACAGGGGGAGAGAAGGGGGCTTACGGGACTTTTGGGGAGTGGGGGGCTAGAAAAGGGGAAATCATTTGAAATGTAAATAAAAAAATATATTGAATAAAAAATAAAAAAATAATAATAACAATAAATGGAAAATGCAATGATATTTAAAAAAACGAAAAAGAAATTGTGATCACGAGGTTTCAGAGGTCACTGGGTGTCTTAGTCAGGGTTTCTATTCCTGCACAAACATCATGACCAAGAAGCAAGTTGGGGAGGAAAGGGTTTATTCAGCTTACACATCCACGTTGCAGTTCATCACTAAAGGAAGTCAGGACTAGAACTCAAGCAGGTGAGGAAGCAGGAGCTGATGCAGAGGCCATGGAGGGATGTTTCTTACTGCCTTGCTTCCCCTGGCTTGCTCAGCCTGCTCTCTTATAGAACCCAAGAGCACCAGCCCAAAGGTGGTACCACCCACAAGGGGCCCTCCTCCTTGATCACTAATGGAGAAAATGCCCCACAGCTGGATCTCATGGAGGCACTTCCCCAACTGAAGCTCCTTTCTCTGTGATAACTCCAGCCTGTGTCAAGTTGACACACAAAACTAGCCAGTACACTGTGTAAGAACTTGACTGTGTTATGTATTAGCCCATGTCCCGAAAACACAAGTTAAGCTAAATTCACTAACTTGTTTGGTGAAGGAAATTTGAAGACAGAATAATATCCAGGTCCTGTGGTTCTGTGCTTCTGTGGGGATCCTTACTTACTTCCATCCAAATTTACAGTAAGCAACAAACAGTATCAGGTAAGTTTTTTAGTAATTAATACTGAACATGCTGAGAGAGACAGAGAGACAGACAGAGAGAGAGAGAGAGAGAGAGAGAGAGAGAGAGAGAGAGAGAGAGAGAGAGAGATTGCAGTGGAATAATCTCATCCACAATACCCTCGAGAAACTGAAATATTCAGAAATAAACCTAAACAAAGAGAACAAATACCTCTACTGTGGAAACTAGGGAGTAATGAAGAAAGAACTACAAAAAGACAATGGACAGACAGACGGCAAGCTCTCCCATGCTCACGAATCCGAGTTAGTAATGTGAAAATGGCCATCTGGCCAGAATCGAGCAGAGATTCAATGTGATCCTCATCAAAATTCCATTCTTCACCAAAATAGAATAAGAACCCAGATGAACTCACAGAAGACCCCTAAAGAGCCAGAGTCATCCTGAGCAGAAGAACTGTGCCATAGAAGTGAAGCCAACCACAGTGCTTGGCTTCAAATTACACTACAGAGCCATAGTCACAAACACAGCAAGGGACCGCACACAGCAGCCATGCAGTGGGACAGAAGTGATGCAGAAATAGCCCATGCAGCTGCAGCCCCTTATCCTGACAGGGCGGAAAATACTCACTGAAGAATGCAGTCTTCAGAATCCCTGGATCCCTGAAATCGCTAGGAGAAAGCAAAGGCAATTTTCTGAACAGAACTTTAATAGCTCCAGAAATAATTTCAAGAACTGACAGATTGGACAGCATGGAATTTAAAAGCCTCTGCACAGCAAAGGCGACAGTGTGCAGCAGGAAAAGACAGTCTATGCGATGAGAGACAGATCCTCACCAGCTATGTATCTTATAGGTAGTGAGCATCTAGAATCTATAAAGAAGGCAAACAATTAAATTCAGGAATAACAATTATCCAGTCAACAAGTCAGCAAATGAGGTCAAAGATAAGTATTGAAAAGAAGATATAAAATGTTCCCTGTCCTTAGCCATCATGGAAACTCAAGTCAAAACTACCTTGAGATTCCTTCAAACAACAATGAACACTGGTGAGGATGCAGCAAACGGGAATTTTTATAAACCATTGGCAGGATGTAAGTTAGTGCTGCCATCAAAGAAGTCAGTATAGAGTTTCCTCAAAAACTAAAAAAGCAGAGTTACCATGTGATCCTGCAGTGCTAATTTGGAATATGCTTTTAAAAGTCTAAATTATAATGCCACAGATACTCCTGAGTATCCATGCTTATTGACTGAAGTATTATTTACAGTAGGGAACATTATCATCGATACGGAACCTGTCTATTTGCCTATCAACTGATGAGTGAATTTTTTAAAAAGTGATTTCCATACACAATGGCAGTTTTATCCACCAATAAGGAAGAATCGATTGTGTCATTTGTAGGAAAATAGAACTTGAGATCAACTTGCAAACTCAGAAAGGCAAATACTGAAGGAAGTCAGAGAAAAGGATGGGGAGGCGGGGTCTAGATGAGACCGGAAGTGACTCGAATACTACCCGAGAAAAAGGCAGCATCGGGAAGCAAGGTGGGACTCACAAGATGTGAGCACAGAAAACGGGACTCTGGCTGTAGCGGACAACTGTGAGGCACCACCGAGACGTCTGATCCGGATAAAAGAACTTAAGCCCCAGCACTAGAAACCTCACCCGAGGTCTGTACTCAGCTGTTAGCCCTTTCTAGAAACTGTCTTCACTACAGCCTTTTTCTCCCTTGGTCACTTTCTGGGAAATCCCACATCCATGAACATGTTACAGGGAAAAACTAAATAAAAAGCCTTGGCTTCTAACCCCAGCCTGGAATCTCTCTGAAGGGCTCTTAGTCGGGGCACTTCAACAACTGCGATCATCTTCACAATGAACAACCTCAAACCTGATAGCTGCTCAGTCCGACTGTCTCCGCAGCCCCAGGCTGTGCTGATGGCCCGGATGACGCCTGGGGAGTTACTCGTCTTCAGTCCACAGTGGACTGAAGAACCTGCTTCTGAAGTCAGAGAGGACAGAAGCAGCAGCAACAGGGCAGATCAGCCTGCCAGTGTGGTATGAAGGTAAGCAGCCCAAAAACCAAAGCTTCCTCCAAAAGCCATAATTCCATAATTTACCTCCATTACCTGAACCTCCTCATAACAGGACGCCATTGACTAGCCCCACCCACATTAGGGGAGCTCTTCCGCCTCAAATAACGTGATGAAGAAAACTCCTTACAGGTATGCCCCGTGCCCATCTCCAAACCATTCCTGTGTTCCGGTTTCCACCTGAGAAACTCCTTCCCTGAGATTCTGACTTGTAACACTTGCATAGAATTCTTTAAAAAGTGACAGGATCAGGGCATCTTCATAATACCCAATGTGGTCACTACCTTTAGGCTCTGTTCAAAGTTCCAGATACAAACTATCATCGTCAATTACTGAGTATTTACCTTTGCCCCCCAAAAAATATACATTGACTCAATTAACCTTTCAAATTGAGAGTATAGACATGGAAATAGCTAGTATACATAGTAATGCCACAACAAGGCCAGGCAGACTTTGGTGTAAAAGATCTTGGTTCCTTTTCTCAGTTGCTTCTTGTGCATATAGGTTTGGTGACAGCTGTGTCCTGTGTTGGTGCGTGTCAGGCCTCAGGGAATTCACTCGAATTCCCTCTGTGGGGCCAGATTATAGCATGTTTCCTACTAACAGATTTCCCTCTTGCTGACTGCGTTCAGTTTATACTACCAGTGTTTCAGTGCATTCCCCAGAAATGCTGGCCAACAGCCAGTGAAACAGAAGTCTGAAGTAAATATCTGGTGGGATATAACAGAAAAGGCATCACACTCGGGGCACAGAAACATTCAAAATATTGGTCTTAGTTTCTAGAGTTACTTACGGTGTTTGTATGAGCGTTTAGCTACATGCATGTCTATGTATGTGCATGCCTGGGTCCTCACGGATCAGAAGATGGTGTTGGGTCCCCTTCTACCAAAGTGGCGTGTGGTTGTGAGTCACTATGTGGGTACTGGGGATTGAACCTGGATCCCCAGACACTGCTTTTAACCACTGAGCCATCTTTTCAGCCCGTATTAAAAGTACTCTTAGTCTTGTAGCTGCAATAGGTAATAGATAGAGGCTCGTCAGTTACTAAAGCCCACTGCTAGTGCACAAGGGAAGACAGGCGCTGAATCCTGAGCACCAAGCAATGGGGATGGTTTGCAATGTCCAGGGTTTATCTTTTTCTTCACTTTCCTTTCTATTCAAATACAATAGACAGAAATTAATAAACAGAAAGAACCAGCATGTGTGAAGTAAACATAGGAAAGCAAAACTTCTAATGTGTGTGTGTGTGTGTGTGTGTGTGTGTGTGTGTGTGTGTGTTGGGCTGGAAAGATGGCTGAGCAGTTAAGAGCACTGACTGCTCTTTCAGAGGTTCTGAGTTCAATTCCCAGGAGCACATGGTGGCTCACAACCATCTGTAATGAGATCTGATGCCCTCTTCTGGTGTGTCTGAAGACAGCTACAGTGTACTCATATACATAAAATAAATAAATATTCATATATGTAAGCTAATATATATTTATTAGCTTTGTCTTTGGGGCTCGGCTTCCTTTTGCCGTGGTGAGAAGAGGTTTCTGAGCACATCCCTGACCAGGCTCGAATTAACATGGCTGACTGAGAATGAAACAAACCACGCCTTTCCCTTTCAGCCTCTGTGATGGGAAGTAAACATGAAGCTGTCGAAAAGAATAAAGAGAGACAGGCTACACTAATTGCCACTGATGGCAGTCATTAGAAACAATGTGAGAATGGTCCCACCTCACTGGCATTTAAATAAACTGTAAAAAAAAAAAGCCAGCATTTCCTAATATGTGCCTGTGGCATCGGGGAGCCCTGGGGAAACAAGGGTACAGTGATCAGAGTAGCAGAGTCAGCAGCCTCCGTCCTGACACAAAATCGGGAGTGCTTTGGAACAGAATCTCCAAGCCCATCATTCTTCCTCTCTCTCCTTCTCCAAATGCTGTCCCTGTACGCCACGGCGAGCCCTCTCCTACCTCAATGCCCAAGAATATTGCTCAGTCGGTGTCTTTAGGAACCTTTCATTTTACAGAGCCTGCTGAAGGCAAAATTATTAAATATAATCAGCTTGTCTTTCATTTAAAAATGGGAGTGGCCATTGCTGATGAAGAAGTCATTCAATGAACACTCTCAAACAACCCTGAAGAACGTGTGAGGTTCTATCACAAACACAATCGATCGCCTTCCGGTTCTGAGAACACACACCAGCGCAATAATCCTAAAAATATAGCTATGCTTCTGTTGTTTTTGATGAGAAAACCTGGAAATAAAGAAAATACCATGCAATATGGGTATAGTTTTTGTTTGATGCAGGACACAAGGAAATACTATGAACCGTCTTAAATGTCAAGAGCTTTAAGAATATTTAGAGTTTTATGTTGACTGAAGTGTGGCTCGGTGCCAAGTCACTAGCTTCTGTGATGTCCAGGGTTGGGCCCCTAGCTACAAAAAGCTTATGTTACCAAGTTTTGTAAAAGCAACAGGTTATAAAATTATGTGCATATTACATCCCCAGTTATATTCATGAAAACAATAGAGTCCCAGCTCTTCTAGTTTGTTCCGTACTGCTGTGCTAAACACAGTGACCAAAAGCCATGAAGTGGAATAGAGGCTTCACTTCAGCATAAGGCTTATAGTCAGTCGTGTGGAGCAGCCAGAGCAGGAGCTCAAGGCGGAACCTGGAGGCAGGAGCCAAAGCAGAGATGATGGAGGACCGCTGCTCCACGGTGGGCACTAAACCAGTTTCCTATGCATGCCAGGACTACCTGTCCAAGGGTGGTACCACTCGCCGCAGGGTGAGCTCCCAACCCTGTGGCGACACATCAACACATCAATCATACGTCAAGACAATACCCAACAGACATGCCCATGGGCCAATCTGATGGAGGCAATGCCACAGTTGATGCTCTCTCTTCCCAGATGTTGTTAGTGTGTGAATTTGACAAAACCTAACCAAGCACACTGGCCAAAGGTAGCCAATGGTGAAGAAGGAGGGGACTGGACCATATATATCATCTTACTGCTATTGAACTGTTAGTGTGTAAGTGATAGGACTGAGACAGACAGACCAACGGACTAGAATAGATGCTTCATGTACAATGCAATATGATTAAATACACACATATACACATGTATACTTATGTATGTAAACAAATGAAATACCAAATAACATTAAAACAATGAGCTCCGAATAGAAACTTACAGTCGATGCTTAATGTAGGATACATGATTTAGTTGTCTACTCATGTCGTATTTAAAGTCTAAAATCCATATGACCAACTTAAATATGAAAAATCTAGAATTTTTTGCAGGAAAATATGGAACATATCATTATGATCTAAGAGTAAAAAATGGTAAAACATTTCTTAAAAAAGATACAAAAAGATAAGACTTAAGAAAGACTAGCAAATCCAGTTACACCAAAATTAAAAACCCACACACCATTCTCATTGCTCCAGTCTCTGCTTCTGTCTTAGCACTTCTCCTGTGGTGTAGAATCCTCACACATACACTCTCTCTCTGTCTCTCTCTCTCTCTCAAGATACTTACAAGTAGGCTCAGGGCCCTCCTGAGTGTGTCAAGATAATCTCCACACGCCAGTGTCTTCAGGCAGCAGGCTCAGAACGTGGCTCAGGGATAGAGCACCGGCTCCTGGGCCACACTGGTTTCCTCTCCCACACAGCTCCTTGTCCAATCACACCCTCACGTGCTTGCTATCTTTCTATTCATAACGTAACATTTACAGATTCTAGAAATCGGCCCCTGATACGTTTAGATGAGCATCTCTCGGCCGGCTGATGAGGTCTTCACAATGAAGGATGCCCTTTCTTACACGTCTTCTTCGTAAACTCTCAACAGGGTCATGTTTATCTCACGGATCTAAATCTTCAACTCATACATCTTCATTCCCTTTAACGGGCTCCCAACGTGAGCCAAGATGGCCGGCCTCCCTCATCTGTGTGAGGCAGCGAACAGAGCAGAGAAAGGTGCTTTGTCCACAGAGGGACCCAACCCTCTGCTGGTGAGCTGTGTCTCAGTGCTAGGCAGTGACCAACAACAGATGCGGGCTAAGTGGGGGTCCATGGTAGAGCTGAAAACAATAGAGAAGGTCTTGAGAGACTAAAGATCTTGCAAGCTGTTAGCCATTTAGGTGCTACAAATAGATTCCAGTTTTGAGCTAGCTAACCCTGGGAGGGGTGTGTGGGTAAATTCTTATCATTGCGTGCATTTCCTAAATGGTGTAAGAACAACTCCAGGACCTAAATGCTCTTTTAGTTCCTCCTGCCTCTTTCTGTCTTCCAGACCTCCAGTCTCCAGCCCCATGCTTCTCCGTCCCCGTGTACTTATTCTGTATACATACGCTACCACCCCTTACCCCCCTGCCAATAGCTAACTCAAATAAGCTTATCCAAAATTATTCCAAACTCCTGCTTCTTTACCATTACAAGCCTCCCCCAGGCCTAAAGGGGGTGGGGTGGGGGAAACTTGATTCTACACAATGCACAGCCATGACAAATGACTGATTGAGATACAGCGCATTACGTGTGCTGCCAGTGGTGACACTGTTATAGTAAATCCATCATCCTGACACATTCATAATGCTCCGGTACTGATGTCTGATTGTGTCCCTCGCTACAGGGTTGCAACTTATGCTGTGTACCTCAAGGAGACATATGGCACTGAGCGGAGCAGCCTCACCTAAGCCTCTGCTCTGCCACATGCTGTTGCTGCTAAATAAACAGTCCTCCTGTAAAGAGAAGATTACGCACAAGGGCGCTGGCGAAGGGAGCTGGTACCTGACTGAAATGGAAGCTAAATGGATCCTGTCCCCTGGCTTTTCCGAGGAGGCACGTGCTATCCACATCAGCAGTGTCTCGATTGATATATGGGCTGGTCATGAAAGACTCTATTTGAAGCCAGGGACATTTTCCTAAATGATCCAATTACTTGTAGACCTGAATGACTCTCATTCCTAAACACCAAAGAGTCAATAGCCCAAGGTGAACCAGAGTCAAGTGTCAAGAGAAACCCATATACCCTCTTCCTTTCTCTCCCTGGTTTGTGGCCACCTGTGTGTGTGTGTGTGTGTGTGTGTGTGTGTGTGTGTGTGTGTGTGTGTGTGTGCCTGTACACACAGGATGCTCACACTCAGAGAATGTTAAGTGATGGCCACAAAATAGCAAATGCCAAGCCCGCATCTCTGCTTACGCTTCCCACTGGGCATTCTCTGCACAGATCCTGGTGTGCTAGGTTTGAAAGCATTAGTGACAAACTCAGAGTCACCAACAATGTGTTGGTGTGACATACACAACTGAAATCTCTATTTCATACTCCCTGTGTCTTCTGTCTTCCTATCTGTCCGTAAGTCTGACCCGTGCCTGCCTGAAGGCTTTCTGGTGTCTGTGTCTGTTTGCTGTGAGACTCTGTGTGTGTCCCTCACAGAGGACATTGCTCTGTATCTATTGAACAGCACAGAAAGCATTACATGGTGAAGGAACACGGGGCACTCTTCAGAAGCCTTTAACAGAGCTTTATAAGAGATGAAGTCACAGACTGACTCAGATAACAGATGGTAAACGAACAGCTTACAGCAGCATTTGTCAAGCAACGTCCACATGCTATGTCCAGCATTTCCCGTGGATATTTACTTTATAAGATGCTTTCAGCCTCTATATTTGCAATAGAAAGTAAATCATATTATCCCACCTCTCTCTCTCTCTCTCTCTCTCTCTCTCTCTCTCACACACACACACACACACACACACACACACACACATACACACACACACACACACAGTACTCTAGGACAGGGGCATGCAAGAAGACATGCACAGCTATGTATTAACTTAGGTTGTGCCTTAGCCAGGGTTTCTATTCCTGCACAAACACCATGGCCAAGAAGCAAGTTGGGGAGGAAAGGGTTTATTCAGCTTACACTTCTGCATTGCTGTTCATCACTAAAGGAAGTGAGGACTGGAACTCAAGCAGGTCAGGAAGCAGGAGCAGAGGCCATGGAGGGATGTTTCTTACTGGCTTGCTTCCCCTGGCTTGCTCAGCTTGCTTTCTTATAGAACCCAAGAGCACCAGCCCAAAGGTGGTATCACCCACAAGGGACCCTTCCCCTTGATCACTAATTGAGAAAATGCCCCACAGCTGGATCTCATGGAGGCACTTCCCCAACTGAAGCGCCCTTCTCTGTGATAACTCCAGCCTATGTCAAGTTGACACACAAAACCAGCCAGTACAGGTTGCAAAGTCGATTCCAGGAAAATCCAGGGCAAATAAGGGTGAGTGTTATGGTGTTCTCTTAAAGGCAGGTTAAAGAAACAGGCTAGCTACACAGTAGGATAACAGTCTTAAATCTTTTTTTTTTTTTGGTTATTTTATTTATTTACATTTAAAATGTCATCCCACTTCCCAGTTTCCCTATGCAAACCCCCTATATCATCCTCCCTACCCGCTGCTTCTATGAGGGTGCTCTACCACCCCCCAGTCTTAAGTCTTAAGTGACTTCAAGGTGTTATTAACTGTGTGGTCTAGCAAATGTTCCAGTCTCTTAGAATGTAAGAGATGTTTGTTTTTTCATAACATGTCACTACCTCTATGACTATGGAGGCAAGGAGACTTTATTCCTGTGGGGAAATTGGGACATAGCCAAAAACACTCATCTCCATAAAATTCTACCAGATGGTCCTGGGTAGGTAGGGGACAGATGGACACACACACACACACCTCAAAAATTGTGTTAGGACTTGTTGTTGTCTAACAGAGGTATCACACATTCCCGTGGTGGTTCTACTGTAGATCTACACAGCATAGTCTACACTCTGCACACTGGAAGGACCATACCCACCTGCCTCCATTGCATAGGAATAACTCTGAAAATATTGTTCCCCTGTTGTTTAAAAGCTTTGTTTTCACATAACCAAATTAGAGACTGGCTACAAGGAAGAATGTGAAAGAGATGGGTGTGCCTCTCTGCAACCTCTCTGGGTCTTTCCACTCTTGCCAGTTCAGCACCAGACATTTTCTGCACCCAGAGAATTTTCTGATATCGGTTGTCTCGTGGGACAAAACTTTTCCTGAGGAGTTGCAACACACACGCACTCACCCTAGGTAGGGAACCCACAACAGACCAAAGTATAGATACCACCCAAGTCCCACTTGGTGAACAAATGAGTTTTGGTGAAGTTATTTACCAGGAATATAGTTAGGGGTTGCTTACAGAAATGTGGGTGTGAAATTATAGGAGTAGAAATTATTCAAAGACATTTTGATATGACAGGTCACAAAGCAGGAAACCTGGTACATACTGGGGTATCATGCAGGCAGCTCAAAAGATTGAAGAGTGTCCTTCCAGGTGCCTCAGTTGGTCTAAACCTCTTCCATGCATCTAGGCTGGTTTCTGTTTCTTCCAGGAACCTGGTCTGGTCTCAGAGTCTTCTTTGCAGCTTGGCTTGTCTCAAAGTCTTTTTTTTTAGCTCGGTTTCGCTTCATGTGAGAGGGACCCTCAGCTTTTATTGCTTACTCTGGCAGGGAGGGTGAATCTGGTCAGTTTCAGGGACTTCCTGATTTTGAGTTGTTTACCTTCCTGATTAAGTAGCTTCCCTGCAGGATGGACTGTTTCAGTCTTACGATGTTATACAACATTATACAAGGTTACACAACAGCCACTAGTGAAAAAAATAAGATTTCGTTCACTTAACAAATGCCTAGTGAGTCACTATGCAGATGTGGGGACATAGAAATACAACTCAGCTCCTGTCTGGAAGATGTCAGAAGTGTGGTGATTAAGACATACAGCACAGTGAGAGAGCTTTGGGGACTTGCAGTGGGGAAGCAGATCTTCAATAGAGAGTGAAAGAAAGCCTTTGTGCCTTGTTCAACTTATTTCAAGCATCCGTGAGTACGTAGAAGGGACTGGGGGCGGTGGTGGAAAAAAGCTTCCTGCCCCAAATCCTTAAATCCCACATTGGAGCTGCAGAGAATTCAGGCACTCGGGCACTTTGTGATTCTGCCTACATACATGCTGGCCTGTGGCCACGGCCTGCAGAACAAATTGAACAGAGCAGCAGGCAGCAGTGTGTGCATGTGCTCCTGAAATCCTGCTGTGCATAAAGGATGGTTTTTAATTTGCTTGCACATTCCCAGGGTGAAAAAAAAAGGTTTCCTACTTATAGATTAATCAAACATTCTGATAATAATGCTCTCCTGGCTCATTATTCAATGTGGAGATTGCCTGTTTCTGCCTACACCTGTTTGGCTCCCTTATCCCTGAATCACGTGCCCAGGACCCCCAAGGCAAGCTCTATGTAGAAAGACTGTGTCTTGCATTGATGTCATCTGCAGAAGGAAGGTGACAGTACCTCACAGGAAAGTTGAGAGGACTAGGTTAGATAACGTGTAGCACAGGTAATTTAGAAAGTGTCTTTCTTCCAACAAGCTCCAGGGTTTCCTGAGATACAGAAACAGTCTTACACTGCATTTCATAGACTAGTTATGAATAATTATCGAATGCTTACAAGATCTCTCCAGGAGGAAATAGGCAGACCCTTGAAAATGCACACGGGCTGCTCTGGAAGATGCTGGCCTAACAGCCTAACAGTGAAGGAAGCTGCGCAGTATTGCAGTTATCTCCTAAACAAAGAGTCAAGTTTTCTGTAAAGGACCAGACAGCAGACATTTCAGGCTTTGCTAGCAAAGAAACAACGTCCGTCCCTAGGGCTGCAGAGATGGCTCGCTGAGTAAGAGCATCTGCTATGCAAGAAGAATGGAGTTGGTTGGGAGTTCACTGGCCAACCATTTCTGCTATCAAGATTCAGGCTCAGATAGAGACCCTGTCTCAGGAAAGAAGGTTGGAGAGCAATAGAGGAAGACCCTAGTGTATATAGGAGCACGCACACACACACACACCACACATGCTTATGAACATATATGTCATACACACATACCAAAAATGATAAATGTAATAGAAAAGCTAACAGAGGAGCTGGAGAGATGGCTCAGTGGCTAAGAGCACCGACTGCTCTTCTAGAGATCCTGAGTTCAAATCACAGCAACCACGTGGCAGCTCACAACCATCCAGAACAAGATCTGACTCCCCATTCTGGAGTGTCTAAAGATAGCTACAGTGTACTTACATATAATTAATAAATAAATCTTTTAAAAAGAAAGAAAGAAAGAAAGAAAGAAAGAAAGAAAGAAAGAAAGAAAGAAAGAAAGAAAGAAAGAAAGAAAGAAAGAGAAAGAAAGAAAGAAAGAAAAAGAAAAGCTAACCGTTTGTTGTTTTGGTTTTGTTTTGTTTTGTTTGTTTTACATTCTAAAATGTAAGAATTATTCCGAGCTCCAGGATTAAGTTTGGACCAGGGCCCGTACTTTGGTGACTCCTTTAAAGCTGCAGCATTCTTCCGTGGTCTCTGCTTCGGCCACTGCACAGAGTCCCTGCCTTGGCTTTCCTCGGGAATGGACTGTACCCTGGAAGCCAAATAAACTCTTTCCATCAAAAAATTGGTTTTGGTCAGTTTTATCACCGCAACAGAAAATCAAACTATGACACCTGTAGCCTTCTCCCTAGAAAATACAACACAATATTCTGTATCAAGAAAGAATATCCTAAAAAAAAAAAGAAAGAAAGAAAGAAAGAAAGAAAGAAAGAAAGAAAGAAAGAAAGAAAGAAAGAAAGAAAGAAAGAAAGAAAAAAAGAAAGAAAGAAAGAAAGAATACCCTACTATAGTCTAGGAAACAATCAAATGCTTTCTCAGCATCATAAAGACAAAAATTTCTAAACAGAATTACTGCATATCAGGGACCGTGCACATGTTAAAGGATCCTCAGATTAATACATCCTTTCTCACCAGAGCTGAAAGCTCATGAGTGCCCTGTCTCACTAGAACAATTGGTTAAAACCCCCGTGATTGGACCACCCAGAGGATCTGAGTCTGTACTTCTGCACCCAGGGTCCTGCCTACGCGGTTGATCAATGGAACACAAAGTCACGTTCTGAGAAGCCCTGGCCTTTGCTGACTTTCTTGTGAGCCTAAATCTGTTATATTAAACTCTCCCGGTCGCTGAGTTGATGGTTCTCACACATTTAAAATCTATAATCCAGGAGTGGCTGGACTAAGTCTACTCTTATGACATATGGATATAACGGTGGTCAAACATTCTGCTGCTTAAATAATCATGCATCGTGGATGGGAAAGAGCCCATAAGGATGATACCATCGCCCTCTGAGAGCTGTGGGCAGCTAATGCCAACCGGAAGACAGAGTCGGTTTTCTTCAGAGGTGTGGACCTCAGAGGTGACCCATGGTCTAGGAGACGGTCCTACAGCCACGCACATACAGGCAACATGACATGCATCAGAGGGTATTAAAAGAGAGAGTGCATGAAGCTGAGAGGGGAACTTAAGGGTTAAGGGAGGAGCTGTGGGGGAGAGAAGAGGGGTGGTATAGATCCAAACACATTAGACGTGTGTAAACATTAAATATTTTAAAAAGCAAATCTTTATTACGTGTACACAAATATAGATATAACAGCAATAAAAGAAGAAAGAGGCCAGGAATTTGAAAGAGAGCAAGGTGTGGAGGATCTAGAGAAGGGAGTGGAAGGCAGAAATGATGTAGTAATATTGTAACCTCAAAAAAAAATTGAGAAGATAAATAAATGATAACTTTTTAAATTAAAATAGTAAATAACTATTGGTGCATCAGAAAAGCCTGCGCTGAGCCCCTAAATGCTTCCGATTCTGAGCGCTGTGCACAGACACTTCAAAGGGCGTCACTACTAATCTCTGGTCACAATCCGTGGTTGGAATCGCTGTCACTTTCCATAACTACACCGCACAGAGCACTTAGAAGAAGCTGAAGTTCCTTGGGTAAGGACAGTGGTACCCTAAAACAAAGACTATATAGATTTTTGTGTGGATAGAAATCATTGGGCGGCAGATCAGAACAAAATCCCACTGCGTACCCAGACTGGCCTCTAAGTCAGAGCGACCCTGCCTCGCTGCCCCTCCCCCGGGTGCGGGGATTCCAGGCAAGCACTCCACACTGAGATAAGAGGTCTGCTTGTACGTTGGTAGTTATTCCTGATGCATTTGTCCGGGAGGCTGCAGCTAGGACTGTATCATTTACCAGAACCAGAGAGAAATTTTTCTGTGAGAAATCCAGTGACAACCATAAATGCCTCTTTACGGTTACACAGCAGATAGCATCGCGCAGAACAATCCCCGGCGGTATCATAAGCATAACCCTTGGATCGTCACTCAGAACTGACTCAGTCCTAACGACTTGGCTCGACACATTTTCATCACACACATGCACACACACCCTCCCGTTCCTGCTTTGTTTTCATTACTTAAATTCTACTGGGAAGCAAGGCCTTGACGCTGGGTTGTAGATCTCACATAAAATATCTGGGCTATTGAGTTTGTCAACTCTCGAGGAAAGCAGAATAATTGACGTCCATTTATAAAGCTTCCGTATCCCAAGAGCTGCAGTATCACCTGACAGCATCAACTGAGAAAGGAGGAGACTTCTCCGAATGAACTTCCTAAGCTTATAAAATCTGTCCTTAAATAAATAAACAAACAGGAAGCGTGGGTTGAGCATCACCCAATACTATGACACTCACTGTAGCTCACTGTAGAGGAGGCGCTGCTCCGCCTTGCGCCCTCGAGTTCAGCAGAGCTAACGCAGGCCTGTGACCTCCAGCCGATGAACAAATCGCAGAATTAAGCCCATATGTAAAGCTAAAATAAAATGTCCTGAGCCAGCTGGGTCTGTTTCAGAAATAAGAGGTTGAACGTGAGAAAATCAACCAATGCAATTCACTGTATTAACAAATAAGGAGCAACGCCCATATGGTCATCTCAGCAAATACTGAAAAAAAAATTTTTTTTAAATCAAAATATGGGGCTGGAGAAATGGCTCTGTTCTAGAGTTCTACTCTTCTAGAGTTCAATTCCCAGCAACCACATGGTGGCTCACAACCACCTGCAATGAGATATGGTGCCCTCTTCTGGCGTGCAGGTGTACATGCAGATAGAGTACTCATACATTAAATGAATGAATGAATGAATAAATAAATAAATAAATAAATAAATAAATAAATAAATAAATAAATCTTTTTAAAAAAACAGAAAAATCAAAATCCATTCGTGTAAAAAAAAAAGCTATTAGCAAACCAGGACTAGAACAGAGCTTCAATTGGTAAGTTTTCAAAGACTAAAGTTGTTATCACCCTTGAAAACCAAAAATAATTATGTCCACTTCCACCACTTAGTAATAAAGATTGGATTTCTCTCCTACAGTCACAAATAATGGTGCCTTCTCTCAGATTCTTTTTCAACATCTTACTAGTGTGGCTGAGGAAAGGAACGGGGAACAAAGAAGAAGAAAGGAAAAGCCCACAGACTGGAAATAAAAAAAGAGTAAAGTTGAAAGCACAGCCTGGAGGAGGGCCTCCGAATCCAGGGGCCTGCGTTTCAGGAGCCCCACCCCTTCTTCCCAGGAAGATCTGCTCCAGTGAGTCAGAGGAAATGCCTGGAACACAAGACAGGTCTGCAATCCGCAAAGTATCTTGTTTCTCTTGCTTGTGGGCAGGGTCCTACTGCTCTAGACTGGCCTCAAACTCACCATAGAGCTGAAGTGACCCTGAATCCCTGCTGCTTCCACTCACCAGCCCCCTTCACACTGAAAACAACATACATTCCATTAAGGGGGAAATCCCCTATGGTCCGGGCTAAGGAAATGGCTCAGTCAGTAAAGTCATGTGTGAGTGTGACAAGCCTGAGGCCCAATCTATTGCACCTACATAAAAGCCAGGTATGATCACATACTGCGGGGAGGTGGGGGAGGCGGCACAGAGCTTTGAAGGTAGAAACGGGTGGGTCTCCAGAGATTACTGGCAGCCAACCTAGCCAATCAGTGAGTCAATCAGTAATCAATGCTCCCACTGCATTTACTGCTGTCCACTGCAAAAAGAAGTTTCTCAAAACAAGGCTCAGAGACCCAGTCTAGGTCTATGTATAAATACAAGTATTTTAAAGGCACTTTGAGAGCACGACCACTTAGCAAAATTGCAATGGCATATGCTGTGGACCCATGACCTCCCTAGCCATGGGCTTCTGACCAGGATTGCAGTACCAGCATGAACTTCCCTCTGCGGAGCAGGTCTCAGATTCGATCAGAAAGCAGTTGCTTAGCCTCTAACAGTCTGCTATTAGACTAGTGTGTGCATTTTACCTAGCTGGCCTTGCCACGATTACACCAGGCAGTACATCTTACCTGTGTAGCATCTGAGGCCTGTTACCGCATAAAACCACTGCCTTTCCTTCCTCGCTAACCCGCTGAGCACCTTCCAGCCCAGCCAGGAGGGAGGAAGTTTCCTGGTCAGTTTGAGAATGGTTTCTCTCTGTCCTACAGGCAAAGCATGTGGTGTCTACAGCAATACTGTCTTACATATAGTTATGGTAGGTAGGTAGCCAAGAGCAATGGCACAGGCCTGTGTTGTTTTGGAGACCCCTGGGCGCTCCCTGACCAATAATTTATAGGGCTATCCTATACCTTTTTGCTGTTTCCATTGTGAATACTTGTGTCCGAATTCACAGAAACATGCTACTGTTTGGTTAGCTGATTAACTGGTTAATTTTTTTGGGGGGGGATAGGGGGTGGTTGGTAAATGTTGACCTCTGGCATATCTGACTACATCGTGACCACTAATGAGAGTTACCTCATTATATTTATTATTTATTATATTCTAGAATCTATACTCTGTATTTTAAAAGAACTTCATTTCATTTACCCCCAAAACCAATGGCTAAGCATTATCCTTGGCCCCACTTTACAGATGGGGAAGTTAAGACTTGGAGGTTTAGACAGTTGATATGTAGCATAATTGGCTTAAAAAGTCAGACCCATCTGTCTTCAAACCAGCCTGAAGCTCTCAGCACTGTGTTGTGCCTTCTCCAGCGGAGAAGCCATTATGCCCCTAATACAATGAAATACTCCTAACAAGATGCCAGCAAAGGGAGAAATAAGTGGATTTGTCACTTGGGCAGAATGGGAACATGATAATAAATCATCAGCCTTTTCAGGAACCACTAATGTCAACAGACCATCAAATCCGAACTGATGGAGCAGCAAATGCAATTATTGAACCAGGACAATTCCAGTTTAAGATACTGATTAATCTCAAAGATACAAAGGTCCTTGTTATTATTCACTTGTGAAGAGAAATTAACTTACAAAGAAGACCAGGCATTGGCAGAGAGTAAAAAAAAAAACCTCCATGGCCTGTTTATTCTCACACTTGTCTTATTACCACAATGCCTGTGCTCTCTGCCAACATTTTACAAGTGAATTCTTACACACATTCAATCTCATATTGAGTGGATTTGGCTCCAGAGTACAATGAAATAGAAACAACCTAACTAGTTCTAGAAAAGCAAGTACAAGCTCAAATATGAAAAACTAAAAAAGACAGCACCAAAAATAAATGAATAGACACCTGTAAAAGACACAGATGCAGAGAAGAGAGGGTACTGTAGAAAAAAATCTTATCTAAGTAAAAAAATTAAATTATGAATAGCAATTAGTAAATATAATTCAACAAAATAACATGTAAGGTTAGCAAATAGGATTAAACAAAGATAGACTAGAGGTATAACTTAGTGGTAAAGCACTTGCCTGGAATGTGTAATGTTCTAAGTTAAAGCCCTAGGAGCAGGCTAACCCATTCCTGGTACTTGGACAAGGGGTTTTTTTTTTATTATTATTTACTATCGTGGGGTATCTATGTGAGGAGGTATCCCTCTTCGTTGTAGGTAGCCTCATAAAACCTCTTTTTATATGAATATATGTATGCTTTATGAATCTTCCATAGTACTAGGATTCCATACATCCTTTTCAAAAGGAACAAGTGTTCTGTAAGGAACCAGTGTTCTGTAAGGGTGACCCTGGATAGGTCAACCATGCACCAAAAGGGACTTCATACCTATGAGCATCTAAGCAGAACAAATTGGACTTGGCAGGTGAGAGAGAGATGAAATTGGGAAAGAAGGAATTGGAAAGGAGAGGGTGAACATGATCAATACAATATTTGCATGCATGATATTATCAAAGAATTAATAAAAGAAGTTAAAGGTGCTTGCCACCAAGCCTAATGACCTAAGATCAATACCTGAAATACACGTGGTTGAAGAAAGAAACTGTAGCATGTAGTTCCTACTACCCTGCTTTAAGCTCTGGGTGGACTGCTCTACCAGCCCTGCCCAGGCTCCCTTAGATCCTCAAATAAAAGACACACACACACACACACACACACGCGCGCGCGCGCGCACACACACACACAGGGGCTTTTATTAAGACCTCAATATCCTGAACTAGACAATGAAGTGGAGGGCACGGACATAGTGTTCACACCTGTACAGGGCTCCGTTTCTAATTTAACGTTTTGTGTGTGCATAGATTTGAGTGATGATCAACATGGATTGTAGTTACTGATTTTCTGTTTTTTAAATCAAGATGACATGAAGTTGGGAGGAGGTGGGAACGGGAGATGGATCTGGAAGGAGTTGGGGGAGGGGTGGGGGGAAATGATTAAAATATACTTTATTCATGTATTCAATTTTCACAGAATTAATGAAAATAATTTTCAAATGGGTTTAAAGCTGAATATGCAATCTCAGAACCAGGGAATAAGAGTATCCCTGCCTTTTTACTAACTTCCTAGACAACTCAACAGTGCCTAAGGAAGAAGAGTCAAGGTTGTCTTTTGGCCCCACATATATGTGTGCAGACACACACATGCACCTGCACACATGCACATACACAAATCCACTGTATAGGAAAACTATAACGCCTCTATGGAAAGGGGGAATCACTAAATTAAAAAGCAATAAAATAAGCAAAATAGCAATAGTTTACTGTAAGTTGGAAATTTCTCTAAATTAAGAAGTTAGAATGTATAGACTGTTAGCATTTGGTTTATGTCGTAGATAAACGAGTACTCTATAACTTACAATGTTTATGTACAATCAGGGTGTTGTATCGTTTACACTAATTGTTAGCAATTAAGCTATTACAGCCTAATCCACCAAAGAAAATACAGCCGACAAACACTGGAACGTGTTCCCATGGAAATGAAAGAAATGCAAAATAAAACGCAGCGAATAAGGAAGGCTTTTGATGACGGAACTGTAGAGCGCCTTGCCGAATGACCATTCCAGCCCAAGTATTACGTCCAAGTGTGCCCCACTCGTACGCCACCACTGAAAGTTGGAGAACTTTAAAACGTCCTCAAATGCCTTCAGCTCGGTCACAGCCTTTGATCAGAGACCCCACTCTGCTTCCCTTTAAGACATACAAAAAGGCAAAGCTTTACGTGGGATGACACTCGGTGACCTGTGGTTTGTCACCGCAAAACTGGAAGAAAATTCGTAAATGTTCAATAATAATGAAAACCCTCAAAATAATCTGCAGCTATGCCAACTGAATAGGATAGAAATAAGTATTTAGAGCCAAATAAGTGCTTAGGACAAAATAGTTAAACATGTTAGTTTCTGGGAAGTAAAAACATTTTAAGCATTTTCATTACGTACTTAATGAACTTTGAGAGGGTTGAATGGGCTGCTATCTTTACTATCGTAATGAGAAAGAAGATGTAAAAAGTATTTCCATTTTGAAAGGGGGACTGAAATACCGGTTACGAGGCGCATGCCAGTGGGAGAGTGAACGGGTTGTCCTTTGGGGGAAGGGAGGAGTGAAATGACCAGGGCATCAAGGGCAGTTGTCATCATACAGACTACAGAGAGTTTTCTGTTCTTTTCTGTAAATTACTTTTATTGAACTAGTGAACATTTATCCAGATCCTAAATCAAAGATCCTGAGTTAGGACAAAGGGTCTGTCATGGTGCTCATAAATGTGTGCGGATATAATGTTATATGGTGTTTTGCGTTTATTCTCTGAGATTTCAAACATGGATAGAATATATTCGATTATATTCGTGCCTCACCTCCACTTCCCCAGAACGCGCCCCCAGCGATCATGTCCCCTGCTTTTAAAAAATAAAATCTACTGAACCCAATCAGCGCTGCCCATATGCACATGGATAAAGGGCTAGCTTCGGGATCATGGGCACTCCACCATGGCCATGCGCCTAAGAAAAACGACTCTCCTTCTCCTAGTAGACAAGAGCTGCCAGTATCTCCTCACCTAGGGGTGGGTATCTGTGGGCCTTTCCTTCCCGATGCCTGAAAGTTGACTGACACACAGCTACTGTGGGATCGTGAGCACCCGCCTATCAGGGTTGGAAGGCAGCATATCACGGTGCCCTCCCTCCCCGCCCTCTGGCCCCTACATTCTTCCTGCTCCCTATCCCCTTATGTTCCCTGAATTTGATCCGTTTGGGGGGCGTCTCTGCATTAGCCGATGCCCACTACAAAAAGAAGCTATTCTGACTGGAGTCGGCATCAGTACAGATAGACTAAACCGCTGGCACAGTTGCACAGAACTAAATGATGAAGTTCTCAGATCCCTCTGGCTCTAGCAGGTCGCATGTGGTACTGTGGGGGAGGGGAAGAGAGCGGGAGCCCTTGGTCTCCGCAGTCTCGGTGTTCCGTGTATAGTCTCGGTGTTTGGTGTACGGTTCCTGGGGTTCTGGTGAGGGGGCGGAAGAGATTTTTCTGCTGGCGGTTCCTGGTTCCCTCAGGCTTCTGCTGTCCATCGTGGCCTCTCCTGGACCTGCAGGTTCGGCGTGGATGTGACCCACCTCTCCCATCAAAGTCTCCAGTACTCTCCTCTCGATTCTTTTTACAATATTCTAATGGTCATTTTCTGCCTGGAGGAGTCCTCGGGGAGATCTGTGTGATGACATCACAAACCTTTGTGCCAGGAGTTCGCTATTGTGCGTGCCTTTGTTTATAAAATGGCAAAATCCATTTTCAAGCCTGAAGAAGAAAATATGATTACCATTCAGTGAGTCCAGGTCCTGATATCAAATATGAGAAAAAGAGAGATAGAAATGTCTTTATTCCTTCAGATCTCTAAATTGCAAAACCTGTCTTATGACAATGATACAAAGTCACATTGAGGAAATATTTTCTATTATTCTCTATTAGCTAAAAATGAGTGTAGGTCTCCAGAGTGGTTTTTTTTTTCCCCTAAGACAGGGTTATTTTGTGTAGCCCTGGCTGGCCTAGAACTCGATCTGTAAACCAGGCTGGCCTGGAGCCCACCGAGATCTGCTTCCCAAGTGCTGGGATTAAAGGCGTTCACCACCACTTTTCAGCCTCCAGAATGTAGTTTTAAGATCAGAAGACTATCTGGACACTGACAGACAATTCCTCCTCTTCTTTCTTTAGTTAAGTGAGTTTGCTGTAGAAAGTGTACATCAGTACTTAAATACGCAGCGTGCCATAGTGCTACACAAAGCCCAGTATCCTCTAGAACAACTTAACAAGCATTTCTCAGCAACCGTCATGTGCCTGGCATGATGGAGACCCACCCTGGTAGTCTCAGATACCCCGCCGGCCAAGGCAGAACGATCACTTGCGCTTCCACGTTAAAGGAAACTGTGGCACTATCTCCAAATCATAAAATAAAATGAACTAGAGAACACTTTCTTTTTGCTTTAGCATGCTCCAGGGCGCATCAAATCAAGAAAAAGTAGAAGCAGCGGCTCACTGTTGAAGAGAACAGAGAAAAAGCGCTTCCTTTGTGTCTGCAGAAAAGGGCAGAGTCTCTGTGGGTTCATAACCGGTCACAGGAGGGACGTGGTGACAGCATGACACAGAGCAGAAGCCAAAGGGGTAGCAAGGATGGTAACGTTTTCAGGAACGGTATGGGGGGGTCACACTAGCTGAAATATGGGGGTACAATGACAGTGTGTGTGTGCACAGGCGTCACCTCCTGGTCTCCTGAGGGCCTCACTGACTCACACTAATGGCAGAGTGACAGGCAGCATGCAGGAAGTACATGGCTATCTCTGAGACTCACAGAGGAAGGGCGTGTGAAGGGTCACGGCAATCAGCTACACGGAACCAACAGCAGCTTTGCTGATGAAGACTACAGCAGCGGCATGCAGTAGCAGGCAGGAGCACACAGGCGCACGTGGGAGCACACGGGAGCAAGCGGGAGCACACGCAGGAGCACGCAGGAGCACACAGGAGCACGCAGGAGCACGCAGGAGCATGCAGGAGCACACGCAAATCGGAGTCAGGTTCCATTTCTGAGAAGATGGAATTCCAGAGTCAAATTCGGCATTCTAACCACTGTTATCTAAAGTAGTCACCACTGCTCTTCCCCACCTCCTCAAAACTCTCTTTTGTAAAGTGAATAAAATGTACTCAATTGAATAATAAAAAAATTAAACAGTTCTAAGCAGCCCCATAGGAGGCAGATTCATGTTTTGTCAGATTTGAAAACCAAACTGTAAACACTGCCATAGGAATTCTTAAACAGCCCTAGTGGCTTCCTGTCTCTGAGCCTTGTGACTTCACTATATGTAGCTGGGTGTCCATCTATATTTATAACACCATTTACCTTAATACATGGATTTTTCCATTGTCTCATCTGATGAGGCTGGGTCAGAGTGGGTGTCTGGCTGTGGCCATTCTCCACAAGCAGCTTGGAGGGCTTCAGGGGTCTTCCTACACCTACATCAGATAGAACAAGGGACCATGCTCTGTGACCCCTTGGGCAGATTTCTGAAACAAGAGCCTTGCATTTTCTCTAGGTAATATTATAAATAAAACAGATATCATCATTAAACCTGCCTTTTAAAGAAAGGAGAAAAGGAAAGAAGGAAGGAAGGAAGGAAGGAAGGAAGGAAGGAAGGAAGGAAATATACTGTTACAGAAAGATCCACACTGTTCTAAGACAAGCCAGAAGTATTTAATTCTAAGGAAAACACTTTCTTCCCTTGAGAGATTTCTCTCACTCAGCCAACCCCCTCGGCAGAGCTTCAAGGTTAAAATGCCTCAGCTATCATGAAAATCATGATCAAATGTGTGAGCAAAATGAAACCAGGCATTAAACTACCAAACAGAGCTAATGTCTCATGTTACCTAGCTCTGGGGGCAAGGGGTAAGTGAGCATGTGTGTGTGTGCACACGTGTGCACGCAAGCATCTGTGTGCATGTATGTGGTTGTGGGCATGTCCTCTCAGCTACATCCCAGAGTCTCGCAGATGCATATGTTTAACAACTTTAAAGATTCCAACATGTACAGTTTCTTGCTTCCTACAAAACCAGGGCACCTGCCCTGGTTTCTGGCCATGCGCACAGAGAGTAAAACTCTAAACTCTTCCCTAACAATCCTAGAGAAAAACAGTGACCACTAGGGACTGGTGCTCAATTGACTTACAAATTTGAAGGCTGGCACCAACAACTTCTATCTATTATTGATAAAGGAATCGCTTGTTAATATGACCCCTCAAGGTGATGGTGTTCTGTATGCAGCAGAAGCACTAGGCGGTGTCAGAAAGAGCCCTCACTCTGAAACCATGGCACGCTGGCTCCCTGGGAGCAGGAGGCAGCTAGGCGTCTGCTGTCAGGAGTGTGAAAGGCGAAGATGCACACGGAAGCTATCCAAAGTAAGTTTATCCATTAACCGCCATCCCCAGCCCTCCAGAGAGACGAGAGATGTTCGTGCACACAGAGCCCACCCCTCCTGTGCCTGGTCCATGGTGACAGGTGTCAAAACCCATGCACTGAGGCAGAAAAGCTTTACTAGGTTAAATTACTACTATCCTAACCTTTTATGAAAAGGTGAGTCAGGGGGAAAAGAAACTAAAATAATAGATGACGCATTAAAAACTAACCACTGACTTCACACGTCTGTTCAACAGGTAAAAATAATTATTAGAATTCACATCTTAAAAAGATTGAGTTTTGCAGCTAACTAAAAGTAACTAAATATAACTAAAAATAACTAAATATGTTATTGCGAATCTGATCTCTACAATGTCATACTTAATATTAGATCATACTATCCCAATCGTTAGATGTCACGTAGCCAGGTTAATGAGCAGTTGTAGAACTTCTGGCATGAACATATAGGCATAATGTACAGCATACAGAGTGCAGGTTTCAAAACACACCTGATGGCTAGTGCCGTGGTTTTGAAAGATCTTTTTAAACTATGTGGATGTGTGTGCACACACATGCGCACGCATTCAGGGACTGGGGCATTATGCACGTGTGGGCAGTACCCAAAAAGGCCAGCAGAGCGCTGGCATCACAGGCAGCTGTGAGCCACCCAGGCAGGTTGGTGAGCTTGGGTCCTTAACAAGCACAACACGTGCTCTTAGTCTGAGCGCTCTTATTCTGGCTCCTTCGGTCTCGCTGGTGTCTAATGTGACTCGCACAGTCCCAGAAGTGGCTGTTAGTGGTGTTTCCTGATACGTCTACAGTGACTATGCCTCATGTATCTGATGAGGCGGGGTGGCCACTCTTTTTTTAATAGATGAGACCTTGCTATGCTGCTCTAAACTCTGAGACTCACGTAATCCTCCATTTCACCCTAGGATGACAGGTGTGCACCACAGTCACCTGGCTTCTATTTGTTTATTCGTTTTGTTTTGCTGCAGGATTTCACTCTCAAATCTAGGCTGGCCTTGAACTCTCACCTCTTTGTCTCTGCCTCCCGAGTACAAGGTTTACAGTCACGTGCCACCGTGTCCTGCTGACTCCGTGTTTTTACAAACAGGTTTGGAGTGTTTCAAACAGGCAAGCTTAGTATAAACAGAAAATAGACCTTTAATAAAAACTTCTTTTTTTTAAAAGATGTTCTTGGAGGGGAGTTGGGCACAGGTCACTCTCCTGGCCAAGAAGATCATTGGCATTTGATCTCTGCTGTGTAAAGGGAAAGTCAGTTATATCAACAGAATAGCTGACAAGGTAGGTATATCCACCACATCCCAGGGCAGGGCCTACACCCAGGAGGCGTAGTCAGACACAAACTGGACTCCATATTGTTTGTCTGTCTGTCTGTCTGTCTGTCTGTTAGGCCAGAGGGAGGACATGAAGTTGGGTAGGTAAGAAGGTAGGGGAGCACCTGGGAGAAGTCTGGGGGGAGTGGAATAAATATAATCAAAATATATTGCATTAAATTCTGAAAGAATAGATAAAAAGGCTCTCTTGGGGGCACCATAAGTCAGCCCTCCAGCCTTAAGCTCTTGTGCCCTGTCACAAAGCACACATTGAGCAGTATTGCATTCAACTCCTCCACAGACAGGATATAAGTGAGGCGTGATGTGCTGATAATTCATCCGGACTCGCAAACTCACGGTAATTTAGATGAAAAGGAAGGAAGAGGCAGAGGAGGAAAGGAAAGGTCTTCTTCTGATGTCACGATCATGGCCGCCACTCCCGCACAACAACCCATGCTCGGCACGTGGCTCAGCAGGCGTGTGAATGAGCGCTCACGTGGCCTGGGCACGTGGCTCAGCAGGCGTGTGAATGAGCGCTCACGTGGCCTGGGGACTTTGTGGTTGGCTATAAGCAGTACCCCCATGGAGCAGTCCAGGGAAGGAAGGAGAAGGTCCACTTGCCCAGTTTCTTGTGTCTTCAGTGTCACTTGATGAAGGTCAACTTGGAACTGACTTTGGGCAGCTGGTGAATCAAGACAGTACTGCGATATCTTTATAACTCCAAAGGGATGGAGGGAGGGAGAGAGGGAGGGAGGGAGGGAGAGAGGGAGGGAGGGAAAGAGAGAGGGAGGGAGGGAGGGAGAGAGGGAGAGAGGGAAAGAGAGAGGGAGGGAGGGAGGGAGAAAGGGAGAGAGGGAGGGAGGGAGGAAGGGAGAGAGGGAGGGAGGGAGGGAGAGAGGGAGAGAGGGAGGAAGGGAGAGAGGGAGAGAGGGAGGAAGGGAGGGAGAGAGGGAGAGAGGGAGGGAGAGAGGGAGGGAGGGAAGGAGGAAGGGAGAGAGGGAGAGAGGGAGGGAGGGAGAGAGGGAGACAGGGAGACAGGGAAAGAAGGAGGGAGAGAGGGAGAGAGGGAGGGAGGGAAAGAAGGAGGGAGAGAAGGAGAGTGAGGGAGGGAGGGAGAGAGGGAGAGAGGGAGGGAGAGAGGGAGGGAGGGAGGGAGGGAGAGAGGGAGAGAGGGAGGGAGGGAGGGAGACAGGGAGACAGGGAGACAGGGAAAGAAGGAGGGAGAGAGGGAGAGAGGGAGGGAGGGAAAGAAGGAGGGAGAGAGGGAGAGAGGGAGGGAGGGAGGGAAGGAGGGAAAGAGGGAGGGAAGGAAGTAGGAAGGAAGGAAACCAGAAAGTTGGGGACATAATTCAGTGATAGATGCTTCTTATTGTGAATAAAATTCCAAGACAGAACATATCAAGTCAATAATCTAATAATGTGCCTCCGTTTTAGAGGAAAAAGAAAAACAAGAGTAAGCCAAGCTCAAAGTCAGGACAAGGAAAGAAATAACAGATATCAGACTGAGGTGGAAACTAAAGTAACAGTAGAAATCACCAATAAACAGAGTTTGTTTTTGAAAGTTGAACCCTTAGGCAAACAGAAGAAGGGGAGGAGAGACAGACAGACAGACAGACAGACAGAGATCAAGTCTGATACCACTGACATCCATAAGGTCATTAGGGACTATTTTTAAAAATTATATTTTAATAAGTTGAAAAATCTAAAAGAAATGGACCTAGAAGCCCTGTTAAAATTGAACCCAAAGTATATATATTTAAAAAAGAAAGGCAGAGTAGGGAGAACTCTTGGCTTCTATTTGCCTTCTTTAATGAATATTTTTAATTTAGTTTATTTTTATTTAATTGTAATTTAATTAAAATGTAGTGCATCATTTTCCACCTTCTCTTTCCTTTCCCATACACGTACACACATGTTTATACACATGTGCACAAGCATACATGTGCACTTACACATACATGCACATACCAGTTTATAAAAAGTTGAAATTTCTTTTAGAAAATCATCCTATGACCCTGTTTCTCCCATGAGTCAGTGGCGTGAGGAACAGATAGCCTTCATCTCTCCACTCCCACAGACAGCTGGGCAGCTTCAGGGGTGCCGGGAATTGTACTCGGGTCCTATGCAAGAGTAGAAAGTACATGCTTTTAACTGCTTAGCCATCTCACCAGTCCCGGAGAAATTATTAATAAGCCAAATCATATTAAGGGAGGAAATAGGACTGATCTCGGCATTTTCATTACAATCCTGCAAATTATGATCATGAGGCCATATTTATTAGGAAGAGAATGAAAGGAAAAAACTAGATTAAAAGAAATTCATGAATAATGAAAACTAATCTCTCCCATTTAATTTTCCCCACATCTGTCTAGATGAAATTACACCTGCTAAATATTGACTTTACCTCTCAGAACCAAAAGGCATGTGACATGTTTTATGTGACACAGATCACTACATTTGACCTCCAGCTATGGATGTGGCTAGCACATCTCACTCAGTGGCACAGGAGAAGGCTCACAAGTCACAGAGTAATTGCCTTATAGATCCCTCTGTCACCTGGGGGAGGCCTGGCTGATGGGTGTGCGGCCACTGCTGCACTGATGGCAGGCTGACGGGTGTGCAGACAGCTCCTGCATCCACCTACAAAGAGAAAAGAACAGCTCCTCTTGTAGGTCACTATAAACATGGATGGGGAAAAAATTATCTCTCTTTCACCAAATTCTGTTTCCTTCCATTTAAACACAAGCTACAGAGGACAGCACGATTGGGTGTTTGTGAGCTGCGGTGTTTTCCTATCTATCGTTCTGCTACAGATTCCTTGCCAAACTATTGTACACATCACTACCTCATAATCGCTGCAGCTATCCATCTTACTGTATTGTGATAACTAGATTTCGATGAAATTGTTTTTTTCATAATTCTATATATTTCATTTTGTGTATTCAAAAACATTATTCCAGCGACCAAAGGGGATTGATTCGTGGCATAAAATCAACAACGAAATTGGGTTTAGAATTTCTACCCAGAATGTCTCAAGCACTAGGGAATGTAAAGCAGCCTCCAAAAAGGGGGCCTTTGATAGGATGAGGAGAAGCCACTCGCATTCTGGGCCCACCCTGGTGTTCAATCACAAACCATCCGACCCATTGATAAACACTGTGTTTGCCCCAGGACCCAACACACGCCTGGGATAAATCAAGCCTCAGCTCCTCACACAGGAGTTTTCTCCTTGGGTTCCCTTTACACTCACTGCTCTCAGTGTGCACGGGGCCTCACACGCTGCCTGGGTCACGCACAAAGTAACCACCATTCTTCTAACATAATCACAGGCTCCGAAGCAATGCACTAGGTCCCAGTCGTCCTTCTAAGACACAATCAGTAACAGCAGAACCCATGAGAACGGTTTGATCCTATCAGTGTTTTCTCTTTAACTGCTGAAACAGTGCCCGCGAGAAGGTACATTTCTCCCAAGCACAAATCAGCTGTCTCTCTGGAATTTTCCTCTGGACGTTGAAGTCGGACTAAGGACTTCCTAAGGGACTTAGCCTAAGGGTTTCCTTCTGGCTCTTCAGCCTCCCGCTGTGGGTAACCTCAGGCCGACAGCATTCCAGGATGCTGCATCTTTCCACCTGACCAACCCTTGCAGAGGTGAGCCGACTCATGCGCTCATTAGACAACAAGCACTTGCAGGCACTGCTGTCTCTCTCAGAGTCCTTTATAAAGCACAAGGAGTCACGATGGTTTGGAATTAGCCCCACTTTAAGTCTCAGAACACTATAAAACAAATGAGGATTTCCCAGCAGCCCGTCAGAGAGTAGCAAGAGACTTAAGGTTCCAGCAGACTGGATCAGAATCAGGGCAGGACTGTCACCTGAGGCCAGACCCAGCCAGCATGGACACAAGGGCTGGGGACAATGGAAACAGCATCAACTGTGAGGGCAAACAGCAGCAAACAAAAGCAAGGACTAGGAGGGGACTCTTTGCCTGAGCGGAAGGATCTATAGCTGTAACTCTAGAGTCGAGAAAGATTTGAGAAAGAAATGCTAATTCCTCCGTATTTGTGCCAATTGTTTATTGAGCTAAAAAGAAAGTGTGTCCCTGTCATTTTTAAAGTATTCAAGAGCGGCATGATACTATCCATCCAGTGGTGACAGAGCCTCCAGGACCAAGCTGGCAGGCGGAGGCAGCCCCTCAGAGGAAGGCTGGAGAAAACACAGGCGCCAGAGCTGGCTTCAGAGTCAGAAAAGACATGTGCAGCTCTAACTCCCAACCAAGCGCCCCTCCTTGCTGTCCGAGCACCTAAAAGCCTGCAGGGCTGGCACTCACAATCCCCAGCTCTCAGAGAAGGCTTCTGCCAGGGACTAGCAGACACTGCCCAAGGATACTAACATCTCAACAACAAACCTACTTCAAGAAGCAATTGCTACTTAAAAGTTACACCAAAGAGAAAGAAAGAAAGAAAGAAAGAAAGAAAGAAAGAAAGAAAGAAAGAAAGAAAGAAAGAAAGAAAGAAAGAAAGAAAGAAAGAAAGAAAGAAAGAAAGAAAGAAAGAAAGAAAGAAAGAAAGAAAGAAAGAAAAGTCAGGGAGAGTAAAGGATTTGTCATGTCTACAATTAAACAGCTTCCGTGAAACATGTGACTCAGAGTCAGGCATGCACGGGAACCTGCAGTGCAGCCCTGCCCTCACCGTGATATGCCAACGTGATTTACCTCACCAATTTCCTCATGGTTCCTGATATCTCTTTTCTTGACAGGCCCAAGTCAAAAATGTCTTTTAAAGTTGACTAGCTGGTATTTTTCAAAGGAAATGTGTTTAAGCTATAAAAAATGCTGCTTTCATAAGGAAATATTTAACCTTAAGTTCTACATTGTAAATTTGATGTGCAGAGATGAACATGTTTATGAATGATTTCTGAGATTAGGGCAGAAAGCCAAATTTTTCTTTACTGCTTGTCTTAGTCAGGGTTTCTATTCCTGCACAAACATCATGACCAAGAAGCAAGCTGGGGAGGAAAGGGTTTATTGAGCTTACACTTCCATGTTGCTGTTTATCACCAAAGGAAGTCATGACTGGAACTCAAGCAGGTCAGGAAGCAGGAGCTGATGCAGAAGCCATGGAGGGATGTTATTTACTGGCTAGCTTCCCCTGGCTTGCTCAGCCTGCTCTCTTATAGAACCCAAGACTACCAGAGATGGCCCCACCCACAATGGGCCCTCCCCACTTGATTACAAATTGAGAAAATGCCTTGCAGCTGGATCTCATGGAGGCACTTCCTCAAAGGAGGCTCTTTTCTCTGTGATAACCCCAGCTTGTGTCAGGTTGACACACAAAACTTGAGTGTCAGTATGCTGCTGTTACAACATCTTTTTAAAGGATGAGTAAATGGGTAATAGAGAGAAAAGGAGGAAGAAGATTGGTAGGTAATAGGTTATAGATGATGGATGGATAGATAAATGGAGAGAGATAAATAAACAATAGATGATAGGTATGTATGTATATATGCATGTATGTATGGTGTGAGTACTCTGTGTCCATATACACCTACATGCTAAGAGAGGGCATTAGATCCCTCCACAGATGGTTGTGAGCTACCATGTGGTTGCTGGGAATTGAACTCAGGACCTCTGGAAGAACAGCCAGTGCTTTTAACCAGTTACTGAGCCATCTCACCAGTCCTCATAGTTAGGTATTTTAATATCCTCCCTAGCTGGTCTATTTTTTTAATTACATTCTATGTGTCCGTGAGCATGTATACCACATGTGTGCGTGTTCCCGCAGATGCCGGGATAAAGCACAGGAATGCCTGTAGTTATAGGCAGTTGCATCTCCCAGCACGCGTGCTGAGGACCTAACTCGGGCCTTGTGGAAGAGCAGCAAATGCTTGTAACCCCCTGAGCCTCCTCTTCAGACCCTGGACTCTCTTCCTCAAGTTGTCTGCAACTAAGAAGCCCAAAGGATCCCTCAGATCACTTCAAAAGAAGAATGCTGTGTAATCTCTTTAGAGTAAAAGTTCCTGCAAGTTTTACATCTCCCTCACCCTTGTTGAGATGATTATGCAAGAAATTACTCAAAGAACTTCAAGGAACCCCTCTTGACCTGCAGAGGAACCTGGAGTTGGCCATCACATTTGAGGATCCGTGACTTCCAGTGAAGATTCCCTTTAGAGGCTCCACTCGGTCGGTGATGAGCAGTAATTACTGTCTCTTGTTTGTGTCTGACAACCAGGAGATCAACCCACACACAGCTCAGAGAGCAACCAGTCCTCTTCTGCCCCCCTGCCCACGGGCCTGGGACCACTAGCCAGAAGTGGCCTGGAGCAAGAGACTGGTCTTCCCAAAGGGCTGGGGCTCTTGTGGGTATCGGGTGTGGGGCTGAAGAGCACAGCCTGCCTTGTGCTCAGCAGACAAACTTCTGCTTGATTAGCACAGCAGTCACCAGGCCATACTCTCCACAGGCAGCCGTGGCTGCGTGGCCTCCGGAGACAGGAGACGGAGACGTAAGCTTACATTCCAGAACCCTGCATAGAATTTCCTATTTGCTCTTAGACAAAACCCAACTGAAAGAGCCGGTGTGGGCTGCATTTGTACTTGTAAGTCGGAAATAGCAAACTGACTGCAGTAAACACTGTGTTTCAGTTTACATATAAAATTAAGGATGTCAGCCAATTGTATCTGTTGTTTTAACTTGTGCCCCCAAGAAAGATACAGTGACATCCAAACATCCGATGGAAATGATCCTCTGGGGAATGGGCTCTTTGTGGATGGAGGAAGGAGGTGGTGGGCAAGGGTACCAACCGAACAAGAGAGGGCCCTTAGAGAAGGCACTGTGGGCCGGTGAAGACAGGCAGATGCTGAACTGCTAAATCTTGGACCTCAACAGGAAGGGCTGTCTGCAGGGCGGAGACCCTAAGAGGAAGCAGACAACTAAGGACTCCTTCGGCTTCAGGGGCACCAGGTACCTCTTGATCATCTTGATTGGTTGGCATCTTGATTTCAGACTTGCAACCCCCAGAACTGTAACAGCGGACAGCTGTGGTTTCCCACCACTCACCTGTGTTGTTTTGTTATAGCAGCAGTGGGAAACTAACAACATCATTTCTCAGTTTGCAGTGTGAGTGTGAGTGTGTGTGTGTGCAGTGTGGTAGGTGGAGGTGAGATCAGGGGATAGGAGATTGTGTACATGGTGTGTGTGTGTGTGTGTGTGTGTGTGTGTGCGCGCGCGCGCGCGCTGTGGTGCAGTAAGGGGTGGAGGGTGCATGCACAGGAGCACCTAGTTGCCTGTACCCATGCATGCCTGCCCAGAGCAGGAGGGCAGGAGGCCAGAGCAGGCAGTCAGATCTATTCCTCCATTCTTCTCTTCAGCATCGCATTGAAACAAGGATCTCAAGATCACTGAACCCGACACCACTGGTTTAGGTTAGCTGGCTGGCTGTCCAGTAAGGAGCCCTAGGAATTCCCCTGCCTCTGTCCCTCAGTGCTGGGTCACAGACACTGGAAGGCATGCACAGCTTTTTCCACGGACACAGGAGTTCAGATTCAGGCCCTAATGTTGGCAGAACAGGTGCTCCGGCCCACTAGGCTATCTCCCAGCCCCCTCATAGAATCCTCCTGTGTGTGGTCAGTAACTTGCACGTCACCGTGAGATTCTCGGTGGCCTTTTCTTTGGCAGTACCTTGTACATTCATTCACTGGAGTGAAAAGGAACAACCTGTCCAACGGATGCAATGAACGGAGTTGGTATTTAATATTCGTTACAATTGTTGCTCTTGCTAGGTTGCCAGATCAAACACAGATTGCCTTGTTAAATTGGAATTTCAGATAAATGAATAATTTTTAATACAAGTCTGTCTAAAATGATGCATAGAATATAATTACATTAAAAATAGTTACTATTTATCTGAAACTCAAATTTAACTAGATAGCTCACATTTTAACTTGTTAAATTTGGCATCCCATCTTCTGACTGCCCCATAAATGCAAGACCACCCCTTCTGAATATTCAGTTATTTATACATATGCTGTATGCTTCTGTCCTTGAGCCAATAAACAAGCTACCACATTTTGACTACTATGCAGCCGATTCTGGGTCTCCGCTTGCAAGGCCTCTAGTTAATTTGTGGATGCCATTAACAATTACAGATGGATGCTGGTGGCTGCGCTGAGTTTGCTTTGGGTAAGCACCATGACTCCCGTATAGCTTTTATAAAATGCTACACAATCGATAAAAAGAAATTAGAGCCATCAATTCTGGGCGTAAAGATGTAATCAGCATCCGGGGCATGTTTAATTCCTTACCCGATGTCGGAGCGAGCAGGAGAAGAGAGGGATTTCTTCCCCTTCTCCACCTCTAAATTACTTGTTTCTTTGTGAAGCTACGACCCACCCTCTCTGACAGAGTGGTCTGTCACGAGGAGACCTTGTCATCTGCGGCTTCGGTCTTCTGTCTTCCTCTCCTTGGACACTGCTCCTCCAGCTGTAGAATGAAGGGGGCAGAAGATGGGATTCTGAGGGTCAGGACCCAGGAATGAGCTGCAGGCTGGCCAGCCCCTCCCTGCCTGCTCTCTTTGTTTCCCCACAGGTGGTCAAGCCTCCCACACAGCTCTTCCCTGGGGTAGTAAGGGCTTTCCTGAGCATGACAGAAACTATTTCCAAATCCGACTCTGTTAGTAAATCTGACTCCAAACATCAATCGATTCCACGAACGACACTGGAAAACAGACAAACAAAACTGGGAGGTTGTCTTAGTCAGTGTTTCTATTCCTGCACAAACATCAGGACCAAGAAGCAAGTTGGGGAGGAAAGGGTTTATTGAGCTTACACTTCCACGTTGCAGTTCATCACTAAACAAAGTTAGGACTGGAACTCAAGCAGGTCAGGAAGCAGGAGCTGATGCAGAGGCCATGGAGGGGTGTTTCTTACTGGCTTGCTTCCCCTGCCTTGTTCAGCCTGCTCCCTTATAGAACCCAAGAGCACCAGCCCAGGGATGGCACCACCCACAAGGGGCCCTCCCCACTTGATCACTAACTGAGAAAATGCCCCACAGCTGGATCTCATAGAAGCACTTCCCCAACTGAAGCTCCTTTCTCTGTGATAACTCCAGCCTGTGTCAAGTTGACACACAAAACTAGCCAGTACAGAGGAAATATCTGCTTTTTACAATATAAACTTAAATATCCCAGGAGGAGATAGACAAGGGATGTGTTAGTTTACACAGAAAGAGAGACAGGGGATAATAAATGTAAAATATTTCCATGTACTAGTGTTTAAAGATAGATGTGTTAAAGGGGAAAAAACACAATTTGACCATCAACTTAACAAGATTCTCTTAGGAAAACGACCCACTGTCAGGAGACAGTGCTCTCGGACTTTGCTAATGTGTGGCTATGTAGGATAATGCCATCATGTTAGAGACCGATTTACTAACAGCTCCAGCTCCCTTGGTTAAAAAAAAATGGAAAACTTAATACGTTCAGTGCAACTACAGAGTCAACTCAAAAGGAAGCCTAGGTCGTCCAGCAAGTAAAGGAGCCACCGTCGGCTGAGGGGCTGGGAGAGTGAAGGCGGGCTGGGCGTCGGCTACCAGGTACAGCCACCGACTCCCATCCTATGGCCAGCTGTGTCGATAAAGACATTTTCTCCTGCGTTTGCGCTACACCATTATCAGTCTACCCTTTTCTGACTTAATATAGAACATAGATGTGGTTAGCTTTAAGACATAGTTTATATTTTGCAGGCTATTACATTGGGGTTCTGCCTAAATAAAGATTATCTCTCAGAAACAAAGATGAGAGCCAATCCTAAACCCAGGAGGTGACATCATAGTAGAGTCAGCCTGGTCCAAAAGAGGAGTGGCCCATCCCCCACAGGTGAACCACGGACTGATCAGATAGGCGTCCCTTTTCTGGGGAGAAGGTAAGTTTCCCTGGACCTCAGATGCTGAGGCACGGATGAGCTGCTGTAGCTATGGAAGTTTAAATATGGGTGGACGTCTTTAGATGCCAAGAATAAAATGTTCAATCAAGTGGATAAAGCCCGGGTGCTGTAGACCGTGTGCCTAGATAACATAGGACGTCCTCTGGGGTAGGCATCTAAATCATTTCCAGTGCTTAGCGTCACAAATTATAGAATGACGACGCACTCTGCGTCTTGAATTTGTAATAGATTCATAAAGAAGGACTGGATGTGGTACCCACTCGGGGGCCCAGCAACCAGGAGGAAGTTGTGGGAGGATTATAGGTGCTGAGCCAGCTTAGGCTATGTGGTAAGACCCTGTCTCTAATTGGGGGAGTGTAGAGGGGGGGAGGGAGGGAGGGAGGGAGGGAGGGAATAAGCAATTAAAAGAGTTTCATTTGGGATTGGAAGGCTGATTGCCAACTTCCATGGTCCTCTTTATCTCTGGCACAAAGACCGTCACAAAGCCGCAGAGACACAAAACTCATCCAGGAGATCTCATGATGTCCCTGTCTCACTGGTCTCATTAATGGCCTCATCTAAATCTGCCTGCTTGAGGGAGAGAGGAGAGGGAATCCGGTTCCTATGTATTCTGCAAGCCTTGGCTATGACTCCTGGGATTGTTTTGGGGTTTTTTTGTTTAAGATTTATTTATTCATTCTGTATACCGTGTTCTGCCTGCACGTGTGCCTTCTCACCAGCAGAGGGCACCAGATCTCATTATATACAGTTATGAGCCCCCAGGTGGTTACTGGGAACTGAACTCAGGACCTCTGGAGAGTCAGTCAGCAGTGCACTAAACCTCAGAGCCATCTCTCCAGCCCCAGCTCCTGGGATTGTGTGAGCTGTGTCTCTTTTATCACAAGATAAAGTTTTACTTTCTTCTGAAAACTACACAGGGGTTTTTATGACGTGCTTCTATGTAACGGCAGCAACCTTTCGCTGTTTCCCTTTCTTTTCCTCATTGGTCTCGTGATTCGCCTGCTTTGTGTTTCTTTACTCATAGAGCCAGGGACTTTAAGCCCTTTCTGAGGCAATGAAGAACAAGGGTTAATTAAGAGTGTGTTCATACATTTTTGACTGAGATAAACAGAAAACCCAATTTTTTGCGGCTTAAATAATAAAGACATCAATTCTTTCAAGTAACCGAAAGTCCAAAGTCACGCGGTCAGCGCCACCTTTCAGGACCCAGGCCCCACACACTTTTAACTCTGCTCCACTCAACATGCTGGATTTATCTTCACAGTCATAAGAAAACTACAATTACTTAAATTATGCATCCATGCCATGGTGCATAAAATAAAAGAAAATGGCCTTTATAAATATGCTTAACACAGGAAAAGCCTCAAAAACATGCAGTAGATTATTTTACATCTCCTTATCCAAAATTGGCCTGTACTGAATCCCACTGACTGTTAGCACTCTGGGGCTCACTGCAGAGCTGGCTCAGTGGGTGACAGTACTCGTGATCATGAGGATCAGAGATCAGGGCTGCACCCACAGAACAAGCCAGGCATTCCTGCTACTGCTGTAAATCCCTACAAATCTCCCCAGCTCCCTCGGGGCGTGCTGGATAACAAACTAGCTAAGAAACTGGGGACCCCTGATTAGAGAGAGAGAATAAATCTTTTTTAAAGAACCTTTTAGTGGGACAACAGGAGCTCCCTTGACAGGCAGGCGTTCGAGTGCTCTGCTCACACTGCCAAGAGGTGGCTTGGCGGCTTCTCCTGAGGTAGTTCCTGACCTCAGGCATCTCCAGGAAGCCTCCTCACGGTGGGTGAACTTCCCTCACCTCTAGGACCCTGCAGACCCCTCAGTATAACGCTGGTGGTCTGACAGGAACTCGCAGCTCAGCCCAGACAGTCCACACCACCAGAGTCTGTTCAACAGCCTTTAATGTCCAGGGTCCATGCTGACAGGATGGAGTGAGGTAAGGACGGGCAGACCCGTCAGTGTCTACCTACTGAATTAAGCTGGGGCTCTTTCTAAATTCTAAGCCTAATTTTTACATTCAACATGTCTGTCACCTCTGCATCCAAAAGACTCCTAACACCCGCATTCATGTTCACCCCTTCCCCTGCGTGTGTGCACCCGTGTATACCACCATGTGTGGAGCCCGCAGGTCAGCGTAGGATGTCTCGTTCAGTCACTGTTACCTTGTCTTTTGAAACAGTGGCTCCCTGAACCTGAGGCTCACCCACTCAACTACACTGGCTGACCTGCAAGCCTCAAGACCCTTGTGTCTCTGACTGTGGATTCTGGCCCTGAAGCATAGCTCCACTTCACTGACTGAGCCGTCTCCCCAGCCCACCCAGCTCCTCATTTCTCTCACACACAGAAGACTTCTGGGAGCAGATCCATGTGTTCAGCACTGTGAATGAAGAGTCTAATTGTTCACTGCTTAAAGTGTTTGACATTACCCAGACACATTTACAGAGTGGTTTTTTTCTGTTGACTTTTTTTTTATTCGATATATTTTTATTTACATTTCAAATGATTTCCCCTTTTCTGGCTCCCCACTCCCGAAAGTCCCATAAGCCCTCTTCCCTCCCCCTATTCCCCTATCCACCCCTTCCCACTTCTCTGGTCTGTATTGCCCTATACTGCTGCACCGAGTCTTATCCAGAGACGTTACACCCTTCTGCTCAGTGACTACCAACCTTTTCTAGAAGTCTCCCCATGCTAAGTTGCTATATGTGATTCAATAAGAAAGGCTTCAGATTTACTCTGTGAAATTCCTGCTGACTACCCACGCTCTGCTGTGGGCCAACCGCATACACATCCACTGTCTCATTTAATGCTGTGAGGTTAGCGCCATTACTAGTATTTCACAGATTAAAAACATTTATAACTGTATTAATAATTAATATTAAGTGGCCTTGGCCAGCCAGAGATAATAAGAGATAGTGCAGGAATGTGACCCACTTACCAAGTGGCATTACACCAATTACTTTCCGGCTCTGCGTAGGAAGGAGTCCAGGGTTTGTTATGTTTTATTATGTGGTTGCACTTTTAAGAATCGTGAAACTTCATGGATCCTTCACATTTTGTTCTGTGAAGTAAGAGGCTGAGCAGTTCGCAGGTGCCCGGCCACTGACGTAGCAGCACAGGAAGAACGACAGAGGAAACCCCTGAGCCCTCCCCACCACTCCTGCAGCAGGTGGCTCCGCTGCAGTCCTTCTCCGCCATCCTGACTCCAAGCACGGCTTTCTCTGTCCATGTAGTCATTTGGGAAATCCTCTGGAGCCTGGGATTTCTGGACAAAGACAAAGAAACAGCACTCTCCTTAAATGCCTGTCTTACTGTCGGCAACCCTCCCACTGACCAGATTAGTGAATGTCATGGAGAGATCAAAAGTGCAATGCTTCTGTATTCTAAGCTTGTGAAATCAAATTAATAATAATTATAAGCTAGGCATGGTGACATATACCTGTAATCCCAACACTCAGGAGGCTGAGACAGGACAGCCATGAATTTGAGGTCAGTCAGCCTGGACTACACAGTGAGTTCTAAGCCACCCTGAACTACAGTGTAAGGTTCCAGCTCAAAAGAAAAAGTAATTACAGGGAAAGAGAGAGATCTGCAGTTAGAGGATAATCAGAGAGAAGGGACCAGAAGCATAAACAGCAATCCAGTCCCCACCAACATTCACCAGATGACACAGATCCCCAAGGGTGTCCAGAGAGGACCAGCGTTTTCTCAGTCCCAAACGCGGTCTAGCTCACAACTCGTGACTATATCGGTTCCAAATCTTGGTGGTCTGATCCGGTTTGGATTACTGGGGTTCTGGGGCAACCCTGACTTCCCAGATAAGCGGTGATGGATCTTTACAACACTGGAGAGCCAGGGCGAAGATTAATAACAACATTTTGCAAAGTATCCGGAATCCTCACTTGACAGCAGCTCATATGGCTGGCTGCTGCACGATTAGTGTTTGCTGGCTTCAAGTTGGCTATTCCCGCCATATTTCAAGACCCTGAGAAAGACCTAGATTAAAGGTGATGCCCAGGAACCCGCTGATGGCTTTTAGATTGCACTTCCCCAGAGGCTGACGAGCTGACAGAGGCAGAACACCCCTATTCAGCACCTCCCTTTCAGACGCACGCACACCCTTACTCTCAGACATGGGATCGAGAGCACAAAAGTCACATTTGAAGTGACATCTGACGGCTCCCTCAAGGCCATGCTGCAGCCTGCCACCACACTGTTGTAGTTTGGAACATTTCCAGGCTAATGGCAAAATGATTTCTTATGGGACCATCAGGGGGGGGGGGGGGGAGACTGAGTGGAGATTTATCTTGCTGTTTAGACAACTAAATATTTTGAGTGGTAATCACAGAAACTGTCTTAAAATGTGTGGTTTCTAGTCATCTCCAAATTGATTAAAAAAACTATACTTATAGTCTGATTATCCTTAGGAAAACTGGAACAAGGCACAGTTGTTAAATTCTGTATTACTGTTTCCTCCTCTGAGAGTGCTTTTTTTGTAATTAGTTGGCAATTAGATAGATGCTTAAAAGGATACAAACATATCCATCCACCCAATACAGAAATGGCTGGACTGCCTTTCCCTCTGAAGCATCTTCCCAGTCCTTTCGAGTTTTGTTAAAGAATTTCAGAATAGGAAGCTGCCTCTTTTATAATTATGAGACCTGTGCACGGCTCTCAGAGTTTTCCACAGCAAGACCAGGGCAGCTCTGTAAGCCAGTGGACATGATGACCAGAGCTTCGGAAATCTGCATTTGGAGGGTTCTAGTGGTGTTTGGAGTCAGAGTTTTTTCAGTAAAATATACAAGAGTAAACCTTTTCCCTATAGAGAAGTCTGATTTCAAAGAAATAGGTCACAAACATGTCTGAGGTAGTTCCATAAATATTATCAAATATTGACTATAATTATCAAACTTATAAGTGAAATGGGGAAAATGGTGACTTTATCAAGACCGATTTAAAATTTTCACTGTTCTTCTAATTTGGATATGGTGAAGAATAGCAGTAATTTCTGTAGCCATGGTCTTCCAGGATATTCTCCACGTGTCTCCTTCAGTCTGCACTGAAAAACAGATAAAACACATGAAAGTCAGCCTAGACAACCAATCCCTATCTCCTTACATAAATATCAAAGCGATCAGAAGTAGCACTGGATAGCTTGTCAGTAAGCTCAGTAAGTGTGCTGGCTGGTTTGTGTGTCAACTTGACACAGGCTGGAGTTATGACAGAGAAAGGAGCCTCCCTTGAGGAAATGCCTCCATGAGATCCAGCTGTAAGGCATTTTCTCAATTAGTGATCAAGGGAGGAGGGCCCATTGTAGATGGTGCTATCCCTGGGCTGGTAGTCCTGGGTTCTATAAGAGAGCAGGCTGAGCAAGCCAGGGGAAGCAAGCCAGTAAGTAACATCCCTCCAGGGCCTCTGCATCAGCTCCTGCTTCCTGACCTGCTTGAGTTCCAGACCTGACTTCCTTTAATGATGAACAGCAGTGTGGAAGTGTAAGCTGAATAAACCCTTTGCTCCCCAGCTTGCTTCGTGGTCACGATGTCTGTGCAGGAACAGAAACCCTGACTAAGACCATGAGTCAAAGAATGCCCTTCTTTTGGCTTCAAAGAAGCCAGGGATTTCGCCATCGTTTAGTGACGGTAATTTCTCAGCATTAGCCGTTGCAGCGGTGACAAGGCTCAGAGGCTCAGAGAGTGGAGGACAACGTTGCGCCTGGTGCCCTCTCTGCTCTGCTCCCTAATTCCAATTAAAAAGCTGGTGCCTACATAGGGAAGCGCCATAGGATGGCTGGTGAAGACAGGCTGGTGAAGATCCAGGAAGTACACTGTCTCAGACCCTACTCAGTCTGAGTGTCAAACAGCTTGCAAGTCTTCGAAAAGAGCACATAACCAATTGTCGTCATCATCACCATCATCATCATCAACCTTCTCTTGCATACCTATCATATGAAAGTTACCTTGTAGACATCACTATTAATATTTCCAATAACTCCATAAGATCATAATTGACCTCATCTTACAAATGAGAAAACCAAATGTTGAGAAATTAAATCACATGTCCAAGCACAGGAAGCTAGTTCCACGCAGAGAAAGCAGAGTTTAACGTCAGACCATGCTGCCAGCCACACAGCTCCCACAGAACCTTAAAGGGGGTGACTGCAGATGTCTACATATGGCTAGGAATTAGGTCACTGGGCCATAGCCACAGTCACATGCTCCCAAGAGCGTAGCCAGTGGTGATGAGTTGAGGCTGCCGACAACGACGGATCTGTGTACGCGAGCACACACATTTATAAGGCAATGTGACAGGGGCACCATCTCCATCTAGGAAAACCGTAGAAGTTCCCTCTCCACTGGAACCTAGCACCTCCCCACAGCCACAAAGTTGTGTTCTGCTTACAGTACCAGAAGTGAATGGCCTCTTAGGGAGTGGGGCTTAAATCCACTTTAAGCTGGGAGAGGCGTTCAGAGGGAAAGGCTGCTGGTGTCACCATGACAGCCAGGCCGCTATAGTGCAAGCAGGCACATCCAGCCTGCTGGGTTGGCATGTCAACATGCAGGGTCCACAGCCAAGAGCAGTGCTGGTAACAGTTATCTAACGGAAGCCTCGTGGCCACTTCTGGCACTGTGAGGGACAGCCAACAGGGTGGGGGTTTCCAGTCAGTCCTACCTTAATGTCTCCGTGCCCTGCACTTAAAGCATGCAGTGTCTTCAGCAACTGAGTGGGAATGTCTAATTCTGGAGAACAACCGGCAGCAGTGGTCATAGCCTTTCACAGGTCACGGGGACGGGGACGGGGGGCGTGGGGGGTGCTGGGGGGTTACTCCTGGCTCTGGGGCTTTCATTCAGTAACCTATGTCCTCTGGGAGTGTCCTTTGGCTTTGGCACTCATGTAAGGTGCCCTTCTCATCTCTTCCATTTAATTAACTCAGCCCCTATAGGTAGAAGCACCGCTGCACCTGGTTGTCTCACCATCGGCGCCCCAAATCTGTCACACGCTCAGAGGTTTGCATGGAGTCGTCTATATAACAAAGGCTTTTCCAGGTGATGGACAGGACATGACAGGACAAGGTAGCATCCTGTACCACCATCCTGTGACCAACAGTGGGTTACAGAGATCACTCTGGAGGAACACTCCGAAAGCCTGTGGTCACCTGCACTTAGCAGTGCCGAGGAGCCCAGTTCACAACTGAGAAGATACTAAAGTGGAACACAGCAAGGTCTGATAGAGCATGGAAAGGCCCCACCCACTCATATCAATTGCTTCCTCCATAACGAAGGCTGGGTCCAGAGCCTGGATAGGGGCTCTAACTTCATGAGCTCCCTGTAACACGTGGTCATTTTCTCTGAGCTGTTACATTTTCATATACCGGAGCTCTTCCACGGAGCCTTCCACGATAAATTACTTTGCCTAACTTAATCAGTTCAGACCTACTGGAGGCCAAATGTGACCATGACCCTGCTCTCCCCGGCTCTCTCTGCTGACTCCTGGGTCAGACAGGCCCCAGGATAGCCCTACAGCTGTTACCTCCCCACTCACCATATCTGGTTATTGGGGGAGCTCTGCTGGGCAAACCATCTCCACACCTAGAATAACTTTTTGCTGGAGGGAAATTTACCTTCCTTATTCTGGGGGGATGCATACCCAGGCTTGACCACCTTTGCCTGTACTGCTGTGGACTGCCCCTCGGCCTCGAAGCCTTGCAGAGGCTCCTTAGCACACAGTTTAGTTTTCTATCATTTTTTCCTTAGGAGCTCCAGCTTGACAGGCATTTGTTTCTGACAGCCCAGACCGACCTTTTCCTCGGCTTTACCATTTTCTCATCTCCCCTGGGCAGCTCTCTGACAGTCTTACATACCAGTGCAAGTCGCGGAGATCTGCCACAGCCTCTGGTACTTGTTAAGGAGCTTGCCCCACGACAGGGCCCAGCAAAGCCACTAAAGCTCCTCCGTCCGCGCCTTGAGCTTCCTGCTGGATCAAGCTCTCACTTAGCTCCTCTGCAAACACAGTTCTCGAAGAACTCTGGCAGCCTGAACAAGGCACTGGGGGACCTCGCCCTTCCCCTAGTCCCTCTGCCTTGCTAAAAGCCAGTCAGATTCCATTCCTGAAGCTAGCCACCCCAAGGCCTGTTTCCTTATTTGGTCTCTTCCTCCTCCTGAGGCTGACCACCAAGGGCCAGCCATCAAGGAACTGAAGTCCAGCAATCAAAAGCCCCCTTTGGCTCACATAATCAACATGCGCAACCAAAACCAACCAATTCACCCTACCCTGGGGCTTCCCCTGTTCCCTTTAAATGCTGTCATCTGCCTAGTCTGTCCTTTCTCCATCCAGTCTTTGACCCTCAGGGGCAAACAGCCCCTGTCCCTCTCCTCTGTCCTCTTCCCTTCCCATCGCCTCCTGTCTTTATCTCTTATTCTCTGCCCTCTGTTCCTCTGGAGCAAATAAACCTTCGTGCTGAGGCTGGTCTTGGGGTGCCCTGTGCTGACAAAGCCCTTTCAGTTCTATGTGGCACAATGATCTTCGGTCAAGACAGTCTCTCTTCTTACTGGGCCCCTCAGCGGCATCCGCCCCTCCGCTACTGTTTTCCATGCCTGGGGATTTTAGACTAACTGAGTGTTCCTAAAGGCTCTGACAAGCCAGCTCATCGGGGACTGGTCCCCTCGTACTGTCCCGGGTTATGCAGCCTTTGCCTTAGGGAGGAATGGGAAGTTCTATCACTCGGTTTCCTACCTCCACAGCCGTCACACCGGATCCCACTCCATCCGCTCCCTCTTCCCACAGCCCCACACGCAGCCTGTGACAGGCACTTCCGCTGCTTGGCTAAAAGCCTTCCCAATCCCAGCAGCTCAGGTGCTGAGTATTTCCTGACCACACTAGTTTCTTGTGCCGGGACATTTTTAATGCTCCCATCTGCCTGCTGGGTTGCAGGTCCCTCTCCCTGTTTCTTTCTATTAAAAGTCAGACCTGCGGCCTACTGCTTTCATACTGCGGTCATACTGCTTTCAGAAAGCTCTGCTCTTCATTCTCTGACTCATCCCATGGGCTCCAAGTTCTTGGCCCCCAGGCGGGGCTTCCAAGCATGGATCTAACCCGTACTCCCTCTTCCTTCTGGCCCCCAAGTCTGAAGAGAGGCACACCAGCATCCACATTAACTTCTTGCCAGGTCAGAGGCTGGCATGGAGGACGCCGCTGCCGCTGCCGCCGCCGCCGCCGCCGATGCCGCATCTCCCTTTCTTGTTGCAATTGCTCCGCTACATAAACAAGTTCCTGCTGGGCCTCAGATGCATTTCTAACTGCACACCACACAGGCCAGGTGGCTGCTGCTGCTGCTGCTGCTGCTGCTGCTGCTGCTGCTGCTGCTGCTGCTGCTGCCACACCCTTGGGCACTAGTGCCCTGAACCAGGACCCGCTCCCCAGGCTGCTCACCCTCAGCCCTGCTGCCACAGCCAGGACCACGCGCTCAGTCCTCGCCCTTGGTTCTGTCAGGTCCCTGTTCTGGCACCAATTATGTTGTATGACTAAACGTTTCCTGTGGGAATCACTATATACATGTCTCTAGTCACCCCAGACAGGGAACCCACAATAGACTACAGCACAGAACCACCAAAGTCCAACTTGGTGAACCAATGATCTTTATTGGGGTTACTATAGAAATACTGGTGAGGGCTTAGTTACAGGAGCAGGAGTGACTCACACAGCTGCATCCGAGCATGGGTGACAGCGCACAAAGCTGGGAACCTGGAGCACACTGCGCAGCCTGCAGGGATTGGAAGGGGTGGAGGCTTTTCTTCCAGGTACCTCGGCTTGGCTAAGCCTCTTCCAGGCAGTTTGGCTGGCGTCTGCCTTTTCTGGGGAGCTGGTCTAGTCTGAGCGTCTTCTTTTCACCTTGGCTTGTCTAAGAGGGACTCTCAGAGCTCACTGCTTACTCTTGGCAGGGAGGGCCCAGTGAATCTGGTCAGTTTCAGGGACTTCCTGAAGCTACTTGGAGATCTTTTTACCTTCCTGTTTAAGGAGCATCCCTGCAAGATGGGGTGTTTACATCTGAGTGCAAACTGTTACACAATAATAGTTCATATTGAAACTTAATATTTAAAAGCTTATTTGGTATCACTTGACAATATAATGTTCAATGTACAATATAATGTAGATTACAACATGTATTGGAGTTCTCCTTAGGAACAGAACCAATTCATCAAATTGGCTTACATGGTAGGGGCTGGGTAGGCCAACAATGGCGGTCCAAAAATTGGAAAGGCTTAGAACCTCTAGCTGTTCAGTCTACAGGCTGGGTGTCTCATGAGTGCCGATCTCATGCTGAAGACCTAAATGATTCCTGGAGAGTTACTAGCCTCTAGTCCATAGTGGACATCCAAAAACAAAAGGCTGAATTCCATTGTCAGTGAAGGAGAATGGTCGTGGCAGCTACAACAGAGTAGATGCCCTGCCAGCCAGGAGCAAAAGAGCCAGCAGGCAAAAAAAGTATCACTGCTTTTCAAACCTCGGGGCTCTCTATGTCTGTGTCGCTGTCCAAGGTGCTGCCCAGCCGAGCGGCGAGCCGCTCCCTCAGCTAATCCTTCCTAGAGCTATTTCCACTAAATACACCAGAGGCATCTCTTAGTTGACTCCAGATCCAATCGAGTTGACAATTAAAATTAGGCATCCCACAGCACATTGGAAATCTTATGTACTTCAGCAGCTACAATTAAACTTCTAACTCATTCTGTAGAACATAGCATATGTTTGGATAACTAAAAGAGTCCCTATTTATATACAATTTTCACATACACAAAAAGAATTAAATAAAATGCTAAGTAACATGTAAACTGATAAATGGACGCTATATAAATGGCTTCCATGCTACTTAGGAGCTAGCGTGTAAGTGATATTATACAAGGGAGCAAAAACCTACTTACACTGGTTTTTTTCTGCCCTTAATACACCAACTTATTGTGGCCAACTAATGTAAGAGTCAATAATCTGAAGGTGCTATATCATACTAAGTGTTATGACTGGTCTGCCTACTGGAAGCAATTTTTCAAAGCACTTAATAAAACATGGTTGGTCCTTTAAGTGAGTGGCTGAGCGCCCCAGTTGGTAATGGACACTCTGAGAGTCACGCTGCCTCAGAGTGACTCCAACCCGGAGTGGAGGAGGCACTGAGGTTGCCTCTTTCTCTGAGAGTGTCTCTGGAGACATGGGTCCCTGAGCCCAGGGTCACAGGGAACAGGAATCAAGGCATCCCCAAGACACAAGAAGCATGAAAGAAGGCTCCGCGTGAAAGACGAATCGCCCTCTCCTGCTAGTAAATAAAATCTGCACCGAAGGAGCAGTCCATGCAGCGGAGCTAACCCGGGAAACGGGAATGCCCTGTTCTAGTTAAATCTGTGCGAAGCCAAAGAAGAAACACAAGCCCGAGCACTCCGTGTCCGCCACTTGGCCCCGGAGAGAAGCCTAAATTGTTAATGCCTGTTCTAAAATATTCATCATCACTAAAACTTAAAATAGACCAAGCCGGTGGTAATTTTAGCTGCCTGACACACAGTCCCCTCTGCCCCTGAGTCCCACGGTCTAATACAGTGGGTCTCATCCTTCCTAACGCTGCAGTCCTTTAATACAGCTCCTCGTGTTGTGATGACCCCCAGCCATAGAATTATTTTCACTGCTACTTCATAACTGTAATTTTGCTATGGTTATGAACTGTAATGTAAACATTTTGGGGAGATAAAGGTTTGCCACGGTTGAGAACAACTGCTCTAACGAACCAGGCTATGAGAATCTGTTTTTTTCTTTGCTAAGTTAGACGTAGGCTTTTCTCTAACTACCATAGTTTTCTGAACACCTCCCTCTCATCTTCACTCTTCTAGCCCTCCTGTCAAATTGGAGACAGGTATGGAGAAGACATGTCCACATACGTTTGTCTTGTAGTTCCTTCTAACTTATGTGGGCACTGAGTGTTACAGAAGCAGAGAAACTAAACATGGAAAAGGTGTTTAATAACCAGCTCACTGGACAGACAGACCTGTGCCCAAAGGACAGTTAAGAAAGAGGTTAACACGCAGGGTCCCCCTGGGCAGTGTGAGGTCTTGGTAGCTTTGCTGAGCCCTGTGATGTCATGGCTTTGTGGTGTTTGTGAGATAGCTGAGGCTCTAGCAGGTCTCAATTATTTAAACCAGCAGATAATTGGGTTTTTAAATGATAAAGCAATCAAGAAATGCAAAGGAGACACACATGTCTGTGAAACGTGAAGGCAAATATTGCAAGATCTGTGTTGAGCCAGTGGTACCAGAGAAATAGTAGCAGAAAGCTTTTCAAACCTGCACAATCATTCATAGGACACATAAATGACAGACATAATTATACATGTGAAGGACTAAGCTTACCCTAGGGGCGGGCAGCTGTTCCCATGTGTACATTCTCCCCTGAATGAAAGTACAACGGGACTAAGAGTGTTGGTCCAGCCTGCATTCCTTTCGGCAGCCTGGTGTGAGCACGGTAAATGCAGGCCCTGGCGCCTTTGTGCTTGCAGGAAGTGGAAGTCTACTCCAGCAGCAGGCATGTCGGGCTGGAAGGTGGCCCTCCCACCACTCGGGCCTGACCTTGCCTGTGCAAGGCTTGCAGTGCAAGCCAACTCCACAAAAACCATCATGGCAGCGGCGGTACCCCAGGCTGTGTGTCTCATGAAAGATGTCTGCATGTTACAGAGGACTGGATGGGACAGTGTCTTCCATTAGTGCCAGCCTGCCCACTGTTGCCCTTTTGACAAGACAGCTGATATAAGGGACGGATCTTTCTGTAGTGTATTAGACTTTGCTAATCCCCTTCATACTCCCTTAGTTTCCTAAGACCAGTTAAGGCACTTTGCTTAGAACAGATGGTGGTAACCTTCAGAGAGCCTGCTCTCCATCTGTAAAAGTGTTTCATTATCTAAGACTAACCCTTGAGTGTCTTAAAGATTTGGAAAAACATCTGGAAGAACAGTAAAAACGGTAATCAAAGAGTCTGAACGAAGGCACCATGTAATGGTGGAAAGATGCACTTCCAGGAGCTACAAGATTCTTGAATGAGAATTCCATTACCACAGGTAGGCTGCCCCAGGACTTATTGGCCAGAAAGACCTCCAGTCTGATGGATGGCACTATACTTTGCTGTAAAAAGTGGAAAGATTTAACTGGAGCTGAGCTTGAAGTTCCCTCCTTCTGAGATTTAACTGGAGCTGAGCTTGAAGTTCCCTCCTTCTGAGTGGCTTCCAAGGTGGTTGGACACACTGCGGAGGCTGCTGGAAAACTATTCTCACCAACAATCCCGGACTCTGTGCTACACTATCAACATGCCAGACAAGGTGTGCTCACTGGTGAATCAGGGCATAGCCTCTGTAGGTATAACCAAGTGCTTTGGGGCTGGATTTAAGGCCCCAGAACAAAACTCACATCTGGTATTATAAGCCAGTGCAAAATCTCATGGCTTGGGGGTCATGAGCCTGGTGGGAAGGCAACGGCTATTGTTTTCCTAAACAGACACAGTGTGCCTGCCAAACAGCCTGCTAAGCATTTTTATTTATGCCTACAGTGTGTTCCTGTCAGCCTTGGTCCTGGACATGTTTCCTCTTTTCAGTGGGTGGTAGTTACAGCAGAGACTCATATCTGCTCACAACACTAAAAAGTGACAGTTGCTATGGCTCAGCCGCAGGGGAAGACAATAATCACACATCTACACCACCCCTCCAAAGCTCAGGGAATGTCAGGGAAGAGAGGCTGAAAGAAGGCCAGGGTTACCAGGAAGGGCAAAGTGCTGTGTAGCTGTTTCCTCTTAACAAACCCTCTTCCAGGAGGTAGGCAGGTTATTAGGACTGAAGAAGATAACAAAATGTACAATATTTGGGTCATTGTAAATATAATCAAGTTAAGATGAGGTCATATTGAATCAGGATGGACCACAATCCATCTTAATACCCAGAGAATGACATTTGACTACAGAGGCAGAGACTGGAGAGATACATCCATAAATCAACTCATTTTATTATGAACCCAACCAAACCCAGTTCTAACTACTGTCAGAAGAGAAAATAAATCACAGCCCAGTGTTTGCACCACAGCTGCAAATATTCTAAAGAAATTACCAAATACTAGAACAATGCAGATAAGAAGGAAACATCAAGTTGGATTAATCCCAGCAGTGAAACATTGTCTAAACATTAGAAAATTAAAAATATTACTCACCACATTAAAGAGTAACAGAACTATATAAGCATTGCAACAGAATAAAAAAAAAAGCATTTGATAAGGCTTACAATAACAACTTTTAGCAGGCCAGACATTCTTAATCTAATGCAGAATAATCTTTAAAACCTCTAGCAAACACTGTAACCTCATAAAACACTAAAAGAACCATTTAAGACAAGACTGCCTGCCATCTGTACCCATACTCACCATTGGTTAGACACCCTAATCAGTAAAGTGATGGATGGGAGAGAGATGGATGGATGGATGGATGGATAGACAATCCTTAGATAATAGATGATAGAGATAAATGATAGGTAGATCGATAATAGTTAGATAATAGATGATAGAGATATATGATAGGTAGGTAGGTAGATAGATATATGATAGTTAGATAGATATAGTAGATATATGATAGCTAAGTAATAGAGGCATATGATGTATAGATGATAGGTGATAGATTGATAGATGATAGATAAAATGCTTAAGAATCAAAAGGAAGAAATAGTCCATTCAAAGATAATATGACTATACTAAGAATGAAAATCAAGTTGAGTGCTATGGCACACGCTTTTATCCCAGCACTCAGGAGGCAGAGGCAGGCAGATCTCACTGAGTTCAAAGCCATGCTGGTCTACATAGTGAGTTCCAGGACCACCAGAACTATATGGTGACATCCTGTCTCAAAAATGAATGAATGAATAAACGAATGAATGAAAATAAACCACTTGATAGGTAAGAGATTCTTAGCTGAATAATATAAAATCAAGGCATAAGAATCTACTGAATTTCCACTAACTACCAACGAATAGGAACTATTTAATAAGTAAGGTCTGTGAGGTGACTCAGTAAATGTCTGTCACACCAGCATGAAGACCAGAGACTCTCTTCTCAGCACGTATGCAGAGTGGAGTGGGACAGGCAGGGAGACGCAGCTGCATGTGCTGAGCTCTCAACCCTGGAGTGGCAGAGACGGAAAGATCCTGGCGCTTGCTGTCCAATTAGTCTAGCCAAATGGGTAAACTGCAGGTTCAGTGTGGACTAAATAATCACGGTCATGGAATATCACACACAAAACTCAGGGGGTGGGGCTTTGCTGGAGATAAGGAACTGAGATTAGTAGGACAGCCTTGTTACCCACCTTCCCTGCCATCCCCGATTGGAGGAGCCATGTTCTTATGCTGAGCTTGGTAAGAACAAGTGGTCCCAATTATTCCCTTTTATTTACAGGCATCAGGCTTCGATACAGGCTTTCTATAGAACTCAAACTATTAATATCTCTACGAAGAGGCCTAGAGTCAAACGTGCTCCAGAGTTGGTTCCTTAGTGGCACAATGGCATCTTCAAGAGACCCTCTCTGGTCTCACACTTATTCTGCAATCTTCACACTATCAGCTAGTTCAGAGTCACTGAATCAGAGCTGTGCAGTTAGGGATCAGCAGACTGTGCTAATGGAGCCTTCTGATGTCCACTGAAATTTAGAAACCACAGCTCAGAGTTAGATCAGTTCCACCTGGATCATTTAGGCTAGGGGTGATTTAACATGCCTGAGAACACAGGGTAGAAGGGGGAAACCCAGACAAATTGAAACTTTTGATAGCAAATATATATATATATATATATATATATATATATATATATATATATATATATATATATATATATATATATATATCCACGGAGAATACAGGGACCAGAGAAGGGTTGACAGCCACAGAGGAAGCCAATTTGAGTTCAAAGTCAGCTTGGTCCACAGAGTGAGACTATACAGAGAAACCCTGTCTTGGAAAAACAAAACAAAACAAAAAAAAGCAAAACAAAACAAAACAAAACAAAACAAAAAAGCAAATGAGACAGAGAAGTCACAGTAGCCCAAAGCCACTTAACTGATTAGGACTCATTTGCTGCAGATGAAGTAAAAATTCATTTTCCCAAATGTCAATCTAATAAATATGAAACAAGCCAACTCCTTCTTTTCCAATTACAAATATGCCTACAGGGTAATTGTACTTTTAAAGAGCCTTGGTGTAAACAATACAACTAATTCCCTTATGGTTGTTCCGCCTGAGATCAACTGAGACTCAACATAACCCACACCACAAGTCCTCTTTGCTGTGGTTATTGCTTTTCTCAAAAAAAAAAAAAAGTTTATCAACAGTATCTAAGATCATACTATTAACTAGTGCTTTGGGATTTTTCCGAAGTAAACAAGAAATGAATACCAAAAGACAGAAAGTAAATAATTTAAAGGTAAGTAAAAGACTGTAGGCCTGTAATCCCAGCACTCTGGGAGGCAGAGGCAGGCAGATTTCTGAGTTCCAGGCCAGCCTGGTCTACAGAGTGAGTTCCAGGATAGCCAGGGCTACACAGAGAAACCCTGTCTCAAAAAAACCAAATCCAAAAAAAAAAAAAAAAAAAAAAAAAAAAAAAAAAAAAAGAAAGAAAGAAAGAAAAGAAAGAAAGAAAGAAATGGAGTTAATATTCATAATAAATAAGGAACTCCTATTAGTAAAATAAAGAGAAGTAAACCCAACCCAACCGAGCACTGAGCAGGCCGTTCATTCACGCTACTGTTAATTATTTGTAATTTGATAGTATTTGTATACTGGCTCCACATTTCTCAGCAGTATGACCTAGAACAATCTAACTTCTCATTTTCTCACCAAGCACAGACAGATAAAAACAGTACCTACTTCACAAGCGCTTTGTAAATACCACGGAATACTATATGTAAAACACAAGGCAGTGCAAGCCTGCCTAGAGGGCGAGGCGCAGGGCGCCAGTGTAACCTGAGCTCTCCTCAACGTGCCCTATCCTACCACAGGACACTAATTCAGTAAGTACTTGGAGTCTCTTTGAAGTTCTTATGGCCATTTATGGGAATTTTTCTGTGGTCTCTATTTCAAGCTACTGCTCTTTCTTCTCATGTTTCTTCCCAACTCCGCCTCCCTCAGTCCCAGGGGGAAAAACCCTAAAGTTGGATCTTATGAACAACTATATTTAGTACTATGGAATATTTATGAAATACCATCAAATAATAATAAATGCACAGTTTTTGTCAGTGAAGAAAGGAAATAAAATTTTTGGTAAAAGTTCCATTGGGGGAAAGGGGGCCTGGAGAGATGGCTCAGCAGTTAAGAGCACTGACTGCTCTTCCTGAGGTCCTGAGTTCAATTCCCAGCAAACACATGGTGACTCACAACCATCTGTAATGGGATCCAATGCCCTCTCCTGGTGTGTCTGAAGACAGCTACAGTGTACACATACATAAAAAAAATAAACTTCTTTATTTTTATTTTCTTTTTACTATGAATGACACTTTAATCAATCATTTTCTTTACAATTGAAACTCCTGGAATTCAAAATTAACATCCTTGCCTGTGAGCTTCTTGTACACACCAGAAAAAGTTTCAACCTTGTGTTCCACATTGTTCTGCTGTGCCTTGTCTAAATGAACTTTTATGAGCTGGTGCCATCCAGTTTCACACAGGTCCTCTTACCCACAATGTCACTTGGGAAGAACAAGTCGTCAAGGATGGCGTCATGAACTGCTGTCAGGTGTGGCTTCTGGGGCGCTTTGGCTGATTTTTCCTACGCCTTTTCCTCCTCTGAGCAATGAAGACTACATTATTCCCACTGAACTTTTTCTCCAATTCACGAACTGGCTGGACTTGGATTTTCTGGAGAGATTTAAGATGAGGAACTGGTACAAAAATTATGATAGCTTTCCGACCACCACCAACTTTAATTTCCTTGGCTGTGCTGATGTTGAGTTCCTGCAGCTGCGCCTTGAGATCTGAGAGATCTCAAGCAGCACCTGAGAGATGCCAGACTCGAACTCGTCCAGCTTCTCACCATTGGGCTTCACAATCTTGGCACTCAAGCTGAACATGGCTTCATCCTTACGGAGCACTGGCTTAATAAAAGGCACAGCTCTCGAGAGACCAGCTCACACCTGATAACCAAATAAACAGGAGGACGACGAGGAGGAGGGGGAGGGGGAGGGGGAGGAGAAGGAAGGGGAGGAGGGAGAAGAGGAAGAGGGAGGGGAGGAGAAGGGGAGGAGGGGGTAGGAAGAGGAATGGAAGAAGGAAGGAAGGAAATGAACCTTTAAAAAAACAATCCTTGAACAATTAAAGTCAAAAAGGGTTCATCAAAGTCTTAGTATCAAAGGTCATTCTAGAAAAAGCTCGGGCCATATACCAAATGGCTGTCCTACAGCATGTTTAAATGGCCCATTCTGTGAGGAAGCTGAAATCAGAGGTAAGAGAACTTACTGCATTCCCAGGTTAGAAAGTGGCAGCATCATTGCTATCTTGCATCAAAGGGTGAGAGAATGAATACATCCAATGCGTGCATATGATGTGGCAAAGTGAAACTAACCAGGAACTTACTACTCATGGCAGCCCTATCAATGTGCAGTATGGATACAAAAGCAGAACACAGGGAGAACTTTTCAATCGGCAAGTCAAGAAAAAGAAAGGTGAAGTTCATTTTGGGGACAAGACAAAAGTTTCAACAAGGTAATCTCCGAGCCAAACGCATGCTCAAGGGAATCCCACAAATCTAGAGTGCGTGCAGCTAGAGCCCACTCTGGAGAGAGGGCCGGAGGGAAAGGAGTGATACCACCTCCTGGTCTGTGGCTCACCACTCAATCCCACAGCCCCCTTCCGGACTCAGGCTAACTTTGGAAGGTATCTTACTATTTTAAATATGTGCAGTGGTGTCTTCAAACCAAAGGGAAAGATGCAGTTATGGTTCTTTTCACAGGTCTTGTCTGTAAGCAGCCTGGCCTGAAATAGCCTATTGCTTTGAAGCAGCCCACTCTCTCCCTCACTTGCTTGGCAGTCTTGGGCATTAGCTAGAGTGAGCATCAATTTTCATGCCATGCGTTGAGTGAGAGCGCCCTCACCAGGCCACAGCTGGCAGGCCGTTGTGTTAACAGTTCTAATCTGCTCCTTGCCTCCCTGTACTGGCTGGTTTTGTGTGTCAACTTGACATAGGTTGGAGTTACCACAGAGAAAGGAGTTTCAGTTGGGGAAGTGCCTCCATGAGATCTAACTGTAAGGCATTTTCTCAATTAGTGATCAAGGAGGGAGGGCCTCTTGTGGGTGGTACCATCTCTGGGCTGGTGTTCCTGGGTTCTATAAGAGAGCAGGCTGAGCAAGCCAGGGGAAGCAAGCCAGTAAGGAACATCCCTCCATGGCCTCTGCATCAGCTCCTGCTTGCTGACCTACTTGAGTGCCAGTTCTGACTTCCTTTTGTGATGAACAGCAATGCAGAAGTGTAAGCTGAATAAACCCTTTCCTCCCAACTTGCTTCTTGGTCATGACGTTTGTGCAGGAATAGAAACCCTGACTAAGACACGCCCACAATAGGAAAGCTATGGGACGGTAAGCAAAAACTGCACAAGTATATGCCAGCTTCCCAAAAATCTTTCTCCAAACCAGATGACCCAAATTATCATTTAATAAAGACAAGGTATTTTTCTGAAAGTACAGAAAATACTAAGGTTTGAAAATCTCTTTGTTTAAACCCCACGTCTGTGATCCTGAGCACATCTCTTAGGCATCTTTTACTCGCCATCTTTAAGATGGGATGACCTTTAGTAAGTATCTCTTTTCAGAATTCTAAAGTTCACTTTTTATTACATCTTATTTAGTGGGGCTTTGAAACTGTAAAGCCCACCCTTAGTAATATACCTCTTCCAAACAATGCCACACCTCCTAATCCTTCCCAAACAGGCCTCCCAACCAGGAAGTATGCATTCAAACATACACCCACAGGTGCATCCTCATTCAAACAGACTACACTGAGCAGGTACAATTTTAAGTTTTAAGTACAATTACAAACCTGTTGGTTCCTGCCAAGGTATGTGTGCCACCATTACACCTTTAGGGAAATTGTGCTATGCTGGTCATTGTTTTCATTCATAGGCATCAGGAAGCTTTTGGGTCAGATCCAGTTCAGATCCTCTAAGTGCTGTGTCCAGAGGACATGATGTCTTCAGCAATCTGGACAGGCTGTACTTCTTTTTTGTTTGTTTTTTTCGGTTTTGTTTTGTTTTGTTTTTTGTTTTGGTTTGGTTTGGTTTGGTTTTTGGGTTTTCCGAGACAGGGTTTCTCTGTATAGCCCTGGCTGTCCTGGAGCTCACTCTGTAGACCAGGCTGGCCTCGAACTCAGAAATCCACCTGCCTCTGCCTCCCAAGTGCTGGGACTACAGGCTTGTGCCACCACGCCTGGTAGGGCCCTACTTCTTAATGCATAAACCACCACCCAGTGTGCCATCAGCTGTCATCTCAGCCCATAGCACATGGATCTATGAAGGATGCTATTCCAAACATAGCAAGGTCCTTATCAAGTTTTGATGTCTGTTTATTTTCTGAGAGACAAAAAGAACATGGATTCGGACGGGAGGGGGAGGTAGGAAAGACGTGGGAGGAGCTGGGGGAGGGTAAACCATAATCAGAATGTATGATATTGTGGTTTGAATGAAAATGGCCCCCATAGGCTCATAGGGAGTGGCGCTATTAGGAGGTGTGGCCTTGCTGGAGGAAGTAGGTCACTGTGGGGTGGACTTTGAGGTCTCATTTGGCATTCACTCCAGCTGTCTGCAGATGGAGACGTAGACCTCTCAGCTCTCTCTCCAGCACCATGTCTTCCTGCATGTCGCCATGCTTCCCTCCATGATAAAGGACTAAACCTCTGAAACCGTAAGCCAGCCCCAGTTAATTTTTTCTTTATAAGAATTGTCACTGTCACGGTGTATCTTCACAATAGAAACCCTAACTAAGACACCACCCAAGCACTACAAAACGCATACTCTTCTAAACATCCCATGGAACTTTCTCCAAAGCAGATCATGTAATAGGATACAAAGCAAGCCTGAACATGTATGTGGAATTATTTCTTCTATTCAAAAAGGCACCAGAAAGATTCCTCATCATGACCTAGTTGGGTTCACTCCAGCAAAGCAGGGATGACTCAAGACGCACAAATCAGTAAGTGCAATGAGTCGTACAGGTGAAATCAACAACACACAACAACACACACTGCATTCCTAGTCGGCACACTGCTTGAAGCCTTAGCTGGAGCCCAAGCTGAGAGAAGCCAACAATGGAGAAATAGGAAAGAAGCAGAAGTATATATATTTACAGATGTTGTTTTATGGATGTTATTGTTACAGAGGGCAGGCGGTTGGGAAGGGTGGATCTGGAAGAGCAGGGGATGTCTGTGATCAAATACACTGCATGAAGTGCTCAAAGAATCGAAACACTACATTACCGTTTTTGAAACTCTTTTAAAAACTAGAACTAGATCTGCCATATGACTCAGCTACACAGTCTCTGAATATTTAGCCAAAGAGTGTTAGCCGACATATCTAGCCGAGTCAGCATGTCACAGAGACGCTGTGCACAGAACTGGGTTGCAGCACTCTGTACGATAGCCACATTATGAGACAAAACTAGGTATCTACCAGCAGGGATGTGTATAAAGAAAAGGCGGCTTACATTATACAGTGCAATCTTGTTTTTAATTCTTTGCCAATGTCACACATGCATACAATGTATTTTATTCATATTTAGCCCACTGACTCTCCAGGAGTCAACCCCCTCCAACATGGCTCTCTTTCCATTTTCTGTCTGCTTTTTTTTTTTCCAGTTATAGACAACTGAATCAAATTAATGCCGTCCACAACCGAATCATTTTACTCCTAAAGGAGAATGACGCTATGTCATTTGCATCCAGTGTCTACATCTGGAGATAGTCATGTTAGGTGAATTAAATCAATCTCCAAAAAAGACAAATATTAGATGTTTCCATTCATTCCTTGTTTCTAGATTATACTTGAAACCATATACATGGCAAGAAAACAGAAGTAAATCCAGCATGACCAACCTTCTGACATTGCAACGGGGCCTTGTCATCTTCAGAATTCGTGCTCAAGAACCATGCAATCGAGTTACAAAAGAAAAGGCAAAACGTCTCACGCGTTAAGTAAGTTTGCCATTTTGTGATGGGCTGTGTTTATAGCTATCCTCAGCTGTATGCAGCCACACATGACCCATGGCACACAGCGTGGACTCACCTGGCAGGGGACAAAGGAAACTGTGAGAGGGAGGACAGATGGAAAGACCATATGGGGGAAGTATGCTTAACATAAATACATCTTTATACAAAGTTGTCCTTATATAACATGTAAGTGAACATACACAATGGGAACTGAAATGATATTTTTAATCATATTTAAAAGCTTAAAAGTCTACATCATTCGTTTTTCTCCTTTAACTATGAACCACTCGGGGTTTCAGGCATGAAACTACTCAAGGAATTTTTAATCAGGAAAAGATTTAATATGGGAATTGGTTTCTTACTGGAGTCACTGGAGCAAGCTCTGGGTGAATTTTTAAGACCATAGTAGACGTTATAGAGCTGATAAATCTACAGACAGAGGAGTGGCTGTCCCCAGGAGAGGGCCACCAAGGAAGTGGAGAGAAGCTTCACGGAGTAAACAGTGTTACTGGAACCAAGCCCTGGCTATTCATTAATGGGTTGTCTACTGTAAGAGAAGTCTGAGTGCTTCAACAGGCTACACTATTCAAAACCTGCAACTGGTCATCCCTAGTCCTTCAGAAGTTTGCCAACGGCCTTCATTTTGGCTCAGAGAAGTGCTCAAGCCTGAAACTGGGGAGAACAAGTCCTTGACCACCCTACATCCCACCACAAGAGTGACAAGCACACATGGTGACACCTGCAGGTTAGGATTTCCCAGTTGGCTTATTTGGAATATACTAATCTAAAATCAACAATAGCGTTATTGTCGAATGACAATATTTAAATATAACAATAGTTAAACTCTTCAGAACTATTTTCACTTAAGGTGGAAAAGGTTTAATGTCAAGCCAACACTACGTGGTGTGGGCTTGGTCGCCGTGTGTTTGCTTCCAAATACATAGAGAGGGTATTCAAGCAAAAATGTTAGATGATTGACCTTAAGAAGAAAGTCATCTGGTTTCTGCAAGCACCTCAGGTGTGTACACAACCCTCCCCAGTCAGAAGTGCCCTGATAGGTAACCGTTGATATTAGTAACAAGGGAATACTAAGGCACGCGGTGTTTCTGCTCATGTGCTATGCTCTATTACGTAAGTTTACATAAGTAAATGCCCAGATACAGTTATGATAGATATACAAGTAAAAGGTCCATGCATATTTATTATCTATTATTTACTAGACTCCACGTATATTATCCTATTAATTCTCCATAAGTGCACTCTGACATACACATCATTGCTGTCATCGTCGTCATCATTGTCGTCATCGTGGTCGTCATCATCACCGTCGTCGTCATCATCACCATCATCCTTTTTCAGGTAAAAAGGCAAACAGTACCAGGCAAGTTTAGGTAATATATTCAAAAAGGTCTAGCACAGGAACCCAAGACTGTCTACTGCCAAAGCCCACAAGCTGTTCCTGCTCCCCAGGCAGGTTTGTCTCCCTTCTCTCTCAGGTTCAGCTTACTTGCAGGTGTTTGAGTCTGTAGCAGGAAAGCACTCTGGAACCCACGGTGCAACACTCAGAGTCGGCAGTTACGTAGTTTCCCTGCAGCCTCCCATCATTTGACAAAGATGCTAAAATACCAGAACAACCAGTGTGCACCAGCACCACTCAGAACCCAGGGCAGCCTGCAGAGGGCGCAGGGCTGCATTAGCTCCACCTAGTCCTACAAGAAGAGTGTCTTTCCAAACCCAAGAATAATGAGCCTGCCCACACCTCACTTCTGACAAAGAAACAAAAGACCAAATTAAAGTCCTGCGACGTCACAGTGCTCACATGATCAGCTACTGCCTGAGCCAAAACAGAATCTCCAGTATGGTAACAACTGCCTGACAGGCTTGTGGACAGAGAGATACACATGAGGCAGCTTCCTACACACGTTCCCAGCACTGGACAATCATTTCCATATGCTCTCAGATATGCGGCTGAAGGTTCAGAATAAATCCAGGTTTGGTTCTGCTCTCACCTCTTGTCTTCAGACTTTACCCAATGCTAGTATGTGCTAGTACCATAGTGCATCTATCTCAAACTGCACACAAGTCACTGGAAATCCTCCTAGCTAAACTACAGTCTGACTCAGTCAGTCAGGGAAGAAGGCCAAGAGTCTGTGTCATTTTAACAAGCTCCCAAGTGCGGTGTGGACAACAGGCCACACTTCCAGGTTATCTGACATAAGTTCAAAAGCCTGGCTGTGCACTCTAACCAGGGAGGCAGCAGCCTCTGACCTGCTGGGATGGAATCCTCCCCACGCCTCAGTGCAACGGCAACAAAGAAAACACTACTCCAGAGACACAGCTGTCTCAGATGTGCCTCGGATCTACCTTTTGTCTTCTACTTAGCCTTACACTGCTGCCTATTGGACTACTGAGACTGCTGCATTTTTTCATCTAAGAACTCATGAGATTCTAATTCTCTTGGTTCATTAGTCTTTACATTGCTTTTGAGACACAACTCTACCACCAAGCGGACAATACAAACTCAATTTATATAATGTTCATCTCTTTCCAAGTCCATCCTCCAAACACCAGTTAGTGAAAGGCTATTAATTTCAATCTAGTATACAGCTCCATCCAAACCCACTCCAAGAACATAGAGCACCTCAAGAGATAAGCTATTTTGAAGAATCTTTTTCTAAGCATGGCGGTACATGCCTTCAATCACAGAAAGAAAAGAAAGATGGGAGGAAGGAAGGAAGGAAGGAAGGAAGGAAGGAAGGAAGGAAGGAAGGAAGGAAGGAAGAAAGGAGCAGGAGTGCTCCAGTCTCAGCCTCCACAGCGATGAGGCCCAGGTGCACACCACCACACCTGGCTTTTGATCCACTCAACTTAGGGTCTTAACTCAGAACTCCAGAATTTCACAGCAAGCGCTTGATCACTAAGCTACATCCCAGTCATCCCTTGGGTTCTATACGGTCTAGGATTTCTGTGTTGTCTTTTTTAAGTTTTTGTAATACCCTCTATTTGGTGAGATATTATACTACATTGATCCTTGGTATATGGCTTGCTTTTGCAAGAAATATTTTAAAGACCTATTTTAAAGTGGAGTGTTTGTCTAGTAAATCCATCATCTAGGGTGCCAAAAGAACGGTTCCTTTTGGTTGTTGTTCTTCCTTTAAAGGAATAATATTCTCATTTCTAGGTATGCTTCATTTTTTTTCAAAGACTAGACATTAAAAATAAAATAATGTGTGGCTGGAGAGATGGCTTGGAGGTTCAGAGCTCATACTGCTCTTGCAGAAGACCTGAGTTCATATCAAGATATCTGAAGTTTTAAACACATACACACACACACACACACCTCACACACACCTCACACACACCTCACACACACCACACACCACATACACACACACCACACACACACACCACACACCACACTCACACACACTACACACACCACACACCACACACACCACACACACCACACACACCACACACACCACACACACACCATGCCACACATCACACATACACCATACACACACACACACCACACACACCACACACTCACCACACACACCATACACACACACATCACACACACACACCACACACACACCACACACCACACACCACACACACACCACACACCACACACCACACACACACCACACCACACACCACACACACACACATAACACACACTCACGACACACACACATCACACACACACACCACACACACACCACACACCACACACCACACACCACACACACCACACATACACCACACACACACACACCACACACCACACACCACACACCACACACACACACCACACACTCATCACACACACCACACACACACACATCACACACACACCACACACACACCACACACCACACACACACCACACACACCACACACACCACACACCACACACACACCACACACCACACACCACACACCACACACACACCACACACACCACACACACCACACACCACACACACACCACACACCACACACCACACACACACCACACACACCACACACACCACACACCACACACCACACATACACCACAGACACACACACCACACTCACCACACCACACACACCACACACACACACCACACACTCATCACACACACCACACACACACACATCACACACACACCACACACACACCACACACCACACACCACACCACACACACACACACCACACACCACACATACACCACACACACACCATACACCACATACACACCACACACCACACACACCACACACTCACCACACACACATCTCACACACACACCACACACTCACCACACACTCACCACACACACACACCACACACACATCACACACACACCACACACACATACCACACATACACACCCCCCACACACATCACACACACATCACACACACACCACACACTCACCACACACACACCACACACACATCACACACACACACCCCACACACACACACACCCCGCACATACATCCCACACACACATCCCACACACACATCACACACACCACACACCACACACCACACACACCACACCATACACACATACACACACACCACACACACCACACACTCACCACACACACACACACACCCCACACACACCACACTTAAAACGTTTGCACTTAGATCCCCAGCTCCATGTGCAGGACTTGGTGCCATTCATGAAGTTATTCTGTAAAACCTATATTCTCTGTCATGTTCAGAAGTGCAAGATCTCAAGTGAAGCCAGAGGTGAGGACTGTCTCAGCCCTTTGCTCGGCAGACTCTCTGTCCTCCACACGAGCAGCTCCAGTTTCAGAAATGCAACAGACCCGTTCCAGGCCTTACACGGAGCTCATTCTACAGCTGCCCTCTTCAGGTGTTTGTTCACCTGGTGTTTGCCACAGTGACGAACTTGGGCTTCCACAAAGCTAAAATACCTGCCTATAACAGCTTTGGACAGGGTCTTGTTATGTCGCCTGGGTTGGTTGAACTTCCTGCCTCAGCCTCCCTGTACTGGCGTCACATGTGTGACACATGTGTGTGCAGAGAGAAAGTTTCAGATCCATTCTTCATCGTCCGGTGGCCGGGAGGCTTCCCTGCAGCTTGTCTCTACTGTTTCTAATAGAGCCTGGAAAGTACTGGGAGGAACCAGAACAAATCAGAATGCCACAGAGTTCACTCTTCACAGAGACGCAGGCATTGTTCTTGAATAAAATATCCCTGAGATACCAAAAGCCATTGGTTAATTTCTAGACCTCTGAAAATATTGGTTTTGAAAAAAAAAATTTGCAGTTTTTTTCACTGTTCTTATGGGGAATTTGTCTGGCCCTTCTCACTCTGTCATTTTGCTGACACTCTTGCATGATGTTTATGCTAAAAATAATCTAAGTTTACAGTGAAAACAAAAGCAGTAGGAAGTAGAGATGGAAATGTACAGCTGTGAGGCTCTGCAGACAGCACAGCCTGAGTCCCCTGCATCACAGTCCCCAAGGCCCCTCCGGAATGTACACCAACTGACAACACCTCCGTCCTCCTTAATGAACTTTCTCTTCCTTAAACACCAGCAGCAGCAAGATAAATGGAAGGAGGTGACTTCAGGCCATAGATCCCCACTCTGTTTACTGGTAGAGTGACAAATAATTCTAAAAATTGTTTCCTACAATTTTCTACTGCAAATATGCTCTGACCCAACTATAATATTTTCTTCAGAGTGTGTTCTACATTTCAAACCACCAACTTATAAACTTTGAAAGTCAACAAAACTAGGGAAGAGTTGATTGAATGCAGTTAATGTCTGAAACCAATAATAAGAAAGAAAAAATGTAGCTTGGTGATCAGTGCTGACTTGAGAAAGAAGTGGCATTTAAACAGAATGGAAGGCGGGTTAGGAAAGTGGGGGGAAGATTACATCTCCAAATTTCCATTATGTAACTGGCACAAAATGATCTCAGCTAGGTCACCAGACTTTAATTGGTCATCACGGTAGTTAATATAGAGAGAACATGGTAGGAAGATAACAGAGTTGTGAAAGACAATGGCAAAGCCGGAACACCATGCAGATGTTGACCCCAGCCCACAAGAGCTGGCTAGCCACTGGCTGGGCTCCTCCACTGTACCTGAAAGGCGAGTCCATACGAGATGCTCATTACTCAAGGTAATGAGACTGCTATCAAGCCCTGAGTTAACGAAGGATACAAAGGGATAGGAAGGATTTCAAAAGAAAAAAACTCAAGGTTCTGAAATGTGTTCCTTCACCTCTAGGGACAGCCTCCTCATAGTTCCTCCAATGGGAGCAAGAAGCCAACCTCAATCTTAGACCACACTGCCCCCTTTGAATGTACTTCATGGCCGTGTTTCATGGACTAGTTATCTAACTTCCAAAGGAGACAACATGTGGCAGGATTTTCCCTGTCCGATCTATTTAATTATTAGTACAGCAAGAGGCCTGTGATTGGACAGGGGAAAGGGGGGCATCACTAAGAGCTACAGAGACAGAAAGTGTCTCAGGAGGGAGAAGGAGCAACATGGAGGATGGACAGGAAGGAGATTCTGATCCCAGATGGTTTTAATTAGTCACAGGTAGTTATGAATATCATATAGGGATAGAATAATTGGGATAACTAGGTGTATCATTAACAATTAGCTCAGAAATTATTGTGTGGGCATCTTGTGAATTGAGAATTTGTTGATATATGAATCTGACTGATTAATTATAAGTTTCTAGAGTTTTGTTTCACTGGGTTACTGGATGGTGGGACCACGGACCACAGGACTTTACGGCTGAGAAGGTACGAGCGGCTATTAGACAGGCAAACCAGAGCTTGGAGCTGGGAACACGGCGATCGGGGCCGCTGCTGACGCAAGACTACAGCAGAGCAGAGAGCTGCCGGCAGTAGAGCGAGAACTTGCTGAACCTTTTTTAATATTTCCCACAACAATAACACTTTCCAAAAACATAAGTCATAGAATCCTTGTCCCAGAAGCTACCTACATCTATTTAAGTTTCAATGACATCAGTTGGTATTACTTTCTGAAAGTCACATACCATGCCACTTACTAAAGATCTAAGAATTACCACAGCTAAGATACCTGCTTCTGCCTACTATGGTGGTGCACACTTTTAATCCTAGTAGTCAGGAGGCAGAGGCAGGCAGATCTCTCTGAAGTCTGTGAGCTCCAGACCAGCCTGGTCTACACAGTGAGTTCCAGCACAGCAAGGGCTATGTAGAGAGACCCTGTCTCAAAACGACAGAAAAGAGAAGAGAAGACAAGAGAAGAGAAGAGAAGAGAAGAGAAGAGAAGAGAAGAGAAGAGAAGAGACGAGACGAGACGAGACGAGACGAGAAGAGAAGAGAAGAGAAGAGAAGAGAAGAGAAGGAGGGAGGGAGAAAGGGAAGGAGGGAGGGAGGGAGGGAGGGAGGGAGGGAGGGAGAGAGAGAGAGAGAGAGAGAGAAGGGAGAAGGGAAAGAAAGAAGGTGGGAAGAAAAAAAAGCAAAGAAATCTCCTTTATAATTTCTATACATTTATCTGATAACAAATTTATCCCCAGATGATACTAATTAACATCCTAACATTACAGAGAGAGAGAGATGATAGATAGAAGATAGATAGATAGATAGATAGATAGATAGATAAATAGATGAAACTCTGGTCCACTTTAGGATCTGCATGTTTGGAGACACCTACTCACCACAGAGCTGAGCTGTGTTTGAGGAAGCAGGAAGGAGTGCTGCCAACCCACGGCTGCACTTGCTGTCCGGTTCAGTTGCCTCTTTCATTCCTAACGCACCAAAGAACTAACCTCAGCCCACCTGCCTCCCTTCAGGACTCACAAAGGGCTTTACTATGGTGAGTCGGGGCTCCTGGTAACATCATATTTTTCTGGAACTCTCACAGCATCCTTCCCCTAAGCCTAAGCCAAGTAACTAAGTAGACAGAGAGAAGACAGCAGGGAGAGAGAGCATAGGGACCTTTTTGTGTGGCTGACCTAAGGGAAGGGAAAGGTTGTTCAAAACTACGGAGAAAGTGACAAAAGAGAAGATGAGAGCAGTGCTGTCTGTCCCAAATGAGAAAGAGACGGTAGGATGGTAGGACGGTAGGAGGGAAGGGAGGAGCAACCTTCCTCCAGAGCTCATTTGCTTTCCTAACTAAAAGCTCTGGAGGACTTCTTGGGTTTTCCTCTGCAGAACTACAATTTGCTCCAAAGCTGTGCTCGGTGCTCCCTCTGCTGGCTCTGACATAGCATCTGGGATTAAGGCAACTATGGTGAAATTAATGCCAGCACTGGGTGACCCTCAACACTGTTTACCACGGCTCTTAAAATTGACTGTACTTCCAGGCAAAGATGGAACTCAACCTTTTCTCCAGTTTTTTTCAAATGGTGTTATGTGAGGTTGATAAATCACTGTACTTTTTAAAGCATCCATTCCACATTTGAACCTACCACGTAACTCCAAGAGCAGGGTAAACCCTGGATGTCTGCATACATTTCCTGTTCTTTGGGCCACCTGCTTACCTCTGTACTTAGACTCAAGCAGCGTCTGCCTAAAATCCAGGCACACCTAACCCATTGCATTCCCCTTCGCACCTGTCTTTGTTCCAGTTACTGTGGCTGTGCCGAAACACCATGAAAAGCAACTTGGGGGCTGGTGGCATTTCCCTCACAGTCCTGTGTATCAGTGTCATCAAAGCAGTGAGGTCAGGAACTGCGGCAGTGTGGGAGTTCCAGCAGGGAGCTGACGCAGAGGCCACGGAGGGGTGCTGCTTCCTGGCTTGCCTCCCACAGCTTGCTCAGTCTGCTTTCCTAGGGAACTCTAAGGTGTGGCACCACCCACAGTGGACTGGGCACCCCTCCATCAATCACTAATTTTAAAAATGCCCTACAGGCTTGCCTACAGTTTATTCCCATAATCACATTTTTGAAAATAATATTTTTATTTAAGAAATTCAGGAGCAGAACAGGTATTTGTTATGAAAAAGCAGGAAACAGTTTTTATCCACTAATACTTATTTAAAAGTATTTCATTGTAAATGGTATCTTACCAATTACTTTCCTCAACAGTATTCAGGGACTGCTGGAGCATCTAAACATTGACCCTTCACTTTTGACTCACCCCAGTAGTGAGGCTAATTCTAGGGGGATTGAAGGAAGTGCCACAGATCTGAGTAGGATGACCAGAGGACTTCAGGAGTTTGCACTCAGGAGCAATGCAAACAAAGCACTCCTCTTTCATATTTCTAAAGCAGCAACACAAGATTGACATTTACAGTTAGCTTAAGCAAATGCAAGCATATCAGAGGAACACACCTGGTGTTCTGCCTTATGAATACTATCTTGGTCCTGCAAAAAAGCCAACAATCTTCCTCCCAGGCCACCATCTCTCCCACAGAGATAGTATGAGAACATACTATCTCTGTCAAGCACAGGCAATCCTGTCAGGTCCTCACTTTCAAGCATATTCACTTATCATAGTACGTGCAAGACTTTTGAGAAGGCAACCCTCTCTGAAGACATTCTGCTCTCTGCTCTACCGTCAGTTCACATTAAGTTCACAACTTTCTTACACAGGTTCTCACACTGTACATGCCACATGTGACACTGCACATGCCACATGTGACACTGCACATAACACACATGACACTGAACATAACACACGTGACACTGCACATAACACACATGACACTAAACATGCCACATTCAGTTCAAAGCCACATGATCTGCACCTCTTCTCTGTCTTCATTTATAGCATCATGGTCTACAAGTACAGAAGCTGTCGCTGGCTGCCCACAGACAGCACGGCAGAGATATCGTATCACTACTGCTGTCCTTTCTGTCTGGATCAGCACCATGTTCGACAACACCATGGACAAGATACCCTCGGGAGCTTTGGGCAGTCTATGAATTTCACAGTTTCAAGATCAGTGATTGGAAGAATTGCACAAATATATTGATATACTTGTTTTGTTTTCAATACATCCAACTGCAGTTTCTCCTCCATCCACTCCTCCCAGTCCTCTCTCCACCTTCCCTCTCCCCCAGAGCTACTCTCCGCCCTGGGGGGGCGAGGGGGGCTAACCGGCCTGTTCTTATCTCAGGGAGGCTCCGTGACTCAGAGCTTCAAAATCTCTCCACTCAACTCACTAAGTTCCTACTGTCGCTACCACACCAGCCCCATTCTTCAAAACCCCCAACGACAGCCTTTGTGGTGCACATCTGGCAAACCCACACTTTGACACTGTATCTTTCTCTCTTGAACCCAGACAAGCCACCACATGAAGGAAGACACAACACAAACTTAGCTCAGAAACAACAGTAATTTAATCACTGGGTGCAACAACTGAAACCTAATCTTGCAAGCCTTATTAAATCTAAATCCTCTGGTAGCGAATCCTGCCAGATCCACCATAGTCCTCATGCTATCCCTGTCCAAAAGGACTAATTCTCTCCTGCTTCCTCTCTTACCTTCTCCAAGCGGGAAGTCCCACCTACTCGTCCAGTGATTGGCTCCTTTATTCATTAGGGGATGGTTCACAAGAAGTCACCTGAGTATGTGACTCATTCCCCATTCACAGCCCCTCCCAGGAGAGCAGAATTAGCATCAGCAAGCAACCCCAGGGCTACCCACAACATAGATCCACTCCTCCATTCCTCTTTAGAAAAATGGCCTCCCAGGAATATCTACCAAGCATGGTATAACAAGATAGAACAAGACTAGACACAAACCCTCATATCGAGGCTGGGAGAGGCAACCCAGTAGGACCGAAAGGGTCCCAAGAATAAATGAGAGTCAGAGACGCCCCACCCCCACTGTTAGGAGAGCCACACACTGGAGTGGGAGAGGAGCCGGAAAGAAAGGGCACCAGCTAGTTTTATGTCAACTTGACACAAGCTAGAGTCATTTTGGAAAGGGAACCTCAACTGAGAAAATGTCCCCCTCAGCCTGGCCTGAGGTTAAGCCTGTGCTGCAGTCTCACAACTGACTGTGGATTACAGAGGGCCCAGCTCACTGTCGGAGGTGAGACCCTCAACTGGTAGCCCTGGGTGCTATAGGAAGGCATAGTGTGACGGACCAGCCTGACTCCATCTTAAGATTAGAAGCCACCTTATTACAAGGGCAATGTAAGTCCATTCCTGTTTCCTGTAAAATTTGAATTTGACCATGTCTCGACTCATTTTCTGGAATTTGACATTTCACACACCTATATTCTGACCATACCCTGACCTTCACCAAAATGTTCTGACAAATAATTTTGAGACGTTCTGCCAAGTTCCTCTTTAACCAAAAACCCTTGGAAATGCCCTACCTAGTCTTACAGGTTTTGAGCTTATTATATAACCCTTACTTTCTCTTGTGTTCAATGAGTCTCTCAAAGCCCACTTTAGGGAGACAGCCCTTTCTGGCAGAAGATAAAGCTTGCTTAATTTGACCACAAAAAAAAGAATTGGGTCAGTGGTCTCACTCTCACTTGGCGGGTTAGCCGGTGATCAAGGTACTATGCGGCACTCTCCCATGGTCTCTGCATCAGTTCTCTCTCCAAGGCTCCTGCCCTGAGTGCCTGCTCTGACCTCCCTGGATGGTGGACTACAAGCTGTAAGGCAAAATAAACCATCTCTTCCCCTAAGTTACTTTGGTCATGGTGCTTAATCACAGCAATAGAAACCTTAAGATAGGAAGGCTAACCCAAAGGAAGGGCACGTAAAAACTATACGGAAGCCTGCTAGCTCACAACTCAGTTTTTAAAGATTGAAGGGATGGCAGGATACATACAAGATTTTAAAGCAGGAATGCTGGAGTTTAAAGGCGTATGCAGGGGTGACATGGGACGGGATGGGACAGGGAGGGTGATGGCATTAACTGTTGACATGGCATAGCCTAGAATCTCCTGAGAAGGAGATTCAAGTGTGTCTTTTCCGGGTTAGCCTATAGGAATGTCTATGAGGGGTTTGCTTGACCGATAACTGATGTAGGAGGCCCAGCCCACTGTGGTTTCCTGGTCCTGGAATACATCAGCAAGTGAACTGACAAAGACAACACGTGCTTCAGAAACAGCACCCAGGGACCCTGAGCTGGAACTGACCTGAGTTCTCAGTCTCTGAGGACTAGCGCTCATGGTACAAGATGGCGCAGTGCAAGCTTCCAGAGGAGGAAGCAATCAGCAGTCCTTCCCAGCTCTGGTGCCAAGGAACCTCATCGACCACCAGCATGACAGGGCAACACTAAGGGTGCAGGAGTGGATGCTCGTCTTGGCAACAACCAAGAGCTCTCTAATTAGACTTAAGACCCACTCAACAGGAGAGAGATCGTGCCTGGTGCCGAAAACTCAGCTAACCGGTTACTCAGCACTAGTGAGGTCATGGTTATTAGCGGAGAATCTACAGCCTCTGGTTTACTAGGCCATCAGAATCCCTGACAACATCCTATAAACATTTGTCTGGATACCCATAAATAAGTGTAGTCCTCACCTCTCATCAAGGAACTGTCACTTTGTAACAAAGAGATCACTATAGAAAACCACAATCAATCAAGTTGTGAAGTTCAACTCCACCTTCTATAAAACACCGAACCTAAGGCTAAGGGAATACTGGGGGGGAGGGGGGCAGGAAGACTCTAAAAGCCAGAGGATCGGGGAGTTTACTGTGAGATGGTGTCTCCTAGTGACTTCAAAAACTACACCCATAAAGTCTCACCGACATGACGAGACAAACGTGAGCTGAGCAAGGAAGACAGGGACGGGCATGCCAACGTGGACGGGGGAAAGCCCATGATGCCTCAGCCTGACACAAAGAACTGCAGGCAACTGCGTGGAGCTGGGAACGAGAGAGGTGGTCCTCCCAGCTGATTGTCCAATGACAAACGGCTATCCCTAAAACCACACATACAAGGAACATTATATGGAGTGAGCAGGTTATATTTAGGCATATATATGTATATGCATGTAATGTATGCATGCAATAACAATTAGTGAAAAGAAACCATGGATTTGGAGGAGGGAGAGGGGCGCTGGGAGGGTTTGGAAGAGGGAAGGGGAGAAAAGGGAGAAATGCTATGCTTTATCGTAATCTCAAAATATTACCTCATAGCAAGGCCATACTGCTGAAGAAACATTTACTTATGTTATTAAACATGGAGAAATCAAACGGACGCCCAAATACAAGGTCTGCCCCTACTGACTAGCACTCATGGTGCTGGGAAGTATTTTGCAAACCACTGGAGGCGAGAAGTAACAACCAATTTCACGAAGCTACAAACCATAAAACCTACAACAGAATCCAGAACCTGCAAGATATACTGCTGTAGAACAAATGATACGATAGTGATCAACTCTTTTTTTAGACTTATTTTATGTATATGAGTAGTGTGTGTGTGTGTGTGTGTGTGTGTGTGTGATATGTGCATGCACATGTAGACGCATCTTCCAAGGTTGCTCTCCACATTTTTTGAAACCAAGACTCACAGGACCTGAAGCTTATCAATTCAGGTAGGCCAGTGAGCTACTAGGATCCACCTGTCTCCACTACCACTCCACTTCTCAAAGGGAATTACACGCTCCAGCCGCCATGCCTTTTTTTTTTCTGCATGAGTTCTGGGATTCGAACTCATGGGGGACTTTACCTACCCCCCCCTCAGCTCCGCAGCCACAGTTAACTGTATGTTAAAACCATGTCTTCCATTCCCCGTGCTCTAGATTTGAACTGATTCTCAGGTAGGTTGAGTCCTGAGCAATTAAACAGCTTGTAAATGGTTTTGCGGACCACTGGGAGGACAAACATCAGGAATCCCACGCCTTTTCGCAGACCTCGCCTCCCAAGCTCTGGGAGACCCACAGGTGGCCCCGCCCCCTCCCCTGCCAATCAACCGTCCCTCGCGCCTGCGCGAAGCGGCGGTCCGAGTGGCGGGCAGTTAGGAGGCGATCCGCTTCTCCCACTGGCCGGCCGGCTATGACGATCACCTACAGCTGCGTTGCTAATGGCCGAGCGGTCCTGGCGGAGCTGGCCTTGACCGGCGGCTCCTATCAGGTACCTGCGGGTGGCGCTTCGGCGTCTGAGGGTTCGGTTCCTCGAGGCCGGCGCCCGCCGGGCCTCACCATAGGACGCGGAGCGACCTCGGAGGACTCGTGGGCCGGCAGGCCCCGCCCCCTCCTGAAGCGCCGACTCCGAGGCGGGAGCTGCGCCTGCGCCGCCCAGGGGTTGGGGCTGGTACTGCACGCGGGCGTCTGGCGGAGATGTATAGCCATCTCCCAGTTGATAGTCCTTTTACAAGACTTTCTCCGCCCGGAAATGACCTGCAGTTCAGCACACACTTAGTGAACGTGTAAAGGTCTCAAAACTATCTCGGTCTCAGAAAGTGAGGGCCGCCTGACAGCGCAGCTTGGCTTCTCAGTACTCAGGGTGGGAGGACCATGAATTTGAGGTCAGAGTGGACCACATAGACCCAGTCTCAAAAAAGTGAGGACACAAGGGTTAGCGCAATGTTAGAGCACTTGCCCAGAATGTGGGAGGCCGTGAGTTCAGTCCCCGGCACACATACACACACACCACACACACACATACACACACACCTAAAAATTGTCAGACGCCATCTAATATTCTATCTGGACCTTAGATCCATACAGTTGTCCCCGAGAGTAAAAAGTGTTTTGCTGAAGATAGGCTGTAATACTCCTGTACAGAGAAACTACTACTAGCTTAGCACAGGAAAGGGGACGTAGACATGACGGAGAGAACAACATGGTATTTGGAGATTCTGAAGAACCTCACTGTGACTAAGGCACAGAATCTCTATGTATAGGCTGGAGATGAAGCCAGAAAATTGGGCAGAGGTGTGTGTATGTGTGTCCTAGAAAACTGAGGAGCAATTCACGGTATACAAATGAAAGTACAAACAATGATTACTTGGTTACAATGAAAAGGGTAAATTGAAAGAGAAACAACTGAGTAGGGTGATTTGATTATAGTTTATAAATAAATCCTAAGACTCTGAGCTAAAGCAGCCATGGTCAGGGGTAAAAGCAGCAGATTCAGAGAAACTTAGTAAATGCCCTCCAGCACTGATGCCTGGCTGAGTATATGAAGTGCTGGGCGTAACTGTGCATAGGACGATTCTCACAGATTTTCCTTGGTGGCATTAAAGAGAAGAGACTGCATAGAGAAGGATAGGATATAGGGGACTTGGAGGGAATGCAGAAGGAACGGTTCATTGCAGTTTGAAACATACTAAATTGTATTGATTGTTAAAATGTTAGTGCATTTTCAATGTTTATTTTTCTGCCTTATTGCTGAAAGCCAAAATCTGCCCAGTAGATCATGAGTGTGTCTAGTATCCAAGAGGCTGGCTGTGGCAGCTGAAATAGAAGTGTGTAAGGTTGCCCAGGAAGTGTACAGGAGAGAGAGAGAAAGAGAGAGAGAGAGAGAAGAGAGGAGACGAGAACCCTGCTTAAGAGTGAAGAGAGCTAGGCTAGACAATAGGACTGTGACTGTCGGTCACACTGTGAGACCTTTGGAAGAAGTCATAGAAGAGGCAGAAGCCAGATTTGCCTTGGGCCAACCGAGCGGGACATGAGGGTCTGAGGACAGTAAAAAGAAGCAGTGTTCTCTCTGAGCCTAATAAAGGAAATGAGGAAGGCTGGGCTCTGGTAGAGGCGTGGCCCAGAGCAGGCCCTCATTTGTTAATATGTGGACACATCCCTAAACAGGTTGCTCTTCTGGAAAGAATGTAAAACAGGTGGGCACGCCTATGAGCAAGACCTGAAGGACCCAAGCTGCCCGCTAGGGAGGTGTGAGCCTCGGTCAGAGGGACAGCTTCTTCTCTGAGGGGACGGGGTGGGGAGCATGGAGGTGCGAGAATGCAGGTCAACCTCGTTCTGACGGTCTTCTCTTTGTCAGTCCCTTACACCCTGGGATTCTTGCTGCAGTCCGTAGCTGGCCACAGACACCCCCTCCTGTGGCATCGTTCCAAAGCTACCTTCCCTTCAGAGCTACAGGGCCTGACACAGACACCCAAACAAAACTAAACCCCCTCCACCAGCGTTTCTTCACGTGCCTCCAGGCCTGAGTTCCCTCTGGAACTGTCACCCTCCTCTCCCTTGCACACAGGCTCCTCCATCACCTGCGTGCTCTGTCTCCTGAATCACCTGAGACCCATCTCTCTTCCTGAACCATATATTCATTCCAGCCCTAATTTCTTCTCACCAAGCTTACGGAAGGGCCCCTGACCTGTCTTCCTCCAAGGCTGCTTCCACACTGCTGCTCAAGTGACCCTCACCCAAAATGTCTACAGCACCCTTCTCCCGCTCCCGTGTTGGGTGGCCTCTGACAGCATTCAGAGTGAAGCAGGTACTGCTCCAGTTGGCAGTCAGGCCCTCCCTCACAGCGCGCATGGATGTTCCCACAGCCCTCTCCTTCTGTGCTGCAGTTGGGCCTGCCCTCTGCTAACCTGGACTTCACGAGGTCACCTCAGTACTTCCTGGGCCTCTGCCTGGAAACCACTTTTCTTCGCATTGGGGCAGTGTAATCTCATCAGTACTTTGAGACTTTCTCACGTTTTCCTTGTCTCTATGCCTAGGCTAACTGGCATCTCTCCACCAAATGACTTAACCCAGATGAACTGGAATCTTCTTTTTCCTGTCTCTGCCATCAAATTTCAGGAAAGGGAATGTTTCAACTCTGTGTTCCTTCCTAGCCCAATGCAAAGAAAGCATAACATACTGTAAGTTCCCAATACACTTTATTAAGAGAGGTCACAGGTTATCAGTGGTCAGATGGCCTCACTCTCGAAACACACAGCAATCTGTGACCCAGGAGTTGGATTTTGCTGTGCAAAATGCCAACTACAGAGCACAAAGAATATAGTTCCAGTAGGGGACCAGTAAGGGACTAGATTAGAAAGGGTATCATGGCTTCCCACAGTGCCAAAGACACTCACTCATTCTGTCTGTCTGTCTGTCTGTCTCTCTTTCTCTCTCTCTCTCTCTCTCTCTCTCTCTCTCTCTCTCTCTCTCTCTTTCACACACACACACACACACACACACACACGAGAGAGAGAGAGAGAGAGAGAGAGAGAGAGAGAGAGAGAGAGAGTTTTTATTTGAAAAAAATTAGTACCAAACTTAATCACAAGAGCCCATCAGCTGTGTTCCAGGACTCCAAGGTTAGCCTGAATTCTAGAAGTCCCCTGCTCACTGTCTTCCTTCTCCCCGAAGCCCCCAGATAAGCCAGTGGATTTGCAGCATATGAATTCAGAAACACACGAGCTACTTTGTCACACACGCAGTCTCTGGCTGTCATTTTCTTTCATCTTGCAGTGATATAATAATTTATATTATCAAAAGAAAGACTTGGGGGAAGCTGTAAAGGTGTGTTATTACTAATAGTGAAGCAACAGAAATGTTGTATCCCTTTAATTTTCAAGTGTCTTAGGAAAGTCTGTCCTAGAAAATGTCTCCTTGACATTTCAGGCAGCAGCAATTACTTTCTACCATTTGTAGGCTTTACTTGTCCATAAAAGTTTCTATTTTAAGTGTTAGTTTGTAAAAAATGAAAAAGTTAATTAGGAGTGTGGCTATCTGTGGTGTCTTAGGTAACTTTCATGCTTTTAAAGCAAAATAATGTGATTCCACTTAATGGACAATAAAGTATTCTGCATAATTATAGCATCTTACATTTTTCCCCAAGGAATCGCCTTCATAAGGAATAGGCAGGTACAAGAGTTCTTGGCAAATATTAGTATCTTAATGAGAGATGAGTAGGATTGGTGAGATGGCTCAGTGTGAGATGACACGGCTGCTAAGCCTAATGGCCTGAGTTAGAACCCTGGAACCTGGAATATCCCTAAAGGTAGAAGATGAGAACCAATTCCTCTGAGCTCCACCCAAGTGACAGAATGCACCCCACAGATACCTACAGAGAGGGCGGTTCAGGCATTGAGGGAGTGATCATGGATAGCAATTTGCTAAATGTATTCAGAGAATAGAACATGTGTGCTCTTAATCCATTAACAGTTTATTTATCCACACTCTGGAGTCAATGAGATGTCCCAGTGGATAAAAGCACTTGCTATGTGCATACGAGGGCCTGAGTTCACACCCCCATAATGCAAGTGAAAGCCACACACACACACACACACACAGTTGAGAACATCTGTACTGTAGCATGCCTGTGCAGAGGTGGGAGTGAGACACCTAGAGTGTTCATATACACATGCAACTTAAAGTGTGTGTGTCGGAGCGTGTGTGTGTGTGTGTGTGTGTGTGTGTCTGTGTGTGTCTGTGTGTGTCTGTGTGTGTCTGTGTCGGAGCATGTGTGTGTGTGTGTGTGTGTGTGTGTGTGTGTGTGTGTGTACACTTGAAGGCCAGAGGAAAGTATCCAGTATCCTGCCACTGCACATCATTCTTTGTGAGGTAAGGCCTCTCCCGAGCCTGGAGTTTGTGTGGAGTTTCAGCCAGGCTGGCAGTCAGCAAGCTGTAGGGATCCCTCTTCCCCCCCCTTTTTTCCACGTTTCCTCCTCCCACCCCCATATGAGCATACCCAGGGTCATTCCTGGCTTCTTACAGGAGTGTTAGGATCTGAACGCAGGTCCTTGTGGTTACATGCATACTCTTGACAGTTGAGCCATCTCTCCAGCCCCCAAAACATTTTACATACAGTTTTATCAGATAGCTGACAGCAGAAAGTCACTTGAGAGTTTGGGGAGTTTAGCGCAATGGCAGAGCACGTGCCTAGGCCCATCATTTGATCCTCAGCCCAGGGTGGAAGAAAAAGAAAAGATACTTGATTAGCTACTGCTTCCCAGCCTTAAAGCCGTACGCGATGTCTGACTGTAAAGATAAGATTATCTAATGCAGCCTATATTTGCATATTTACATGTGCATATATGTAATCTTTTTTCCTTTCATTCATACAAGCATTTTATGGCATCTCACCTCCTGTCACACGTGAGTCACAACACCTAATTCTCCTGGGGAAAGGGATTTCCTTAGTAAGCTAATCAGAAATTGGTAATTTTAGGAGAACATTAAGGAGATGCTGAAATCTTCTCCAAAATAAACACTTTTCTTTTCTCCTAGGAAGCCGCTGCAAAGGTGCTTAGACAAGCGCTTCTGAAAGCTGAACCAACCACCATAATTCAAATAGGAAGGTAAGGCGCTTGCCTTAATCTTAATCACCTTCCAGCTAATGAGTCTAATGACGACCTGAGGAGAGTTACAGGCACTGCACACACTGTTGGCCAGCCTCCGGGAAGGGAGACGTCTGTATGAGAAAGTGTGAAAGCATGCTTGCCAAGTTCAGGACGATGGCTACCTGTGCAAAGGGAAGGGAGGGTCATGCCACTGGGAAGGGGACATGGACATCACTGTACCCAAAATGTCCTTGCTGGGCTGTGGGGCCAAAAGAATACTCTGTCATTCTCCATGGCTTTTGGTATAACTAAAAAAATTCATTTATTGAACAAGAGAGAGAGGGGGGGAGGGAGGGATGGAAAGAGAGAAAAGAAAACTTCTATTTTAAAATATATATTAGTCATTGCTGTTAAATTTTTCTTGGGATATTTCATATAGTCTAAACCAGTCTTAAAACATTGCTAAAGAAACAGGTGGGTAAATCAAGAGCATTTGTTATTTTAGGGTGTGTGCCTGTTGTTATTGTTATTGTTTGAGACAGGGTAGCCCAGGCTAGCCTTGAACTCATTACAATCCTCTTGCCTAAACCTTCCAAGTGCTGAGATTACCAGTGTGGGTCACCATGTTTGGCTAGTCTGTCTGTCTTTCTTCCTTTCTTTCTTCCTTCCTTCCTTCCTTCCTTCCTTCCTTCCTTTCTTTCTTTCTTTCTTTCTTTCTCTTTCTCTTTCTCTTTCTCCCCTCCTCCTTTTCTTCTTTCTTATAAAAAGGAGTTTAACTTGTCAAAAACAACAACAACATAGTTACAAAGAACAAATCCAGGCCAAGTGGCCCATGTGGTCCCAGCTACTCGGGAGTTACAGACCACCTTGGGAAACTTAACAAAATTTATGTTAAACAAAATAAAAAGCCTATAGTTTTTGAAGTATTATAAGGGACTTCTCCCAATAGTAGTCTGCCAGCCGCCAGCCATGCCAGCCTGTGTCTGCTGCCTTCCTGCTTCCTCCCTGCCTCGGTACCTGAAGGTCCTGTCAGTAACAGAGCAGACCTGCGGTTTCCAGCCTCAGTCCTTTTACAGTTCTTCAAACTGCACATTGTCCTTGCGTCCCTTTCCAGACAGATTGTTGTTAAAGAATGTATGCTTCCTCACTGCCTAGGTTTGCTGGCTACTCAAACACAGATCCCGCCCCAGGCAGCCAGGTCCAGAGGCCCAGTCTTCTGCAAGACTTTGGTGCCTGGTGGTATTTAATACCTTGTTACATCTGAGATGTTAGCAGCCATCCATCCTAGTGCCTGCAACCCTCAGGGCCTTTCACTCTGCCTCTCCTGTATCCAATCCAGTCAATCAGCAAATCTCTGCCTCTCCCTTCCTAACAGTAACCAGCCACCATTATCTTTGTTTGGGTCACTTGATACAAAGTCATCTTTCTCCTTTTGTTTAATTTCTTTAAAAGCTTTGCTGAATAGCATCTGTACTTATACAAAACAACATGTGCTTCCAAAATGAAACCCAGAGCAAGTTTCCTTCCAGGTCTAATCTTCATTCCTGTTTTTCTACACACTGCTCTCCCCCTATAGATAGGCGAGCACTTGGAACAAGGTGTGGGCTTATAATTTCCTTTTCTTTTTCTTTTTTTCTACAAAGACTGCTTCTTTAGGAATTTTTTATATAACAAATCTAGGAATGCATACTTCTCCTGTTGTAGCATGTGCACGGGGGAGACTTGAACATGCTTTTGTCAGTTAATATATGTTCTAGATACCAAGCAAGTATTTGCATTCTTAAATGTTAAAAATAGCCTCCAGGTGTTATTAGTAATATTCTAAGCATAAACTTAAAACTTCTCTTCATTTCACATCGGGTGTCAAGAGTCTTAACAACCACACTCTGAAGGAGGTAGTGGAAGTGCCCATTCTTTTTCAGCAGATTCTTCCAAGATCTTGAAACATAAACCAGATATGGCCACTTCTGCCTGGAACCCAGCACTGGAAGGAAGAAGGCAGAAGCGTGGGGAGTTGGGGCCATCCTGGGTGTCACGTTTTATTCGTGTGACCTGTTTCTTGAAATTCTCATTCTCATGTACATCCAATTTAATATAAAATTGGATTATTAAAACAGGATACCAGGTCTGTTGCCTGATAACCATTTGGAGACTCTGTGTCTTAGTCAGGGTTTCTATTCCTACACAAACATTATGAAGATCCCCAAGAAGCAAGCTGGGAGAAAAGGGTTTATTCAGTTTACACTTCCACACAGCTGTTCATCACTAAAGGAAGTCAGGACTGGAACTCAAGCAAGTCAGGAGGCAGGAGCTGATGCAGAGGCCATGGAGGGATGTTTCTTACTGGCTTGCTTCCCCTGGCTTGCTCAGCCTGCTCTCTTATAGAACCCAGGACTACCAGCCCAGGGATGGCACCACCTACAATGGGTCCTCCCACCTTTGATCACTAATTGAGAAAATGCCTTACAGCTGGATCTCATGGAGGCACTTCCTCAGGGGAGGCTCCTTTCTCTGTGATAACTCCAGCCTGTGTCAGGTTGACACACAAACCAGCCAGCCCATGCTGTATTCAAACAGACTGCAGTCTAGGCACCAAGCAGTGAGTAGTGGAGGCGCTCCCCATGATCCCGACAGCAGTCTGGAAGTTGGCACTGTGGGGACAGTGCCTACTGTAGCAAACTGTGACAAATTTCGTTCTCCTCTCCCTGCTTGCCCTGTTCTCTAGAGTACTTGGCATTGGTAGTTCACAGCCTGAGATTCTGTTGTATCATATTGGAGAGCCAAGACATGCAAAGTATGTTAGGGAGCCAAGACTTTCTAGCAATGTATGGGAGTCGACTTCAGTGGGCAGAGTATTTTCTACTTGGTCAGATGAGATTGGGACTTGTTATTTCACTTTCAGTTATATCTGCATAATAGATATAACAGATCATCACATTTCCCCTCTAGTGTGATTTCTTTACATTGATGCCACTTTAAATATATGATTGTATACACTTTCAACTTAACATAGTCTAGTTTTTGAAAAGCATGAAGGCTCTCCTAGCTACATGTGTGTGTTGCACACCTGTAATCTCGGTACCTGGGAGGCCGAGGCAAGAGAACTTCTGTGAGCTCAAGGCCACCTGAGCCACAACGCAAGGCTCTGACCTGAAAAACCAAAGAGCTGCCTGTCTTCCCAGGTGAATGGAACCTGCCTGTAACCCAAGCACTCGGGAAGCAGCGCTGTCAGAAGCCTGAGGCTAACCTAGGCTACACAGCAGATAGAAAGCCAGCCTGGGCTACAGAGTGAAATAAAAATAAATAAAATAAGTTACATATAAATTATTTATATTTTTATACCACAATGACTGCTTATAAATGAAAAGCAAGTAATTCAGTGTGTAGATAAGTAATTTCTTCAATATTATAAATAGATGTATTCTTTTCAAAGCTATGTCTACCATACTCTCTTTATTGACGGAATCACTTATTTGTGTGCTACAGACAATGGCTTGGATTCTATGGCGCCATCTGCATTTCTTAAAAAAGTAAGTAACTATTCATACTGCTGTGCTGTCATTTTAAGCTACTCAAGTTATGAGGTCTCTGCCCTGTGGTTCATTAGTAAGGGTGCCACTTTCTTATCTGCTCCTAACTCTGAAGTGGGCTCTACAGAGGTCCCCCACTGAGATCTATCAGAATATCTTATATTTGTTTTCTTTTTAAACATAAGAAATTAAACTATAATAGCACATATACTTCACAAATAACTATATGCATAAGGAGGTCAGTGACCAAAAATTTTTAGAACAATGTTTTAGAGACACTTCTGTTCCTCTATGTTACTGTATATAAATCAATTATAAGAGCTAAATGAAAATAAATACTATTTTGCATCTTTTATTCTTTGAGAATTACATATATTTCCATCCTATTCACTTCCCACCCCCTCCAGCCACGCCTAGATTCCCCCAGCATATTCCCCAAGACATACCGTTTTTAAATGAAGATGTAGTATCTCCAGGGAAAACTGGAATCAAGTTGCCAGCAAGAATAAGTTGTGGTGGAGTGGAACTTTATATGTTTCTGAGAGCAACATTACCTGCTGCTTCAAATCTGCTCTCGGCCAGCAGGAGATCTCAGAAAAGGCAGTCTAAAGACATGCTAGAGCTAAGCCCTTCTTCTGGCAATTTCTATAGTAGCTTCTAATTTATATTTTTATTTATTTTCATTTTATTGTGTAAGTCTTTTGCCTGCATGCATACAAGTGCATCACATGTGTACAGTGCCATGTCCAGTGTACAGGTCAAAGGAGGGCACCAGATCCCCTGGAGCTGTGACTACAGATGGTTGTGAGCCACCGTGCGGTGCTGGGAACTGAACCTGGGTCTTCTGCAAGAGCAGCAAATACTCTTGGCCGCTGGGCCATCTCTCTAGCCCTGTTTCTTGTTCCTACGCTTCAACTCTGTATATTTGTCAATATGTAAATAAGATGAATAGTTTAATAAGAATACTGACTCCATTATGTCTACTACAGTTACTAATAGTTATTGTCCATCACATTGTGTGTATATTTTATCTGCTCAGAGCACGTATAACGTTGCCAGAGCTCTCACTGCAACTGTGTGTAAAGTCAGATGGTATGGCCTAAAGACTGTGGTCTCTCTGCATTGCCGCGAGCTCAGCTCGGAGAGAAAAGCATGTTAGTGACTTTACTGAGTGTGCGCTGCTTTGTCCCTCGTCACCAGCTTCGCCATCCTCTGAAAAGCAGGCAACACAAAGCTGCTACCCGGGTCATTTTTCCCAGTGTTTCTGAGAGATGCGATTGTTGGGATTCTTCTTTGAAGTGTTGGAATATCTTATAACTTCCATTTGATGGAAAGGAAGAGCATTTAGCATTGTTTTGTAATTTTTTAGTAGATTTTGAAGACAAGGGCAGGAGAGAAAAATGATAGCAAGATTTAGAAAATGTCACAGGTCTTAGATTTCCTTAGTACCTATTCTCGCTTTGTGTTCTTGGATATAACAGTGGAAGAAATACCTGCAGGCATACCACGTGACTCTCTGGTTTGTGCTAGAACCTGTGCCACATGCAGTGTTGACAATTGTCGTGTCTTATAGTGGAAGGGCTGCCTGCCCCGAAATGCCAGCAGTGTGTCAAGTTTCTGCCGTGCTTTGCTTCAAAAGAACATTTACTCTGTTGTTCTGCACTTGAATTAGCCACACAGGTTACATATTTCCATTAATTTCCCCAGGTTAGTGATATTTTTACAAGAATTCCTTTGATGTCACGAGAACATTTTTTTCCTTCAAATGCACTTGCTACAGATTTTCAACAAATACTAGCACAGCACATGGTATGTACCTCAGCTTTATCCTAACGCTCGTCCGTGCAACCGGGGAGTTGGTTACAGGAGTGGGAGGGAAGGGTGAGAACTGTGTATGAGGAGCTGAGCTTCATACTGGGGATGTCGCAGAGCAGCAGAGAACAGGCGTGGTGTGACGTGGTGTGGCATGCCACCGCATCACTCATGTTCTTATATGCAGCCATTTCAGAGCAAAGGAATAAATATAAATATACAAATTGCTTATTTTAGTTTAAAAGTAAAAGGATTGAACCAAAATGTTCAACTGGCTGCTTGTATGGGATTGGAGAAGCAAAGAAGGGCTGAGCCAGGGCTGGAGAGAAGACTCAGCCGTTAAGAGCACTGACTGCTCTTCTGAAGGTCCTGAGTTCAAATCCCAGAAACCCCTTGGTGGCTCATAACCATCTGTAATGGAATCTGATGCTCTCTTCTGGTGTGTCTGAAGACAGCTACAGTGTGCTTATATACATAAAGTAAATAAATCTTAAAAAAGGGGGGGGGGGCTGAGCTGTCAAAGAGAAACACTAGGTAGCTGTATAAAACCTGTGTTGAAAACTTGACTTTTAAACCATGTAATTGTTTGTATAATTATAAAACACTGTTAAATTAAAATTTAAAACTAATCCTTATTGGATGAAATAAGATGTCACTAAAGGGGAAACATTCTGATTCTGTTTACATGAGGTACCAAGAATAATTAAATTGCTCACGATGGAAGGTAGAGTGTAGCTGCAAAGCTGTAGAGAGGCTGTGGGGGCTGAGGTTGCCGGGGGTGACGCCCACGGTGTAACTGTCTTACTGTCGTGGGTTGCCCTGGTGCTGTTTGTATTTTGATGTTAATTCTGGTTAACTTTAGAAGCTATGTTTTGTTCTTCCTATATTTTCAGGTAATTTCTGAAAGGGTTGAAGACTGGTTGTAGTCTTATAGTCAACTCAAGCTGTTTAGCATCGAGAGATGATATAAATTTGAGAGAATGGTTTTCAGATGGTATACAAGCTAAAACCAGGACATAATTCAAATATAAAATTGTAATCCTTTTAAGTTAGGATAGATGGTAGGTTGTCTTATCTAATTTGACAGAATTAATGGAGGGTGTTAAATGTATTTATACTTTATAAATTACATAATTGTAGTAGTTGTGCTCAATATGTATCTGAGAGAAAAGAGTCTTTTAATTGGACAGAAAGGGAGAAATGTTGTGGGTTGCCCTGGTGCTGTTTGTATTCTGATGCTAGTTCTGCTTCCAAAAAGGAGTGGATCACATACTCTGGTGAATTCGTGTGAACCTTCTCCCCATTATTACTGGTCAAATAAAGGCTAGAGCCTGTAATTGGGCAGTGGCAGGGAAAGGTGGGGTGGAGGTTTTAGAGAGGGAGAGGAGAGAGGAAGATGGAGGAAGAGGATGGAAGATGGAGCAGAACCACATGGCCTGGAGAAGCTGCAAGTAGCCAGGGGTCACAGCTGGGGAGCAGAGTAGTGCAGTGGTGGATATGCCCAGTCCAGATGTACAGCTTGTAAATATTATTACTGAGTTCTGTGTTCTTTGCACGGACTTATTGGGGCTGGAGATTTACTGCAACACATAACAATGAAATGCACTAGTGCCACCAAATTGCATATTTGACATTGTTACAATGGTGAGGTTTTATATCAAATAAGTGTCAAATGAGGCTGAAGCAGTCTTTTGAGTGTCCATTTCTAGTGGGGTTACAGCCTCATGAAAGACACCTGAACGTACATTTTAAGACATTTATTTCTAAGAGTAACCTGTTATTAAAAATACTGGATTGCTATTCTGAAACTGGTTTATATAGATATGTTAATTTGATTAAGAGTCAAGATTCTTAGCTGTAAATATTCTTAATTATAAAGAGAAAAATCAATGAAACCAAGTGAAATCCTCTTCCAAGTCTCCAAAGAAAACTTTAAGTCTTTTGATACGTTTGTCTGAAATCTAGACATTAGGTAACTAATGATGAACTATTTAGATGTGATAGTGGTGCTGCAGTTTTGTTTTCTGGGGAGAATGAGACTGTGTCTTATGGAGAGTAGGCAACAAAGCCTTCCCAGCTTGGAACAGGAAGACAGTAGCACATCGGGAGGGCGGGCAGAGCAGAGACAAGCTTGCTCACCTGTGCTGCTGACACTACAAAATGGATGTTTAAAAAATCTTCAGGTTTTGAACGTCCAGACCCTTGTTTTTACACTTCTCTGCTCTCAGGTCACCCTTTAAAAGATCTCCTCTGCCCATTTTTAATATAACACTTGTCAGTTCTTTGAACAGTTTCACACATGAATTCCGTGTATTTTGATCATATTCCTCCCCCACCCCTTCCCATAATTCCTCTTTCACCAGCCTCCACCACCACCACTTCACTCTCAACTCCACCTTCATATAAAACGTATTATAATTTTGTCTTGTGGGCATTTTGAGTCCATCTTTTTAACAGTTACTCTATTGCAGCTGCTGCCCTGTGCAATGCCCACTCACTCACCACAGTTTCCCAACACCAGAGGGGAGGGCAGAGGCAGGAAAGAAACCAGGAGGTGTGCAGACTGGGAGGGAGATCTAAAATGGACTTTGCTTGCAGGTGGCATGATCGTGCAAGAAATCAAAAGGAATTGGCCAGAACATCCTTAGACCTCAAAAGTGTTTATAGCAAGGTTACAAAACACTGCAAAGTCAGCTAGAAACAAACAAGTGGAGTTTAAAGTTAAGAACAATATCGTTTACATTTGTACCCAAAATTTAAATGCTTGCATAAAATTTAACAAAGTATAAAAATCCCTATACAAAAATTTTTTAAATGTAAGGAATTTAGCAATTACACAGAGAGAAAGTCTGCCTATTTAAAAAAAAAAAAAAAAAAAAAAAAAAAAAAAAAAAAAAGACAGGAGGTCCTTGGTTCAAATCCCAGCAACCACATGGTGACTCACAACCATCTGTAATAAGATCTGACACCCTCTTCTGGTATGTATGAAGAGAGCAACAGTGTATATCATATGCATAATATAAATAAACAAATCTTTAAAAAAAAAAAGCAGGGGCTAGAGAGATGGCTCAGTGATTAAGAGCACCAGCTGCTCTTCCCAAGGTCCTGAGTTCAAACCCCAGCAACCACATGGTGGTTCACAACCATCCATAATGAGATCTGACGCCCTCTTCTGGTGTGTCTGAAGACAGCTACAGTGTAATCACATAAAATAAATAAATAAATCTTTTTTTTAAAAAAAAAAAGCAAAACCTAAATAAGAAGACCTACTTATAGCCACAGCTCTGGGGGATCCAACATCCTCTTCTGCCCTCCACAAGTGCTCTGTCCTCTTGGCTTTGGAAACCTGACCAGAGGATGCAGGAATGAAGAAAGGACAGACACATAGATGGGCTTACAGAAACGATTGGGTTGACCACACTCTCTCAATGGAGTGGCACCAACTAAGCAATAGTCCAGAACCTCAGTGAGGTGAGGAGGAGGAGCAGGAGGAGGAGCAGGAGGGAGCTCAGTAGGAGGTCTCTAGGGGATGGTGTTAGGCTGTAAACTTACCAACTAGGAAGCTGCAGTACTTACACAGTAGTCCACCACCTATATATGCTCACACTTGGACCAGAGGAAGGCTTTGCTGCTCCAAGGATCTGAGGCTTCCTGGGCTCCCACACACAGGCACTGCACACACTTGCATATGATCTGCAGGCACACACATACACATACATGTTTTAAGGGAGCGGGAGAGGACTTGGGTTCGGTTCCCAGCACCATGTGGTGGCTTACAACTGTCAGTAACTTGAGTTCCAAGGGGCCCTGCACCCCGCTCATCTCCATGGACACCAGGCATCCAGACAGTACACATGCAGCCAGAATACTCAAAACGTGCATACTCATAAAACAATATAAACAAATATTTAAAATGTAATTTTTAAAATAAAATAATAAAAATAGATCAATATAAAAAGAACTCAGCAATAAGAAGCAAGTGAATGGGGCTGAAGAGATGGCTCAGAGGTTAAGAGCACTGACTGCTCTTCCGAAGGTCCTGAGTTCAAATCCCAGCAACTACACGGTGGCTCACAACCATCTGTAATGAGATCTGATACCCTCTTCTGGTGTGTCAGTGTACTTACATATAATAAATAAATCTTAAAAAAAAAAAAAAAGCAAATGAATGAAGATGAGCAAAAAAATTCAGCAGACACCTAAACTATAAACACGAAGACATGGAAGTCTAAGATCTGCAGACCATACTTTATTATAAGTTGCAAACTGAGGGAGCCAGGCAGCTCCACAGCCTTCTGTGCACTGCTGGCCAGGAGAGTGTGATCTCCCAATAGCACTTTTACTTTTGAGTGCAGAGGTGAGATCTCCACCTTTTCTCCAATATCTCTCTGGAGGGGAACAGCTAGGAGAACACAAGGCATACAATAAGTGGAGAGCTCGGACAGGAGCCTTCAATCACCATTTGCACCAAGGAGCCAGGTGGCTCCACAGCCTTCTGTGCACAGACCCTGACAGAAGAGAGTTGGTCTCCCAGGAGTAAGGACACAGGCTTACAGGCTCACAGGAGGGACAAACTCCAGCCAGAGACAGCAAGACCAACTAACACCAGAGATAACCAGATGGTGAAAGGCAAGCACAAGAACCCTGCCAACAGAAACCAAGGCTACTTGGCAACATCAGAACCCAGTTCTCCCACCACAGCAAGTCCTGGATACCCCAACACACTAGAAAAGCAAGAGTTGGATTTAAAATCACATCTAATGATACTGATAGAGGACTTCAAGAAGGACATAAAAAACTCCCTTAAAGAAATATAGGAGAACATGGGTCAACGGGTAAAAGCCCTTAAAGAGGAAACACAAAAATCCCTTAAAGAATTACAGGAGAACATGGGTCAACAGGCAGAAGCCCTTAAGGAAGAAACACAAAAATCCCTTAAAGAATTAGAGGAAAACACAATCAAGTGAAGGAACTGAACAAAACCATCCAGGATCTAAAAATTGAAGTAGAAACAATGAAGAAATCACAAACGGAGACAACTCTGGAGATAGAAAACCTTGGAAAGAATTCAGGAGTCATAGATGCAAGCATCAACAACAGAATACAAGAGATAGAAGAGAGAATCTCAGGTGCTGAAGATACCATAGAAAACATTGACTCAACAGTCAAAAAATGTAAAATGCATAAAACTTGTAACCCAAAACATCCAGGAAATCCAGGATACAACGAGAAAACCAAACCTAAGGATTATAGGTACAGAAGAGAGAGAAGAGTTACAACTTAAAAGGCTAGTAAATATCCTCAACAAAATTATAGAAGAAAACTTCCCTAACCTAAAGAGATGCCCATGAACATACAAGAAGCCTACAGAACTCCAAACAGCTGAACCAGAACAGAAAGTCCTCCCGGCACATAATCAAAACCCCAAAAGCACTAAACAAAGAAAGAATATTAAAAGCAGTAAGGGAAAAAAGTCAAGAAACTTATAAAGGCGGATCTATCAGAATTACACCAGACTTCTCACCAGAGATGATAAAAGCTAGAAGATCCTGAGCAGATGTCATACAGACCCTAAGAGAACACAAATGCCAGCCCAGACTACTATACCCCAGCAAAACTCTCAATCACTATAGATGGAGAAACCAAAATATTCCATGATAAAACCAAATTTACACATTACCTGACCACAAATTCAGCCCTACAAAGGATAATAGATGGAAAACGCCAACACAAGGAGGGAAACTACACCCTAGAAAAAGCAAGAAAGTAATCTTCTTCCAACAAACTCAAAAGAAGGTAACTACACAAACATAAAAATATCGAAAATAATAGGAAGCAACAATCACTATTCCTTAGTATCTCTTAACATCAATGGACTCAATTCCACAGTAAAAAGACACAGACTAACAAATATTTTTCATGTAAATCTTCAATTTTATCAGAAAATGTTTATGATTCCTTTCAATTAATTTAGTAATGTTTTAGCCGGGCCGTGGTGGCGCACGCCTTTAATCCCAGCACTTGGGAGGCAGAGGCAGGCGGATTTCTGAGTTCGAGGCCAGCCTGGTCTACAAAGTGAGTTCCAGGACAGCCAGGGCTATATGGAGAAACCCTGTCTCGAAAAACAAACAAACAAAAAAAAAATTTAGTAATGTTTTTTATATCTACCATTTTATCTGTATTATTTTTCATGATAATTTTTCTATTTATTTCCTTTATTGTATCAGAAATATTTTCCATGTAAATCTCCGATTTTATCACAAAATGTTTTTAATTCCATTTTAATTAACTTAGAAATGTTTTTATGTCTACCATTTTATCTGTATAATTTTCCATGAAATAGTCAATTTTAAAGTGTTTTTCCATATATTTCTTGAATTTTATCAGAAATATTTTCCATGTAAATCTTTAATTTTATCATAAAATGTTTTTACTTACTTTTTCAATTAAAAAAGGTAAGTTGCAAACTGACAAGAAAATGCTACTAGACAGCTGTTGAAAGAATTAAGTATTGACATTGCCAAATGCCAGCAAAGACGCGGAGCAGTGGAAGCAGGCTGGTGGGGATGCAGGTACAGCCAAATGGATACAAAGTATGGTTGTTTCTTAAAAAATATTAAACATTCAGGGGCTGGAGAGATGGATCAGTGGTTAGGGGCACTGACTTCTCTCCCCGAGATCTGAGTTCAATTCCCGGTGTCCATATTGGATGGCTCAGAACACCTGTAACTCCACTCCAAGCCATCCAAAACTGCCTTCTGGTCTCTAGGCACCCCCGCACACCAACTGCCTCCAGCCACAGATACACATACACATGCGTGAGAAGACACTGAGAACATGAGCTCCATCCCCAGGGTCTACGGAAGACGAGAGAATGGAGTCCTGGAAGCTGTCTTCTGACTTCCAGACTCATGCCATGGAAGCATGCTCTCCCCAAGAAACCAATAAATAAATATAATTAAAAAAAACAAACCATTCTCCCTGACATTTCACCAAATAGTTTGAAAATATCACTACACCAAATCCTTTGCATGGATTTTTTTTTTTTTTTTTGGTGATAAAAGTGCTGTTCATTTATTTTTTTTTATTCGATATAATTTATTTACATTTCAAATGATTTCCCCTTTTCTAGCCCCCCCCACTCCCCGATAGTCCCTTCTCTTCCCCTGTCCTCCCTCCCACCCCTTCCCACTTCCCCGTTCTGGTTTTGCCGAATACTGTTTCACTGAGTCTTTCCAGAACCAGGGGCCACTCCTCCTTTCTTCTTGTATCTCATTTGATGTGTGGATTATGTTTTGGGTATTCCAGTTTTCTAGGTTAATAACCACTTATTAGTGAGTGCATACCATGATTCACCTTTTGAGTCTGGGTTACCTCACTTAGTATGATGTTCTCTAGCTCCATCCATTTGCCTAAGAATTTCATGAATTCATTGTTTCTAATGGCTGAATAGTACTCCATTGTGTAGATATACCACATTTTTTGCATCCACTCTTCTGTTGAGGGAAACCTGGGTTCTTTCCAGCATCTGGCAATTATATATAGGGCTGCTATGAACATAGTAGAGCATGTATCCTTATTACATGGTGGGGAATCCTCTGGATATATGCCCAGGAGTGGTATAGCAGGATCTTCTGGAAGTAAGGTGCCCAGTTTTCGGAGGAACCGCCAGACTGATTTCCAGAGTGGTTGTGCCAATTTGCAACCCCACCAGCAGTGGCCCAGGATAGCTAAAACTATTCTCAGCAACAAAAGAAAATCTGGGGGAATCAATATCCCTGACCTCAAGCAATACTACAGAGCAATAGTGTTAAAAACTGCATGGTATTGGTACAGTGACAGGCAGGAGGATCAATGGAACAGGATTGAAGATCCAGAAATGAACCCACACACCTATGGCCACTTGATCCTCGACAAAGAGGCTGAAAACATCCAATGGAAAAAAGATAGCCTTTTCAACAAATGGTGCTGGTTCAACTGGAGGTCAGCATGCAGAAGAATGCGAATTGATCCATCCTTGTCTCCTTGTACTAAGCTCAAATCCAAATGGATCAAGGACCACCACATAAAGCCAGACACTCTGAAGCTAATAGAAAAGAAACTGGGGAAGACCCTTGAGGACATCGGTACAGGGAGAAAGTTTCTGAACAGAACACCAATAGCGTATGCTCTAAGAGCAAGAATTGACAAATGGGACCTCATAAGGTTACAGAGTTTCTGTAAGGCAAAGGACACCATCAAGAGGACAGATCGGCAACCAACAAATTGGGAAAAGATCTTCACCAATCCTACATCAGATAGAGGACTAATATCCAATATATATAAAGAACTCAAGAAGTTAGACTCCAGAAAACCGAACAACCCTATTAAAAAATGGGGTACAGAGTTAAACAAAGAATTCTCACCTGAAGAACTTCGGATGGCAGAGAAGCATCTTAAAAAATGCTCAACTTCATTAGTCATTAGGGAAATGCAAATCAAAACAACCCTAAGATTTCATCTTACACCAGTCAGAATGGCTAAGATTAAAAATTCAGGAGACAGCAGGTGTTGGAGAGGGTGTGGAGAAAGAGGAACACTCCTGCATGGATGTTTCTATCAGTGCTATTTTAATTGCATAGATTGGAAACAGTCAAGTTGCCCTTCGGCAGATGACTGGAAAAATACTCATGGAGCATCCGTGCAGGACTGTCAGTCACATGTGAACTACCAAGCCACAGGAAAGCCATGTAAGGACTCCCTTGTAGCGTGACAGCCCAGAGACGATTCTGTGCAAGCCAGTGAAGAGGAGGGTCAAAGTGGGCAAGATGGACCTAATCCCTCAGAGAGTTATAAAGAACAAAAATCCAAACGGAAGTCAGAGATACCAGAAAGGAACAGAGAACACACAGGACACAGAGAAGCTAAGCCAGGTGAAGATGGGCAGTCATGAGAGCCCACAGCTCCAGCAGCCTTCGTTCCAGCAGTGGACTGGAGAGAGGCAGGCAGAACCCTGGCAAGGAGTTAGGAGCAGAGCATTCCCGTTTGGTCACACTGTGTGCAGCAGAGCGTTCCCATTTGGTCACACTGTGTGCAGCAGAGCATTCCCATTTGGTCACACTGTGTGCAGCAGAGCATTTGGTCACACTGTGTGCAGCAGAGCATTCCCCTTTGGTCACACTGTGTGCAGCAGAGCGTTCCCATTTGGTCACACTGTGTGCAGCAGAGCATTCATTTGGTCACACTGAGTGCAGCAGAGCGTTCCCCTTTGGTCACACTGTGTGCAGCAGAGCATTCATTTGGTCACACTGTGTGCAGCAGAGCATTCATTTGGTCACACTGTGTGCAGCAGAGCATTCATTTGGTCACACTGTGTGCAGCAGAGCATTCATTTGGTCACACTGAGTGCAGCAGAGCATTCATTTGGTCACACTGTGTGCAGCAGAGCATTCATTTGGTCACACTGTGGGCAGCAGAGCATTCCCCTTTGGTCACACTGTGGGCAGCAGAGCATTCATTTGGTCACACTGTGTGCAGCAGAGCGTTCCCATTTGGTCACACTGTGGGCTTCATGGGACAGCAGCTGTGCACCACTTTGAGAGAGAATTGATTGTTCAAAGTGAGCTGCCATGAGGGCCTAGGGGCAGGAAACAGCTACAAGGTAAGGAGCTTCAGCTCCACCCTCCACATCCTCTGCGTGAGGGGAGGTCAGTAGAGGCAGCTGTGCGGAAGAGGAGGGCTCAGCACTGACTGACAGAGCACAGGTGGCAGGAGGCTAGGTCTCATGATCAGGAGCAGATTCGTCACATAGAAATTACCCTGAAAATTGATATTTCTGGGCCAGAGCAAGTGCTGGACCGTGCATCTGCCGTTTACTGCTGCAGAGCCCTGTTGTTCCAAAGGTCCAGGTGTGCGGGATACCGACTGCTGCATACCACCAACAGGTGGTGATGCTCGTGAGGTCCTGACAGCGGGCAGGCAGGTTCTCCCGCTGCAGGTCCAGGTGCTCTGCTGGCTTTCCACACGCCAGTGCACTGAGAGGCACCCCTCCCTCCCCAGGTAAAACATGGGCGACCCCAACTGACTTCTCCATGTATGCATATATTTTAAGGAGATTCTTCTGTACTTGGTTTGCATACAACCCACAAACGGCCTTTAGTTTTAGCTGCCCCTGCCCATTTCAACCTCTTCCATCCCCATATCACACTCCCTGTCACTTCCAGTTCCCCCATTCATCTGTAATTGTCTAGTATATTTCCCCTCCCTCGGGAGACTAATCTGTCCTTACTCCATAACTAACCTCTGTGGACTGTGCCCTGCTCACTGAAGACTTTCTTCAGTCTTCAGTGAGCTAATCTTTCATTCCTCCCTTTTCCTTGTGCATGCTTCAATCGTGAAGCAATTGCTGGTATTCCAATGGCTCCTACTCCTGATCTTCTGTATCTAGTTCTTTGTATCTCTGCCTAAAGATCATTAGCTGTACTGTACCTAAGTATTTCTGAACAATAGCGACCAAGTGGTTCAAAACGTAGGGGCCAAAAGTCAACTATAGCAGAACAACAATTAGGGGTTCTAACAGGGTTAACAACCCCGAATGGTCTATATAAGAGTAACACTCCTCAGCTAAGGCAGTACGTAGCCCTCCTATCCTGCAGTGCTACTTCTGATAATGAAGTCAGTGATTCTTGAAGTGTCTTGACTGACAGAAGTTTTTATTCTCTCTGTATCTAAATCAATGGTTGTCCTCAGACTATCATGATTTTCCCTTTGTAAGACCAGAGCAGAGGTCCTGATGGCTTCCCTAGCCATCCCCAACCCCAATTGAAGGGAGACAGTGCTGTAACGGTTTGGTGGATGGGGACATAGGATATGGGGCTGGAAGAGGGTGACATGGGGAGGGGCAGCTAAAACTAAAGGCCATTTGTGGGGTTTATGCAAAGCAAATACAGAAGAATCTCTTTAAGAAATCAGCTGGGGTCACCCATGTTTTACCTGGAGAGGAAGGGTGCCTCTCAGTGCACTGGGAGTGTGGAACCAGGATCCAAAGGTATCACCAGGCAGTCATGACCAAGGTCAAATGATCTTGAGCTTGAACAGACTGTCCATCTTCTGTACCGTCTAGTGGGGGTCTCTGGAAGGTGGGTCATCTGCAGATTTCACATGGGAAGCATGCACCAGGCCACAGCACCATCCTCCTTGAGGGCTGTGGGAGTGGCTAGCAGAGCCAGGAAGGGTCCATCCCACCGGGGTCCCAGCGACTGTCCCCGATGCCTCACTTTCTGATGACTGAGAATATTGAACATCTTTGTAGATTTTATTTTTATACTGTCATTAGTTATACCTCTTTGTATATTCATATAATTTTGTTTGTGCATATTCTTTTTTGGAGGAAACATTTATATTTTATTTGGTTTCTATTTGCTTTTGTCCCCTATGTGTTCCCTCCTTGGCTCTGCCCCACTACACAGACACACACACTCACACACACAGACACACTCACACAAATGGACACACACACACACACACGTTTAATAATATGTTGACTTGACTTTGCTAGATTTTACTCTATCATTGTTAATCTCTTATTTCACGTCTTACAGGTATCTAATTTTGTTTTCAAATGTTTTAGTATTGAACATTTTTACTTGGTGTATTAGTTTGGGTTCTCTAGAGTCACAGAATGTATGGGCAGTCTCTATATAGTTAGGGAATTTGTCGATGACTTGCAGTCTATAGTCCAACTCCCCAAAAATGGGCAGCAGCAGCTGTGGATGGAAGTCCAAGGATCTAGCAGTTGCTCAGTCCCACGAGGCAAGCAGGCAAGGAAGAGTAAGTAAGTCTTCCCTCTTCTAATGTCCTTATATATCTCCAGCAGAGGGTGTGGCTCAGATTAAAGGCTGTAGGTCTCCAGCAGAGGGTGTGGCCCAGATTAAAGGTGTGTGCCTCCATGCCTTTAATCCCAAATGATCTTGAACTCGAGATCTCCTTGTCTTAATCTTCTGGAATTCATAGCCACTATGCTTCAAGATCTCTATACCAAGATCCAGGTCAGAAACTTATCTCTCTGAGCCTCCAGATTAGGATCATAGGTGAGCCTTCCAATTCTAGATTGTAGTTCATTCCAGATATAGTCAAGTTGACAACCAGGAATAGCTACTATACTTGGGTTTCCTTTTTCTCTTCTATCTTTTTTCTTCCCCTCCATGCATTATTTCCCACGCCCCTCCCTCCTCCTTTCATCCACTAGCTTTGCTGCTTCTCCGATTCTCCTTTCCGGCTCCTCCCTTTGCTACTTACATGCTGACCCCAGAGAGTTTTTAACTTCAGTTTCCGTTTCACCACTTTGTGCTTTATGCTCACATGTCAACACACTGTGACTGATTTCAAGTATGTTTCTAAAGCTTCTGTGGCTTGACTCACTGCTCATCGGAATGCTGATGGTGGCGCTTCAGAAGTAAGCTGCTCCGCGGGAGGAGGAGGAGAAGACTTTAGTGTTGTCAGCTTGACAAATTGTAGAGCCACCTGAGAGATGGGCCTCTGGACATGCCTGTGACTATCTTGATTAGTTCCTCGATGTGGAAAACCCAGCTTGATTTTCGGGGAGACTGTTCCCTGGGCAGGGGGTCCTGGACTGCATGAAATAGAAATAGAGAACTGAGCGCTGACACACTCTACTGATGGATTCTGTGGCCAGCTGCTACCTCAAGCTCCTGCACCTTTATGTCTCCCCATGACAAACAGCATGTCGACAATACTTTCCTTCCTGAAGTTGCTTTTGATGGAGTATTCTATCTTAGCAACAGAAAGAAAAAAACTAAAAATATATTCAGATCAGCAGATGCAATAATAAGAGCATAGAGACATGAGAAAACAAGGCAAGGACCCAAGAGATCCTGAGTAGATCTTTATGGGCCACGTGCAAAGGCACTGTGGTGAGTGCAATGGCGGATGAAGAGTTCAAACCCGTTCTCTTTTTAAAACAAGTGGTAAATGACCTACAGCAAACAGATGAGCCAGCCTGGAGAGGACAGTCAACATCACAGAAGTAAAATGCTGTAAAGTGATAAGAAAGCAACATGAAATGTAACTGAGCAAGAAAATTAACATTTTGAGGAAAATGGAAATTTTGGAAATGAAAAACTCAATGAACTAAATAAACACAGCAACAAAAGCATCCCCTTTATACTAGAAGGATATTTAGGTTGTAGGAGCAAGCTGATGAATTACATTTGAACATTAGTAAGGAAAAATAAATAACATATAACCACAACATTCCAAGAGCTCTGAGTAAAATCAAGAACTCAAACCAGGCCTGGCAAGATGGCTCAGCAAGGGAAGGCACTTGCTGCCAAGCCTGAGTTGTGTTCCCAGCACCCACATGGTAGGAGAGGACTGACTCCTGCAATTTTTACTCTGATCTCCACATGTGTGTTGTGATGCACATGTGCAGGCATACATACACAATAAATAAGTGTGTTAAAGTTTTTTTAAGCAAAGCCGAAGAACCCATGAGGTATAAGGAAACAAAATAAACACTAAAAACAGAGAAAATCTGCTCAATGAAATTATAGCAGAAATTCCTCCAAATGTAAACAGAGAGAGACAGTCAAAAACAAGGTGCATGTAGACCCTAACAAGACACAGCCAGAAAATATTCTCACCACGTTTCAAAATGTCAAAAATACAAAACAAGGAAATAAACTTAAAGGCTATAAAGGATTGAAAAAAATAAAAGCTTAAACCAAAAACACTAACTTTCCTACAAAGGCTGACTTCAAAATCAGAATGACTTCAGATCTCATTATCAGTACTCAAAGCTAAAATACATGGACTGATATATTTCAAGATTTGAAAGTAAATACCTTCCAATCAAGAGTATTATAGCCATAAACAGTGTCTTTTAAGCAGGGTGTGGCGGCACACACCTCTAACCCAGCACTCTGGAGGCAAAGGCAGGCAGATCTCTCTGAGTTAGAGGTCAGCTTGTTTTACATAGCAAGTTCCAGGGCAGCAAGAGCCAGATAGAGACACCCCAACTTAAAGAAAAATAACTAAAAATTAGATTTTTAAATATATCATTTTAAATTGACATGGAAATAAAGACATTTCAAGAAAAGCACAAACTAAGGTACCTCATAAACAACAAGCTAACAGATTCCTACACAGAGGGAGACAGTCAGTTGTGAGAACACAGGAAAAATAAATCCCACGAGAGGAGGGAGAAGAAAGGAAAGTTAGGAAGATTCTGAACAAGGCAGTGAGCCAGCAAACCACTGGTCTGATAGGGGCAAGAATAACCAGCAAACAGTAGCAGGTAGAGTGCTTTCAAATTTAAGTCAGCCTAGACTACAAAGTAAGAACCAGGACAGCCAGGGCTACACCTGTCTCAAAAAAAAGGGAGAGGGGGAGAAGGAGGAGGAAGAGAAGAAGAGGAGGGGGGAGGAGGAGGAAGAGGAGGGGAAGGAGGAGGAGGAGGAGGAGGAGCAGGACGAGGAAGAAGAAGAAGAAGAAGAGGAGGAGGAGGAGGAGGAGGAGAAGGAGGAGGAAGAAGAAGAAAAGGAACCAATAACATCACCACAGCAATAGTAAACATCTCTCAGTAATAACCTTAAATGTAAATTGCTTCTGCATAGATTGCCTAAAAAATTTAAAAACCATATCCAACTCTCTGTTGTCTCCAGGAAATATACCTCACTGGGAAAGACACAGCTGAGAGGCAATGGGTAGAAAACAATCTGTCAGGCAATTGGAAACTTAAAACAAGCTGGCACAGCCATTCTGATAAAGCAGACTTCAGCCCAAAATTCAGCAGAGAAATCAGACCACTGCATGTAACAAGGAGGTTGATTCAACACCTGACGACACAGCAATTACGTATGCATAAATGCTGGGAGTCCCATTTTTATAAAGCAGATAATACTATAATAATACTATACTATACTAATACTATAATATATATACTATATATTATATATAGTAATATAGGATAATACTAATACTATAATAATAATAGCTCTGTTACCACTAGACTCTAGATAGGTCCTCCAACCTCAACATCAGCAGAGAAACCTCAGGTTAATCGCACCATACATCAATAGAGTTAATAGAAATGTACAGAACATCCCTTCCCACAGACAGAGCACACACTCAACGCTGCAACCTTCTCTGAAGCACGCCGTTTCCAGCTCACAGTGTAATCAGCTACACACCAGTAACGAGAGAGTCCACAGAAATGGCATGAAGACGTGGCTGCTGAAGCTACTGGGTGAGCAGTGTGCCACTGAACTCATAAAGGGAATCCTGAAGCTCTTGGAGAAAAATAAAAGAGAAAGCATAACCACCAGAATCTTTGAGAACAGCTGATAGGTTTTTTTCCTTTTTTTTTTCTTTTCTTTTTTTTTGTTTTGTTTTGTTTTCTGTTGTTGTTGTTTTTATTTTTTGGACTTGGTTTTTCCAGATAGGGTTTCTCTGTATAGCCCTGGCTGTCCTGGAACTCACTCAGTAGACCAGGCTGGCCTTGAACTCAGAAATCCGCCTGCCTCTGCCTCCCGAGTGCTGGGATTAAAGGCGTGCGCCACCACCTCCCGGCCGGGTTTTTTTTAAATATTATAAAATTTTTGTTTACTTATCAGTGTTGGGCCTTGTGAGCACTAGATGGTCACTTTCCCAGTGAACCAAACTCTAAGCCCAAACTAAGGCAGTTCCAAGAAGAAAGTGTATTGCTCTGTGTGCTTACCTTGAGAAGTCAGATCTCGGGGCAGTGGTTCAGCCAAGGAGGGCACTGCCAGATAGTGAGAAACCCACATTCAGTGCCCAGGATTTACATAGCAGGAGGAGGAAGCCAACCACAAGGCTTCCTCTGATGTCCCTGTGTGTGCCAGGGTGCGTGCTCTCATATAGTAAAAGAAAGAAGAGAGAAAAGGAATATAGTTTAAAACTTTAAAAATTGTATTTCAAATAAATAACCTATTCACATATATGTGTTTGTAGGTCATGACACTAGAAAGGGAACTGCAGAGGGGGAGGAGACTGTACAGGAGGAAGGTATCGAAGGGGTAATTACATCCATGTAATAACGGGAAATCAAGGCAAAAATGTCTCTGTATAGGCCGAAGAAGCTGGAGCATTTAGGTTACATAAAGATTAAAGAAAATAAGAAAGCTATGAAATGACATATCAGTTACAGATTTGTCGATTTTCTGAAATCTTGTTTTGGAATATTTTGTGTTGCCATGGCAATTTGAAAATGTCAGGTAAAACCACGTAAGTTATTGTTAATGGAAGTAAGAGAAAAGAAATGGCCGAAGAACCTAAATGCATATTAAAGAGTGAAACTGTGTGACACTCCAAGAACCATCACACCGTGTGACACTCACTCCAGGAACCGTCACACTGTGTGACACTCACTCCAGGAATTGTCACCCTGTCACACTGTTAGGAGGAGCAGCAGTGGTGTCCACCACCTGGGGACTAAATAATAAAAACAAGAAGGCAGTCAGAGGGTGTCACTGGCCATAAGACGCCTCTTTAGCAATACATGCCTCAACACTTAAGTGCACCCGATGCCCTGCCAAGGACTCAGGTTCGGTGCCCAGCACCCACGTGGCAGCTTACAACTGTCCAGGACTCTAGTTCCTCCAGGGGATCCAGTGCTCTCTTCTGGTCTCCAAGGGTACCAGACACACACACACACACCACCTATAAACACTGTACACATACATAAATACAGGCAAAACATATAAAATAAAATGATTTTTAAATATATTTTTAATTCTTTTTAAAATAATGGAACTGGTTGATGTGGGTGAAAGTGGGGTTCACTGAAAGCAGCAGAGCTTTCTTTCCTCAGGTGAGCATAACTTGGGGTTACATTCTGGATCTGAGGTGACCAACAGCCACCCAAGCCAATATCTTTCGAGTCCTTTGTCTTCCAAACTTGAAGGATGAATTCGCTGTATAATAGGAGGGCAGGTGTTAGAGAGGGGCTTGTGGTAAGTTAATGTGAGAGACCGATCAAGAACAAGGAAGCAAGCAGAGTCCCCTACAGCAGGAGTCGTCACCGATGGGGTCTGACTAAGGGTCAGTGAGACATTTGTTTATTCTTTTTGTTTGTTTTGACTGAGGTATGTGGGGTGAGCTGTCAGTATAGTTGGCCCACCCACAAGGTATCCATGTGCCTCTCCATCCCAGGCATCTGGAGTGGCACTGGGGACATACCTAACATATACCCTCAGGGCAGCTGGGCAAAAGAGGAAGATAACCGGAAAGCAGACAGGGGACTAAAGCCCACAGCACATGCTTCTGCCCTTCAGCCAAATCAGAAGACATTTCCAGCTTCTTCCAAGGACAAGAAGTGAGGTCGGTGTGCCTAAAACTGCCTGAGAGTGTCCGCATCCTCTTCACAGCACGCATGTAAACTGGACTCAGGGCATCAGCTGTAACAAATGTTCCACCCTGTGAGGTGTGGCAACAGGCAGGGAGCCAGGAAGTTGTATGTTACAGTGAACACAAAATGTCTCTAAAAGGAAAGTCTGTTTTTTAAAAAATGATTAAATAAACCATTTAAAGAAAATCACCCACTCCTATTGAATGTACTGGTGTGACTCTCCCTCCCCTGCCTGGGGTGTGGTTCTGTTTCCCAAGATTAGAAGAGGACAGCTTGTGGTGTAGCTGATTCCTTCTGGAAGTGAGATGTGCCCTTGACAACACTGTGTGTCATTAATGCAACTTAAGTTTCTGTTCTGTTTCACTTCCGTGTAGATGGAATACAACAAAAATCGAAGTAGCAGTACACTGTCCATGGTGAAGAGTCAAGTGTCTGATGTCAAGGGTGTTATGTTGAAGAACATGGACACAGTTCTAGAAAGAGACACAGAAACGGTGAGCGCCCTCGCTGAGGAGACGGATGACAGCCAGGCCACTGTAAGTGATCCCACGTGTGCGGAGCTCCACGAGTAAAGCCACAGTGTTGCTGCCCTGGGGACAGCCTCTCTAGGCAAAGACACACAGGCTATTGTGAGATAGGAGAAGAAGGGGAGCACCATAGAATTATTAAAGAGCAAGGTCAGGCTGGGGGGTGGGGGCGCACCCCTGTGACCCCAGCACTTGGGAGGCAGAAGCAGGCGGATTTCTAAGTTCAAGGCCAGCCTGGTCTACAGAGTGAGTTCCAGGACAGCCAGGGCTGGGAGCTGGCTCACGGGTACCTTCTTCCAAGCCTGACCACTTGAGTTCCATCTTCACAACCGAGGGAGTGGAGGAAACGATGTGAGTCCAGCAAGCCATCCTAACTCCCACACTGGCTCGTGATCTGTGCATGCACACACATGTACACACACATACAGCAAGCCGTCCTAACTCCCACACTGGCCCGTGACCTGTGCATGCACACACATGTACACACACATACAGCAAGCCATCCTAACTCCCACCCTGGCCCGTGACCTGTGCATGCACACACATGTACACACACATACAGCAAGCCATCCTAACTCCCACCCTGGCCCGTGACCTGTGCGTGCACACACATGTACACACACATACAGCAAGCCTTCCTAACTCCCACCCTGGCCCGTGACCTGTGCGTGCACACACATGTACACACACATACAGCAAGCCGTCCTAACTCCCACCCTGGCCCGTGACCTGTGCGTGCACACACATGTACACACACATACAGCAAGCCGTCCTAACTCCCACACTGGCCCATGACCTGTGTGTGCACACACGTGTACATGCACACACACAGAATAACCTCTGAAAAAGAATCACTGGACAGTGAATAATATCCGGGGATTATTAGTAATTTTAGGTGTGATAGTGCAGCTGCACTTAGGTTTTAAACATCGTTTAGAAGGATTCATACTAAAATGATGGCTAAAATCATATAGCATCTGAGCATTTGCATCAGGCCACCAGAAAGGGAAAAGGTAACAGTGAGCGAGCACCCTGACAGCTCCTGACCCCGGCGCTGGGCGGACCCAGTGCTGGGCGGACCCCGGTGCTGGGCGGACTAAGCTCGTCCTGGCATTCTGCCAACTTCTGCATGTCTCCCAAAATATTTAGTAGTTTAAAAATTAATCTGGACAGCTCCTTTCCAGCAATTTCAACTAAATTTTACTACCTTCTCTGGCACGTAGCCACCGTGACGAAGCAGAGCTCACGCACGCAGAGCCCTGTTGGCTGTTGTAGGTTTCCCTCCATCCCGTCTTCTTCACCTCAGAGCTTTTCTTAACTTTTATTTATCGGGTGGGGGTGGAGTGGGCCTGTGAAATCCACAGACATGTGTGGCACCCAGGGGGAATGGCTCTGGGGGTTGGGGGATTTTGTTTTTCTTTTTCGGCTTTCGCACTAAAATGGCAGCCTGAGTACTCACAGCAGAGGCTGCACGGCTCGACCCTTCATCACGACTCCCGTGTGCAGTTTCCCGTGCCTTTGATGCCCTGGAGAGTTGGCAAGGCAGTCAAGCTGTGAGAGGGCCTTCCTCCTAGTCTCCCTCACGCACACTCAGTCACCGTCCCAACCTTTGCCCCAGTGGACCAGAGTTGTTTGTGCTCTCCCAGTTTGAACTCTGTGGTCGATCCTCAGCCCTTCCCCAGTGAGCTGTGCAGTAGCCCCGCATTCTTATCTTATACTAATGAAGTCTAATTCAGCCATTCCTCTTCCATCTCGTGCTGTAGTTCAGCCCTTTCCCTGAAGCGTAATCACTTACCCTTCTGCAGAACACCATTACTTTTTTTTTTTTTTGGTGTTTTTTTTTTTTTAATTTGGTTTTTTCAAGATAGGGTTTCTCTGTGTAGCCCTGGCTGTCCTGGAACTCACTCTATAGACCAGGCTGACCTTGAACTCAGAAATCTGCCTGCCTCTGCTTCCCAAGTGCTGGGATTACAGGCATGCGCCACCACCACCCACTTTTTTTAAAGCAAAATCTTCTTGTCCTTTGTCATTTTAATAAACATTTATTTTTGATTCTTTTTAATTACCTTACAAAGCATTGTTACCTTACAACAGCATTGTTCAGTTCCAGTTTCTGCTGGTACTTCTCACTCCTCCACTGCTCTCAAGTCCCCACTCCACAGGGCCTCCTCCCACCTTCACGTCATCCCTGACCTCTCTCCCGGCTCCATTCCAGGTTTTCTGTATTGTGAGCAGTATTGCATTAGATGTTCTGTCTCAAAAAAACAAATAAGTGAAATATTCCTGAGAATACATTTAAATATATGCATAAATTATATACACATATATATATATAATTTTAGAATAATGTCCTTTCTTATAATAAAATATATGTAGAAACAAAGTTAAAACATGACAAACATAAAATATTAATTTGTAAGAAAAAAATGTTACAGAAAAATAATGTATGTATTGGTAATGTGGTTAATATTACAACAAATTAAGTATTACTATTTTTTACATATAAATACTGAGTATGAGATAGTATACTCAATTAGAAGCATATAATAGGTACTGAGCATGAGATAGTATACTCAGATTAGAAGCATATATATATATAGGTATATATACACACACAGATACACTCAGCATATTGTGTGTGTTTATACTTTTTCTTATTTACATTAGTCAGGAACTAGATAGGAATGGCAATATCTGAAATATTCATTTCATTACTAATGGGATGAAAATTGAAATCCTTCCCAATTGCTGCTGACTTTATCTTCAGATATTGGTGCAGTCCATCTTCCAGTGTATAATAGCTCCCTGTACTCCTATTCATTTGCCAGAAATGTTATCAGAGTTAACTGTCATCAAAAGCTTTTTATGCATTGATAATGACTTATCTTCTTTAATGTAATAATATAACAAAATACTGTTTGGATTCAACACGTTCAGTTGGAGGCCCTGCAAGAGCCAATATTTTGTAGTTTTGTGATTATTGTCTTCAAACACTACATCTAACCATTTATGCAAGCTATTTATAAAATGTCAAGTGGCCTGGCAGTGGTGGCGCACACCTGTAATCCCAGCACTCTGGGAGGCAGAGGCAGGGGAATTTCTGAGTTCGAGGCCAGCCTGGTCTACAGAGTGAGTTCCAGGACAGCCAGGGCTACACAGAGAAACCCTGTCACGAGAAAAACAAATCCAAAAAAACCAAAAATAAAATAAAATGTGACATATTTCCATAGTATTTGGTCTATGCTGTGCCCATGGGCAGTTTTATTTTTCATGTCTAACCTTTTGTGATTATAACTTTCTGTGAGTCAATGGCTTGAATAAGAGGCCCACATCCTTAGTCAGATCTCTACTACAGGTTAGAATTTCTATTAACTTATTATTTGTATGTGTATGTGCCCTTGTGTGCACACGGAAGCAGAAGAGACCACCAACCGTGCTCCCCTATCACCCTCCTCCTGCTCCTGGGAGGTCCTCCCTGAGCCTGGGATCAGGAATCCCAGTGTTCCTGTCCCACTGCAGCCCCTCCAAGCTCGAGCGGCGTGGGGTGTGCTGGACACGGGTGCTATGAGTTCTTACAACAGCTCAGCAAAGCTCTCAACTCCTGAACCATCTCTCCAGCCTCACAAATACTGTTCTCACATGAAGGTTTGCACTTAGTATAAAATTAGCATTTTGAAGTATACTAAATGACCGACTTTACATTTACAGTACTGTATACCCATCACTTATAGATCCTGAACCGTGTTTGTCTTCTTTTCACTGTGTTGTTGGAGACTTGAAGTTTATCTATGTCAAAGCATGAATAACTTTTTGACCATTCTTTTCTTTACTGAAAAATATTACATTATCTTAACATTCCATATGCCCTAATTTGCTTATCCATGAATGGGATTGGTAACCATTCAGGACCTTTGGTGGTGCTGAAATCAAGGCTTTGCAAAGGCTAGGCAGGTGCTTGCCCACTGCACTGAATGTGAGTGTTTGGCTCGACACGGTATGGTCTCCCTGTGCAGCCCAGGCTGCCCGTGCTGGACCCTCTCCTGACTCTGCCTGACTGCTGAGATGATAGTCACAGGCACTGCATCCTCCATTGTGAGGAATAAAACTCCCGAGTGTACATACGGGCACATTTTTAATACTGTGTGTGTGTGTGTGTGTGTGTGTGTGTGTGTGTGTATGTGTGTGTGTGTGTGTAAAAGCCGGTTCCTAGGCATCCAACTCATGCTGTCAGACGTGGTGGCAAGAACCTCCAACTTCTGAACCATCTTGTTGACCCCACAGGTTCATCTTTACAGGACTTTGTTTAGAATTGAAAACCGTTTCTGATGATCTTTCAAAGGCAGGATCTATGTAGCCCTGGCTGTCCTGAAACATGCTGTGTAGGCCAGGCTAGCCTGAAACTCAGAGGCAGAAATCTGCCTACCTGCCTGTCTCCAGAATGCTGAAATTAAAGGCATGCACCAGCACACTGGGTTCCCAAATGTCTTCCCATATACGTGGGAGTCCAAGTGCTAAATCCTGTGGTACTTGTTTAACTACTGAGAAAAGGCCCAGCCATTTTCCAGTCACTGAATCACCTTGCCCTTACCTTATCACGCCCAATATTTGCTTCCTGTTATTATGCCTGGCATTGCTACTGTTGTGACTGTGATACCTACTTGTGTTATTTCAAATAACCTGAAGGACAGTGGTGCCAAGCGCCTTCCTGTGGCCTTGCTGCCCATTTCTGTCTCCAGATTACGTAAGGGGTTGTCCAGGTTCTGTCTCTTTGAACCATGTTGTTTTTGAGGCTGAGTAAACTTAATGTACAATCTGATTTGTTTTTATTTCATTTTATTTGCTATTTATTTATTAAGGTTTTTTAAGATAGGTTTTCTCTGTGTTCAGTCGTGGATGTCCTGGAACTCCCTTTGTAGATCAGGATGACCTCAAACTCCCAGAGACCTGCCTGCCTCTGCCTCCTGAGAGCTGGGATTGAAGGCGTGCCCTCCATGCCCAGCTTAATGCGCATTTTAATTCACTGGCCTGCAATCTTCTCTTCTGTCTTTGGGACAGAAAGTCAAAATCATATCCAGTCTTCCAGTGCTCCTCAAGGTGGAGCGTCCCACACACAGACACCTTCAGCCACAGAGAAGGGAACTGGGGGAGGAGCAGACAGCGGTCCAGGAGCGAATCCAGTCAGAGGGGGAGGGGGACCCAGACCAGAGGACGATGGGCCTGTTCCTCCTCATGGCTCCGGCAGTTCTGCTGCCAGCTGCTGCCAGCTGTAAGCGGCACCCACAGAGCTCCTCCGCCCTTCTCTTGTCCGGCATTTTCTTCTCCACGGACAGATCTCGTAGGGTCTTGGCGTTCAGAGCTGTGGCACGTGAGCGTAGGAGGCATCGGTCCTTGTGACTTCATCTCCTCTGTACATTATGCCCACGTGCTCTTAGAGTTCTGTAATGAGTACGGCTCCTCTTTTAAAATGGTTTGTTCTCAATTATGTGTTGTACGCGTGGTGTCTGTGCCGGTGAGTACAGGTACCCGAGGAGGCCAGAAGAGGGGGTCAGATAACCGTGGACTTGCAGGCAGTTGTGTGCTGCCTGCTGTGGGTGCTGGGGTCTAAGCTAGGTCCTCTGCAAGGACAGTGTGTGCTCCTAACCACTGGGCCATCCGTCCCGACCATGCTGTCCCCGCAGCTTCAGTGTTAGAGAGCCAGCAGCTAACATAGCAGCGTGCCTCGGACCCTCTGGTGGTTTAAGTCCACAGGCTTGCTACTGTTTGAGAGCCTAAGGGAAACACTCTGATCTGAAACAGCCTGGCAGGGCAGGCTCTTTACCTTCTGTGACACTGACTGCCTGAGAACTGTGGGGAGCCGCCCCGAGCAATAGTGGAGTTGAGTCAGGTTCAAACGTGCTCATCAGGAGTAGGCCCGCTCCCTGGCCCCCTGCCCTAGGCCTGCAGGACCCAGCGCAGAGCACTGTGTCCCCACCTTTGTCTCACTAGAGGTCACCAGAGTAGCCCAGTAGCCAGCTAAACCTAGGCTCCCTTTATGAGGTCACGTGAGCAGTACCTGGAATCCCGCCGTATGCAAATGAGGCATCCTGACCCCAGCCAATGATGTTCACTCCCCTCCCCAAAGGTTTAAATAGCTGCTGTTCCTCATTAAGTGAGCTGCTCACTGAAGCTGCCCAGGAGTCTGTTCCTGCGGCAGGTATCCACCCCGGGTGTGTCTGGCCTTGTTCACGACCCACAGGGTGTGACTGCAGGTTTGTCAGGAGGGGAAGTGGAGCCCGAATGACGGAGAAGAGCCTTTCACTTTCACAGAGCAGTTTGCTCACCAGCAGCAGAGAAGGCACTGGTTGTTTTTAACGAGGCAGAGCATCGGTCCACCTCTCCACACTTTATTCCCAGGCTTCTTCAGGTTAATTTGCTACGAAGAATGACTCAGGTGCAAGCCGAGACAGGGAGGAGCTGCAGTGTGGGGCCTGGGGTTTAAGGTGTTAGATTTTATCAGGCCCATAAACAAACGAATGCTAAAAGCAGTCATGATATAAAACGGCAGCTCCGGTGCTTCTGCAAGTGTCACCTGCAGAAGTCTCCGTAAGTCAGTTTGCCTCGTTCTTAGAAGCCCCATCAAAATTCCCCACCAGATCTGGAACCTCCTCCTCTTCTCCAGGAGTCAGTGTGCCTCTCCATCCACGAGTGTCTGGGTAGCTACTGCCAGGCCCCTTACACTACCGCCAGGCCCCTTACACTACCGCCAGGCCCCTTACACTACCTCCAGGCCCCTTACACTACCGCCAGGCCCCTTACACTACCGCCAGGCCCCTTACACTACCTCCAGGCCCCTTACACTACCTCCAGGCCCCTTGCACTACCTCCAGGCCCCTTGCACTACCGCCAGGCCCCTTACACTACCGCCAGGCCCCTTACACTACCTCCAGGCCCCTTACACTACCTCCAGGCCCCTTACACTACCGCCAGGCCCCTTACACTACCGCCAGGCCCCTTGCACTACCTCCAGGCCCCTTGCACTACCTCCAGGCCCCTTACACTACCGCCAGGCCCCTTACACTACCTCCAGGCCCCTTACACTACCTCCAGGCCCCTTACACTACCTCCAGGCCCCTTACACTACCGCCAGGCCCCTTACACTACCTCCAGGCCCCTTGCACTACCGCCAGGCCCCTTGCACTACCTCCAGGCCCCTTGCACTACCTCCAGGCCCCTTGCACTACCGCCAGGCCCCTTACACTACCGCCAGGCCCCTTACACTACCGCCAGGCCCCTTACACTACCGCCAGGCCCCTTACACTAGTCCGGCTGCGTGCACCAAGCTGTGGAAAGGATGCTGGGAAGCCTTTCTGTCTGCTGCTTTGCCTGCGTAGCCTGTAATGGTGAAGGTGTTTGCTGCCAGAGACGCCTGAACGTTAGAGTTGTTAAAATGGATCACTGTTCCTTGGTCAGTTTTTCTGCAAATAAATACAGCAAATGCATTAGTAGGCTCCATGTTGTCTCCCTACAGGCATTCCCTTAAATACAAACTCCACCATAAAATAGGCGAAGCAATAACTTGAACGTAATTAAACCACTAGGACTAAAAACAAGAGTAGGTGAGAATCAACAGCACTTTTAGATCTTAAAAAAAAAAAATATGCATGAGTAGTTAGTGGCCTCAGTAAAGGAGAAGATGGTGAAACAAAGCCTATAGCAAGAGAAAAGCTATTAACCGGCAGATTGATCCGGGCAGTAGACCTTGGGACGGACCATATAGTGGGACTTGTAAAAGCTTATGTGTGCGGGAGGGTCTAGAAGCAAGAGACGGAGAGGCTTTAAAAGAAGCATCTTAGACAGAATCCTTCCCTCTTCTATCCAGCCAGCTGCATCCCCAACAGAGGATAAGAAACCTGCTTTAAAGACAGCAGGTCAGAGAAGCCCTGAATTGGGGACCGAGTGTGGCTGAGACAGAGTAACTGAACTGCAGGTGAACTGGAGCGAGATGAACTGAACACTCCGGAACACGGCTGTTCGTGCAGGCAGGAGGCAAAAGGGTTACTCTCTCAGAAAGCTGATTAGCCGAGGAGGGAATGGGCAGACACTACCTGTGACATGATCGGGTGCACCCAGACAGCCGTGCGGGGACTCCCACTAATGACAAGCCATGCCCTCATACTGACTTTCCAGTCTTCACCTTAGCAAACAGTAACACAAGTCATGAGCTGTGAGAAGAAAGCTCGTGGGAGGTAGGGCAGGGAGACAAGCCTCTAAAGGCTTCTCAGAGGCAGAAAGAAGCAAAGCCAAAGACTTAGTCATTGACATGGGATCATATTTTCAGTAGTGATACTAGAGCTAAAGAGAATTAAGTATACTCTCAAAATTCTGATGGAAAGTGATTCCCAAACTAGATTTCTATACTGACCAACTCAGTGTAAAGGTGACTTTTTACTGGAGTTCTGGGGAGATAGTTTCTGCCATTAGGAAGGAACAGAGAGAAAGACACTATCAAGAAACAAAAGACTCAACATTTACCTAGATGAGGAACATTCTCAGGACACTGGTAAAGTAAGGTCCAAGATTCAAACCACATCAGCCATGGTGGTGCACGCCATTAATCCCAGCACTTGGGAGAAAGAGGCAGGCCAATTTCTGTGAGTTTGAGGCCATCTAGAACTACATAGTGAGTTCCAGGCCAGCCGAACTACACAGTGAGACCCTGTCTCAACAACAACAACATGTATGACAAATTAGCCAGCCAAACCAGATTGGGGCAGGTCAAAAGACTATGAATAGTCACTGAGCTGAACGGATAGTAAAGACCCCCGCTGTACACAACAAGTTAAGTTTGATTTCCTGGACTCACAGAGCAGGAGAGCACACAGGCAGGAGAGCACACATGAGCATGCGAGCTCATGAATACAAATTAAAAAAAGAGTTAAAGGACAGTTAAGGACTTAGTCAGGATAAAGAAAAAGGAACCAACATCCGAATAACAGATAAAGGGGGATATTTATTTCTTTGGAGTCTGGACATGGATTAATGGAGGATGGGTAGAAAATTAGTAAAACATGTATACCAGGTACAGACCCAGCAACAGTAGGCACAGAATTAGCTTGAGAGAACCCAAATGTTAATCATAAAATTATTAGCTCTAAAAAAACCAGACCGAGTCAGTACAGCTAGTGACTCAGGGAACACTAACAACGTCCCACTTGTCTGAAAAGACAGACTTCAGGAAGGAAAGATGGCGCTCAGAGGTGAGTTCTTGTCTGTAGCAGACAACAGGAGGAAAGAGCATGGTCCATTCTCTGTGGAAAAGCTCAGGAAGCAGACCCAGGAGAGGACAAATGGCTGGATTAGGGCATTCCACAGTCTACTGAGCCCACACCGCGCCAGACACTGTTCTAGGCTGTGGATCCACAACCTGGAGATACCTGGAGTTGGAGAGTTGCTGAGCGAGGTTTGCACCATAAGATTTTTACCAGCATCCCTGCCTTCTCTACGCTAGAAGCTGGTCACATTCCCCCTAGTTATAACAATTCAAAAGTGTTTCTAGAAATTGCCAGTTGTTTTTGGATGGCAAAAATTGCCTCCTAGTTGAGAACCACTATTTTCTAGATAACGGATATGGAGTCATACAAAACAAATAAAAATAATTTCCTCTGAAATTAAAGCTCAAGATTGAGAAGCTCAAGACTCCACAAAACATTCAACAAACCCGAAGCTGACCTCTGAGAGCCCAGGGGTGCCAAGGGCGGGGCCTGCCAGGCCAGCTTGGCTCGTGCAGGTTGTAGAATCTGGGTTTCAAACCACATATACTCAATCCATGAAATAGCAAATTACCAACCAGGCAGTAATGGCAAATGCCTTTAATCCCAGCACTCAGGAAGCAGAGGCAAGCGGATCTCTGTGAATTCAAGGCCAGCCTGATCTATAAAGAGAGTTCCAGGACACAAAGAAACCCTGTGGGGTGGGGGAGGAGAAGAAAGAAAAAGGAAAGGGAGGGAGGGAAGAAAACCTTACAGAAGAGAAGCAGAGTCTAGTTAAATGTTCCTATTTCCGTGACTTGTGCAGTCATTCGGTTCTAGATTCCAATTCTCGCCCCATCATTTACTATAATATCTCTACTAAAACCTCCACCTCATCTTCACTATAAAGCAGGACTACTCAGGAGATTACCGATCTTCACTATAAAGCAGGACTACTCAGATTACCGAGTGCAGTGGCTTGGATAAGCATGGCTCCCAGGGACTCAAGGGCTTCAATGCTCGGCCCAGGGAGGTGTGGCCTTGTTGGAGGAAGTGTGTCACTGTGGTGGGTGGGCCCTGAGGTCTCCTATGCTCCAGCTGTGCCCAGTGTGGGACATAGTATCTTCCTGCTGCCTTCAGATTGAGAACTCTCAGCTCCTTCTCCAGTACCATGTCTGCCTACATGTCACCATGCTCTCCTCCGTGACGGCAGTGGACTGAACCTCTGAAACTATAAGCCAGCCCCAATTAAATGTTTGCCTTTGTAAGAGTTGCCTTGGTCATGGTGTCTCTCCCCAGCAATAAAACCCTAAGACATTGAGTAATATAAAAATACATTTGACAGCCGGGCAGTGGTGGCGCACGCCTTTAATCCCAGCACTTGGGAAGCACAGGCAGGCAGATTTCTGAGTTCGAGGCCAGCCTGGTCTACACAGTGAGTTCCAGGACAGTCAGGGCTACACAGAGAAAACCTGTCTCAAAAAACCAAAAAAAAAAAAAGCACATTATATAATACATCCTAACACCCAGTAAATTCTAATATGCTGAAAAGCATACTAGTCACCTCGTAGCAGATCCTTAGAAATGACCAATCGTATCCTGGGCACTCTCAGAGTTCTCTTCCATTAGAAATAAGAGGCTGTGGCTGCAGAGCTGACTCAGTGGCTGAGTCTTAGTTGCTTGATTTCCAGCACCCAAGTGCTGGCTCACAACTATGTGTAACTTCACTTCTAGGGCATCTGCCACCTTCTTTCTGACCTCTGAGGGCCAGAGCCTGCATGTGGCAAACATGTCCATGAAGGGAAAACATGCACATGCACAAAATATATCTAAGAAAACGCAGTAACTGAAGAGCCTGCCTAGGCCAGGGCTGGACACATACATGGCTGAGAGGCTAAGAACACTGGCTCTTCTTCCAAAGGACCCAGGTTCACATCCCGCAGCCTTCAACCACTGTAGCTCCAGGTCCAGGGGATCTGCGCTCTCTTCTGGCCTCCACAGGCACTGCACCTTACATGGTACACAGAGGGACATGCAGGCAGAACACTTATCCACATGAAACAAATTTATATTTAAATGGCACACTTGTATGATAAAGCACTGAGCGTAACGCACATCTGTATTTCTAGATCTCTGTGACCACACTGCCTGAGAGAAACAAGGAAAGGGTTTGGGCTCACAACGTTCGAAGGGTTTCAGGTCAGGAAGGTGGTGTGGAGCCATTCGGTTCAGTGGCATGTGCCGGCAGCAGAGGCTCGCCTCTCCTTCTAGAAGCTATGCCACCTCCCAAGACCCTCAGGCTTCCAAAGAGACACCACTGGCTGAAGAACAATTGTTCAAACGTGTGTGGAGGGCATTGCAGACTCAAGCCCTACGGATACCTAGTTATCCATGGAAAGGCTGAGGATCAAATCTCTCCTAAGGCAGCCATCTTGAATGTGATCGTGCACTTCCTCAGTTACTGAGTTACTCAGTCCATGGCTTTGCAGTGAATGTTATTTTCCTTGTTTAATTTGTCATAAATTCAATAAATATTTGTTTTACTGGATGTTATGCATTGTCTCACATTGAGAATATAAAATGTAACAAAGCAGGCAAGAATGGACACCACAGTTCTCTTCTACAAGGTGGTGGTTTGCATTTGCTTGGGCTGAGGAAGGTGGCACTATTAGGTGTGGCCTTACTGGAATAGGTGTGGCGTAGGAGGACGTGTGTCTGTTTGTGTAGGCAGGCTGTGAGGGCCCCATGCTCAAGCTCCACCCAGTAGGGAAGAGTCTTCCCTGCTGCCTTCAATCACAATGTAGAACTCTCAGCTGCTTTCTCCAGCACCTTGCCTGCCTTCCCGCCATGATGATAATGGACTGAACCTCTGAACCTGTAAGCCAGCCCGATAAAATGTCTCCTTTATAAGAGTTGCCTGGGTTAAACTGGAGAGATGGCTCAGCGGTTCAGAGCACCGACTGTTCTTCTGAAGGTTCTGAGTTCAAATCCCAGCAACCACATGGTGGTTCAATGAGATCTGACTCCCTCTTCCGGTGTGTCTGGAGACAGCTACAGTGTACTTACATATAATAAATAAATCTTTAAAAAATAAAGGAGTTGTCTTGGTGTCTTCACAGCAATGGAAAACCTAAGTCAAACACATGACATTTACATACTGATTAACTAGAAAATAAACAACTGAGAACAAGGAGGCTGGAGAGCTGGCTCAGCAGTTAAGTGCACCTGTAGCTCTTCCAGAAGACCCAAGTTGTGTTCCCAGGACTACCTACAACTTCAGCTCCCGGGAACTCCATGCCACTCATAGGGAAATGAATCTTGAGAGCAAGATGTTTAGAACAGAATGGTGGTAGAACTTAAATCAAGATGTAGAATGTTCAGTACATGGTAAGTAAATAGTAATTCAGTAAAACCACAAAGAAATGAAGATAGGAAGATATATTCACGGTCCCAATGCTGATCAAGTCACCGCTCAGCATAGGCGCCTGGGACAGTGGCGCTTCTCCTTACAAATCACTACTTTTATAATTGGCTAAAACTATTCTTCCAATTGGTTTTTTATCAATATTTGAGTGTGCCATTAAGTTCAGAACTAGACAGAAACTTCTAAGTGTGTGTTTTTTATTTCAGGCTGAAGAATTTGAGAACACCAGGAAGATTCCCAAGAGGACATGGTGGAAGTGCTTCAAGATTGTAATTACTACCCTTGCGATTCCCCTGTCCATCATCATCATTCTCTTAAGTACTCACATAATACCCACCTGACCAATAAAGTCTTACACGGAATTACACAGCTCTGTGCCCAATAACTATGAGCTCGCTTGGTGGTAGAGATGGGGAGGGTGGGGCTTGTCCTGCTTCTTCAGCATCTTCTGACTCCTTCCTGTTTCTGTGCCTCGATTTCCCTAACACTGCTGCGCTCCTGTTGCAATTCCTGTGGCCTCCCTCACCTGGAGGGCTGAGCGCTGATGTGCACACCCCCACCCCCTCCTCCAGCCCCAGCACTCAGGAGGCTCAGGTGGGCAGATCTGAGATCTGCAGATCTGAGGCTGGCCGATCTCTAACAGCCTCGCTAAAACAAGAGACAATCTCAGCATGGTGGCTCATGCCTGAACCCACCATTGGAGGGATTGCACTCTGATCCTACAGCTGAAGCAGGACTGCTGTGAGTTCGAGACTGCCCTAAGTTACAGAGTGCTTCTCAGGAAAAACCTGGGCGTACTTACAGTGTGAAAACTTGTTTCAAAAAGTAATTTTAAAAAGCACAAACCTCAGGATTGCACAACTGAAGCTCCACTCCGCTGTTTGTTAGCGTCTTGGGACAAGTTATGCCGTGTACTGTCCCTCGCCTGGGAGCTGAGACTAACCGAATGTTTCCTACAAATTAAACGTCATCTGAATCTTATTAATAGTGGGTTACTGAATTAATTTAACTATTTATTGATAATAATATAGAAACCCAGTTAACCTGAAAATATCCTTAGAAACGAGAATTTTGACGAGCATACAGCCTTGTCTTCCACAGTTTCACTTGAAAATTCAAACCATGGTTTTATAGGAGGCAATTCTTTCCGTAAGGATCAAAAAGCTAACTTCCCTTACAGGTCACAGGTCCTGTCCTATCTCACTGTCTGACAGTCTGGCTACCTCAAGTCACTGAGACTTGTCACAATCTCGCTCTACCTGTGGCTACTAACGGGGCTTGAGTGGTCTCCACATGGCAACTAAGGTCTTCCTGTAACGTTTGTCCTTGTGTGTGTGTGTGTGTGTGTGTGTGTGTGTGTGTATGCATGCGCCAGTGTGTCTAGAGGTCTCTCTCCATGAGAGCTGGTTCCCATCTCCCACCAGGTCCATTCCAGGGACTGAACTCAGTTAATCAACCTCAGCAGCAAGCTCCTTTCCCCACTGAGCCATCTCGCCCACTCAAGGTCTTAAACGCTTGAAAAATCATTTAGTTTCATGCATGCACTAAGTACAGCTCTTGGAAGTCTAGAGCAAATTTGGTTATTTTGTTTTTTTGTTTTGTTTTGGAGTGGGAGTGTCAGACTGGGCCACATAGAGTCTTGAAGAAAAAGAAAAAAGAAAAGTAATCTAGGTGTGGTGCTACATTCTCTTAATCCCAGCACTTAGGAAGAAAAGGCCTGCCTAGTCTACACACTGGGTTCCACACCAGCCAGGGCTGCATAGAGACCAAAAAAACAAAACAAAACAAAACAAAAAAACAAAAAAACAAAAAAAAAGGAAATGACATAGTGATTAACGGAGCCAGGGCAGATGCTTTAGAGAACTGTGGTGATGACCAGCACTTTCAACACCCACCTTATCCCTCCAACTAAAAACACACATACCATTCACAATATGTGGTCCTCAGTAGCTTACACACCCAGGGGAAACAGTAGTGACTCATACAATACACTCCTGGCTCGGCGGTGCAGCACATCACCACACTGTACTCTGACAATAACAAAGAACCTTTATGTATAGTCTAAGGGGAGGATTACACGTCACTGGTAGGCACATAAAAGCACTTATGTGGATTTTTATTTTAGATGTGGAAAGGCTGACCTAAAGATATCCTTAAGAATCACACAGCTTGGCTGGGCAGTGGTGGTGCACACCTGTAATCCCAGCACTCTGGGAGGCAGAGGCAGGCAGATTTCTGAGTTCCAGGACAGCCAGGGCCATACAGAGAAACGGTCTCAAAAAAAAAACAAAATCCAAAAATTCAAAAAACAACAAAAAAAAAGAATCACACAACTTCAAAGTTGATATTTCCTGAGTCAAGTACTCATTGGTATACAATCACAAGATCCATTTCAATTATGAGTGTACTGTCTGACGCCTTAGTTGTGGGTCAAACAGGACCATCAGTACAGTTTGTTGTCTGGCACAATGTTTTTAGATGAAAAACTATCACATATCTCACTAACATTACTTCTGAAGCCATACAAAACCTGTCTAATGGCAAAGTGGTTTATAATTCTGTATATAAAACATGTATATTCTAATAGTACACATTAGCATAATTACTAGGAAGGTAAGCACGTCAGCATGCCTAGCCTACCTAGTTCCCTTCTTTTAGAAAGCCAAGAGCCAAAGCCTCAAACAACAGTGAGTCTCAGGAGGCAGGAGGTAGGTGTCAAACCCATGACCTTGCATAGACTAAGCAAATGCTCTCCCTGAGCTATAGAACCACAGTCTTGAATTTTGAGGTTTTTAAGGTCCTCTCCATTACATAGCACAGTAAAAGCACAGGCTGTTGCCCCTGGTTCCAGGCTAAAGGAGTCTCAAAGCTCACACTCAAGCACAATTTAAGGATGTTTCAAGATAATGTCAACGTACAAGTTGAAGAAATCTGGAGGAAAGAAAGCATCGTTAAGAAGTGATTCCTTACTGTTTTTTGTGCTTCGGCTGCCACAAGAAACCTTAGCAGGAAGAAGTCTCAGGGCATCCCAGGCCTTTTTCATTTAGGTCTCGGACTGGCTTGCCCCTGCTCTGCACCACGCAACCTGGACACATTACCATGAGACTTCATGTCAGTCAGTACAGAATGATGTCCTAAGAAAGGCTCGCATCAGGATCGCCTTAATCCTAAGGAAAGGAAAGTAGGGAGCGCGACACCACATGCTCAAGCAGCATCTCCATAAGTAGCTTACTGCAGAGAATAAATTCAAGGTCTGGCCACGACAGACACCATCCACTAGAGTTACCTTACCTGGATCCTACAAGTTCCATTTCTATCAGCAGTGAGATTATTCAGCACACAATGTGCTGGCGATTAGACTCAATCTTCCCAACAACTCTAAGACAATTTCCATAATCTACCCAGGATGACAGAAGCCCAAGTTGTCAGAGACCCTTGGACTAGTAAGAGGCAGGAAACCAACAAAGACTGGATGATGCTGGAGGGCTAGTGGACCTTGTGAAACAATCATGCCGTCATTCAGTCTACAACACAGCCTGGCTTTCGGTTCTGATCCCACGAGGTGCTTTTCTTCACGGCTCTATTGCCTTCTCTTGCTCTGCTCTCTGAATACCAGCTTTTCAACTCCCAACTACTACAGCCACTTGGATATCATGCAAGGACCTCAAATTTTAAATTCCATAATTCAACTATATTTCTTTGCTTCCTTCCTGCTTAATTTTGACTTTATTTCTAGCTTCAGGACATGGAATTTAGCTATCCAGTAATCTGAAATTATGAAAATCGTGAACTCTCCCCTTCAACTCTCCTTTCCAATTCAATCAGCAACACTACAAGATTTCTCAGCCAGCATCCTATAAGTTTCATAACTCGAGGAGCCCCAGACCTACAGAAGCAAAGGCAGGCTCCTTCCCAGTGCTCAGGGCATTTGTCCTGCCCGATGATGCTAACTGTACCACATCATAGTCCTCTATTCCAAGCCCAGCAGAGGTGTTGACCACCAGCTCCTTCTCACAGACGCACACAGTGACAAACGTGAAGCTTCTTTTCCAAGCCTCAGCATTATAATCAGAAATCTTGGAGGGTTTTACACTGAGGCACTGGCTAGCCTTGAACTCTGCCTCCCACAATGGGAAAGTGGTTCTAAACCTGAGGTCATGACCTCTTTAGAGGTCAAACAGCCCCTTCAAAGGGACTGCATATCAGATATTTATGCATCATGATGCCTAACAGCACCAAAAATTAGTTATGAAGTAGCAACAAAAATAATTTTATGGTTGGGGGTCACCACAGCATGAGGGAAAACAGGTTGCAGCATTAGGAAGGTTGAGAACCACTTAATTAAAGCAACATGCCACCATCAAGCTAGATTCAGAGATCTTAACAGGCACCTGGGGTCTGCCTCTAAAGACACTGTGTAAGGCAAACAAGTGCTAATTTCAAAACGATTAAGTAGGCCTCAATTATGTCCATAGGCGAAGAAGTTGCTATAATTTTATAGCTGGAAAATGGATGATTAGAGTTTAATTGACTCGGTATCAGTATGCAAACAGGTCTTGCACAATTCCCATGCAATGTATTAAACTGCAAGCTTGACAATGCACTAAACAAAAGCCATCTTCAACATGCTCAAAACGCACAAGGCTCTGATTGTAAAAACCTATTAATTCTTTTTCTAAGAAAAAGGCTACTTTTAAACAGGTCATTTGTTAAAACCTGTAAAGTTCCCTGGCAAGATCAACACTAAGTATAAACAAGTTGGGCTAACAGTCCAAGCCTGCAATTCCGGAGCTTGGGAAGTCTGAGGCAGGATACAATGACATTCCGGACAGCTTGGTCTACATTCTGAATTCCATGGCAGCTAGGAATACATGGCAAGCAAGACCCTGTCTCAAAAAGAAAAGGGAATGGAGGTACCCTTGCATTTCCCAGATTTACCTCTATCAAGAAAACCTTGGTCAATACTGCTGTCGTTAAGCATCTAATTAACTTTACTGCTTTCTGAAAATACTAAGTGACCTAATAACAACATGCACCAGCCCAAGAGCAAACGCCTCCACAGAATCCCGCCACTCCCACTCAAACGCCTCCACAGAATCCCGCCACTCCCACAGCCTTCCTCAAGAGCATTCCGGGGAATCAAACTCACTCATCCTTCAAGGTGTAATCTAACTTTTTGAGTACTTGTATATAGACTCTTAAACTTCCCAAGGAACCATTATTTCAAGTTCTTATATGATGTTTAACCATTACAGTTCTCTTACCTTCTTAACTAAAAACAAGATCTTTATTTAAAAGATATTCATCCAAGAGAACTGCTTCACTGGGGGGGAAAAAAAGACAGTGCAAAAAAACACATGAGTGCTGAAGAGTTTAATTGTAAGACAACGCGCTACATTATAAACATAAGTGATCTTTCAGGAAATAAAATGTAATGCAAATTAAAACCCCATAAAAGCGCACTGTAAGCTTCATATGAAGAATCTATAAGGAAATTTCTACAATGGAAACAGTCCCAATGGGATTTGCCTGGAAAGAATAAGCCCTGGAAATGTTAAACAGTACAGAGAGCATCTTATAATTTAAAATGAAGTTAACCAAGTACTAAAAAAGACATGCTGATAGGTCTTAATACATAAAACTGATTGGCAATAGCATGCTTTATCGATCAATGATTGTAGAAGCAATTTACAATAAATTTGTTTCAAAGTTTTATTTGCTTTTAGTTTAATCTCTACTGTAATACTCAAAGGCCATCTTCCACATTTAATAAGGGTTCCACTTCAGTCTCATACCTGTTTTATAAAAAAATGTGATTAAGCTCAGTATAATCACATCCATTCATACAACAAAAACGGCAATTATTTAACTCCTCCTTTTCTCAAGTATTTATTCAAAGCAGTTTCCATGACATGTTAAATGCCACATTCAGGTACTAGCATTGACAGAGCTCTTGAAGTTTCTTTCTGTGTTTTTTTTCCTTTAAAAAAAAAAATTAAAAAGCCAAGGTAACCTTGTCTTCAAATTCTAGAGTGCAACAGAATACAGCCAATCAAATCACAAACATATACAAATTAACTTTCAAGTGTTGCCAACATCATTTTCCACCTTTATCAGTGAAGTTAAGTGTCCATCTGTGTACTTAAAAATCCCTCCCACTGCAAGTTTACAATAACAAATTACAAATTTGTACTGTTCTAACACCCTCACCTTCCACCACAGAATCTAATTCTGAAACATTGCTAAGCATTCTTTCTTAACCTGGGGGATTAACCGAGGGCTTCCCATCCTATGCTATTTCGAAGGTCTTTCCCCTGAACTTAGAAGTATTTTCCTAAACTTGGAAGTATCATCTTTCACCTTCCTAAATGACACAATACCCTCTTTACCTAAGGCCATTTGCAACAAAGCCACAACCAGACATCCAAGAGACTCTAAGGTACTCAGGTCAACAGAGTAAACACATGAGCTCAACTCAAGACTTCAACAGCAAAACAATTCAAGTCAGTCAGTTAATTCATAAAGCAATAAATGACTCATGCCACTGCTAAGAGGGTCACGGTGCATACTTAAGTATCTACTGCCTATAGAACTTAAAAGCCACAAGGGAAGTCCCCAACCATGGCCACTTGCTGTTCTTCCCCCACTTACTGCTCTCATCATGTATACTCATTAGAACGCTAACAATCTTGAGTATTTTTCTTCCACACTATAGCTATCACCATAGCTAATACTTGGGAGTTTATGTGAAATAATCAGAGGCAACAATGCTGTACAACTGATGCAGTTGTAGATGGTCTACAGGCCTCTTTGAAGTACCTTATAATTAACCTCCTTCCAATTTACTATATTACAGGTAATTGAGAGCAAACTGAATTTGCACAATAGGGTATTTAAGTGGCTAGAATCTTTTTACCCAAGGAAATTCAGATAAGACTGTTAAGAACTTTAATGTGGCCAGCCGTGAATATTGGATTCATTTTCAGCCTTGCCAAATTTTGTTTTTTAAAAAAAAAAAAAAAAAAAAAAAAAGCACACATACGCACACACATTTAATCCCAGCACTGGGGAGGCAGAGACAGGATCTCTGTGAGTTCAAGGCCAGCCTAGTCTACAGAACAAGTTTCAGGACAGCCTACACAGAGAAACCCTGTCTGGGGGGAGGGATCATCATTATTACTGTTATGCATGGATCTATTGTTTGACAATGTAGGTTAAAACAACCCCAAATCAAAAACAGCATACACAAACACTGTGCTAGATAGTGGGTTCAGTCTTTCTGGTTGTCAAATATCCTAATACCTTAACATCCTAAACACAACACTCAAAGTAGAAGGTAGTCTAAACTAAAGAAAAAAGTGTCAGGAATAAAAGCACAAGTTTCTAGTGTGCAGAATGTAAATCCTGGTAACTGGAATTATTCAGGATGAACTGATGTCAAATCAACACACTGGATTCTAACTTGGGAACAGCATATAATGAAAAAACTGTCATAGCAGAGCACAAAGAATATAGATTGAAAGGCCAAATGCTGTAGTGCATATTAAGTTTAGGGGAAGATTTAAAAAGGAGAAAACAGAACCCCAGGAAGAGAAATGACTCACCTGGTAGTAGATACCTAGTAAACCAAGACAGAATGCTCATTGCTTGAGGATTGTCAATACTAGCAGGGCTACACACAACTAAAATTAAAGATAGCTAGCAGTCCACCGAATGTTTCTATACTGCACAATTCTAAAAGGATAATGAGCTGTCAACATTTTAATTTACCCGATTTCCCTCAAACTTTTCACCACCAACCTACACACACTCTCTCTCTCTCTCTCTCTCTCTCTCTCTCTCTCTCTCTCTCTCTCTCTCTCTCTCTCTCTCTCTCTCTCTCTCTCTCTCTCTCTCTCTCTCTCTCTCTCTCTCTCTCTCTCTCTCTCTCTCTCTCTCTCTCTCCTGAAACTCTAAGTACCCGGGCTTGTTAAATGTGAGGTGGGAGGATTTAAGAGGAAATGAGCATTACAAATTTATGAGCAAATGTTAAGAAAACTGTATTTTGTCAGCATGAAGGGATCCCAAAACACCCCTAAGCCCCTAATGGCATAAGGAGTAGCCGAAGGACTGGTAGACTTATGGGTAATGAAGAGAGGACAGGTTTCAAGTCTGATAAGACCACCAGCTCTTCCAGCAGCCACTGGGCTCGGCCATTCTAGTCTCTGAAGCAATTGTGAGGGTCTCTGGACACATCCATCTGCCTTCTTCCCTCTGAAGCAAGAACACTGCAAGCCAGATTTACCCTTCAAGTAGGGTAAGAAACTCCAGCAACCCTCACCGGAGAATAAAAAATATCTATCTAGAGGTTGATTTTAAAGTGTTCCACTCCTCAGTGGAAGGGAAGGATCTCTTAGCATCCCCTGACACCTCTGAACAGGAAGGAGTCCAAGCAGAGGACTGTGATCACCTTCCCTGTGTTCTACGCTGGGTTCTTACCAATGCTCAGGTCAGCGTGTATGGAGCTCAAGGATGCACTTCAGCCTTCCCAGGGTTGAGATTACAGGATTATGCTCAGTAAAAGTCTTAGAGAAGGAAAAAAGATGAAAGGTACTCTTAAGATTGATTATAATGGTTGGGGGAGAGGGTGAGAAACTCTAAGATGATTTTTTTTTTAATTGTAGAAACTAGAAGCAGGGAAGTTTTTGCCCAAGGCTCATGACCAATAACAAAGAACCCCCCCCCAAAAAAAATAACAAAAGAACAAAAGAACATAAAAACCCATCGTGGGAAGTAGTTCATAATTCATTCACAGAACTGAATTATAATTATTTCCCAGAACTGAAGATAAAGTTCACAGTTAGAGGCCACAGGGTGCTTAGACTGTGTAGTTTAGTGACAAGGTAAAAATCCTATTTAAAAGACTTCATGTAAGACCTAGATTCAAACCAACAAACTCCCTCACCAAACCCCTCTGTCCAGTCTAACTAAGGATACAACTATGGTGTTGAAGACACCAAGGTCTCAATGTTATGGCAAGCCATGTGTCCAAACAAGCAGTGATTCAGGAAATAAAGGACCTGACTGAGACAAAGGGGATTCCCGAAAAGGAAACTACTTCAGACTGGAAGATGAATAATAAAGAAAAACAAAGGTAAGATTTATACAAATGGCCAAACTTCAAGAAATAAATCAGTGGCCAGAAAAATATCTAGACCAACAGTTAACTAAATAGGTGTGAGGAAAGGTTTTTAAATGTGACTTAATGGAAACAAAATTAACATAAAAACCAAGTTATTTATCTACTATTCTTTGTGAAATGTTTCGTCACACTGTGACTCAGAAGTTGAATCTGAGTGCAGTAACTTCGACTTCCCACCAGCACAATGGTTTATAGACACTTGGCCTATTACAGGATCAAGACCAATCTGATAGCAGCTCATGAACTAGAATCAAAATGCCAATGTTAACCTCAAGCAAGTTTTTGGTGTGCTATTTATGTAAAATAAGCATAATGAAGTATGCTAACACTAGCTAATGTAGTCAACTGATCAAGTGACTTATTTAGACACGGAATAACCAACTCTCTACGACAAACCAGGTAATTATACCCGAGCTTTCCCGGTTACAGTACACACACCTGCCGCTGTAGTAAAGGCAGAACTATGTAAACCAATGGGCGTAGTTTTTTTACTGCAATGTTTCTTAAGATGGGCTGTAGCCCCCGCTGCAGAGGTCTCTGATGAACTTTCAACATTACAGCACTGATTTTTATCATTAAAATATCTTGTGGTCAAATTCTTAAGACACAATTCACTATCACAAACTCAGGCATCTGACCATAGATAGAATCACTGCACCTATTTCTCATGTGACTTTCTAACAGCTATTCTAAAGTCTGGTTCCAACTAACTGATCCAACTTAAAACTTAGCAGGATGGAACAAACTGACACA